>NC_054711.1:35957549-36252549 GCF_016097555.1 Gigantopelta aegis
TTTAGTTAATCTACAAACCTGTAACACATTTCAATAAAGTTACAATTGAGTGAAACAAGAGTCTGTGACTTTAAAATGGTGAAATACCCTCTAAAAATAGACTAAAACTCGACTCCATAACTGTTACTTCTCAGACGCACGTGCGTTTTTAAAAATATGAAAAATGCATTTTGTGATATTAAAAACACCAGGATGACCAAAAACATTTCGAATGTACGGACATTGATAATCTAAACCATAAAATCTAAGTAAAGTATGATTTCAGTTATTAAAAACGGCTATAATAACTACGCCATTACTGTTACGGATACCGATAGCTTATCACAATGGGCCAAATCCACTAAGCGTGTCACGTGTACATGTCTTATTTGCGTGTAATTACATACATTTATAATGCTTAAACATCGGCGTACATTCGGTCCAATATGATTCCAATATGATTTGATAACAGTAATTATCGTTTTGAAAGTTTCGCAGATCGACACGGTTACAATTGGTAACTTAAAGTGGATTTTTTTTTTTAATGAATTGTATATTAACAACGAAATGTAGTACTTATAGCACGCCTTTTGGTCGTAAAGAACGGGAATCAAATTGCTGTGACGTCACCAACTACACTGAAAGAGGTGACGTATCACGATCCGTAACAGAGTGTGGTTGTGAAATCTCTCTGATATCAGTTACTACGCGACTTGTACAGACACCTCACCACCATTCCCAGTACCGTTAGGTTATACTTCCGCTCAATATAATCCTGTTAGGAAATCTCAATCTGATTAAAATTAGCTCTATTGGTCTACCAGTAGATCTAACAGCATTGCGTGGACTCCCATGTCCAGGTGACAATTTAAATATCGACCAATTACACTTCGCCTTTTATAGCGTTATTCGGTGAGCATACACATTCTAAAAATATCGGGCGAGACTATTTATGCAATAGGCGAACTTGTTGGTTTATTTCAACATTAAAAAACAAGGGGAAAGTGCAGTAATAAACTCTGGATTACCGTATACTAGTATAAATAGATTTTATGGCTATACCATCAGGGTTTTTTTTTCGTCTTGAAACGAATTTTATATAAAATTTTATATTGCAATTAGTTTGAATGAAAGGTCAACTGGACATGAACTCCAACGGGGTGCTGTTAGATCCACATGTAATAGTAATTAACCAGTGGAGCTAATTTTAATTAGATTGTAGGAATTCCTTGCAAAAATTAATATAAAATACGAAAATGTCTATTCAAATATTTCTTTCATGATTACAAGTTGATATCTGTAGTGTATGTATAAGCCAGTTGTTTGAAGTTACTTGTTATTGTTATTACTAACTGATAACATGCTGTATGCTGTAAAGTTACGTTTCCATATGTACGTTTTCCGTTGTACGTGTTGCGTGAATTCGCGTGTTGAGCGTTTCCACAAACCAGTACTACCCGAGTGGGTATATTTATCCGGAAAGACAGACTGACAGAAATTCATTTCGAAAGGGCTGTTGTTCTAATAGAGCAGTATACCAGTGGATCATTATATTAGGATTGCTTACCTCCAACCCTTTTCCATACATTTGGTATATAACTATGCCAATATATTTCCATGTTTGCATTTATGGCGTCCATTTTGTATTTACGGCAGCCATTTTTATGACTATTTTGGATTTTTGGTAGATATAACGACTCTGTATATTGGCTGGTTGGTCCAATGGATTCTGTGACCCCACAAACATGGGTATAGCCTCTAAAATCACGACTCTGTGTGCATCGAGGGCCGACATATGGTAAAAAACGGTTTTGGATGGCGGCCATTTTAAAAAAACGGCTATACTATTTTTTCACCAGCACATTTTTCGGGTTTATGCACCTTGAGGATGTCAAGGAAGGGTTTTTGAACACATTGATACCACACAACCTTTTACTTTTACAGCATCCCATGTCAGGTTCGCCCAACAAATGGGGTTTGGCTCCTTGGCTAAATGCTAATATAAGTAAACGTTGTTATCCAGATTTGGGTATTTTTATTTTAATTCGGGAAAAAATCAGTCTCCCTCTACCCCCCCCCCCCCCCCCCCCCCCCCAACCGTACGCCTATGTTCCTATGGGCCTGCTTGTTTCTATTTAATACATTATACCGTTAATTAACAACAAAGAGTTGAAATGGAGATTACTACAGGTTTGCGTGACCGATTTTAAAGGTAGTTTACCAACTTTCTATCGGCGTGCATCAATCTGTGTTTGGGAGATATGAGTATGCTGCCTGTTTTTTAACCATTCAGTTTATTACACGTAGGTTCGAATCCCGCCATGTCGTGTTTATAGCTATCATTAGTTTATTATTGTCCTGTTACGTCACATGATGTTGTTTGTGTTAAAAAAAAAGAAGATATTTCGTCATTTGAATGTGTGATAAAGAAATATACGACAAAAGTGTTCTTGTTTTTCTCTTTATTTGTCACATTTCATTTCATTTCAACTTATTTTCTTGCTCATATCCAATTAAGGTTCAAGCACGCTATCCTGGGCTCACACCTCAGCTATCTGGGCTGTCTGTCCAGGACAGTGGGTTAGTTGTTTGTGGTTAGTGAAAGAGAAGAGGGTGTAGTGGTCTTACCCACCTTTTGAGTCGTTAAAACTCGCTCTGGGTGGGAGCCGGTACCGGGCTGCGAACACAGTACCTACCAGCCTGTAGTCCGATGACTTAACAACCGGTTAATTGTTACAAAGCCTGTTCTCTTGAGAAGTGCAGTTCACCCACGCAGACATCAGATTCGACGAATTCTATTGTTTGAAACCAACATTCGTGACAGACGGACATCAATAATATTAATGCCTTGTTCTTTTTAACTAGATCACGGCATATCGTAACTTGAAATTGCAATATCTCTACAAATATTGTTTATCGTAAGTGATCGTTACTAACACTGGACATCGTAAGTGATCGTTACGGAGATTGGGCGTCGTAATTGATCGTGTTAACAGTGGAATGAGTCAACAAGTGTTTGAGTTATTTATCTGGTGGTAGGTCTCATCTTTCTGTATGAAGTGTAAATTGGTCTCGTCATCCTGTGAAGCCTACAGTGATGCAGTGTTAGATGAACGGCGCGGTGATCGATCGATCGATCTGCAGGCCTTTTTCTCTACACTCCATCTTACTTCAGCCAATCAACAATCTGACATGTGCTCACATTCATAGAAAGTTCAAGCACGTCTGTCCTGGGCACAACTCCGGGTTTGCGCTGGAAATGTGTTAGACGGGAGGAAGCTTGTCATCTGTAGCCTGGTGGTGGGGCATGGTTCGATGGTTTGAAGGCTCGCGTGAATTGCGATGGTTCACAGGATCAACCCCACAAACATATACAGAGACAGACAGACAGATACACAAACACACAGACAGACAGATAGACAGACACACAGAGAGACATACAGACAGACACACAGACAGAGACAGACAGACACACAGAGACAGACAGACAGACACATACACACGCGCGCACACAAACATCACACACACACACACACACACACACATAACACACATATACTATTAGTTACTCGGGTTTTTGACAGGGCGTACGGAATTGTACGCCACTCCAAACTCTGTATATCCCGAGGTGCAGGGACACACACACATATGCACACATAACACACATATACTATTAGTTACTCGGGTTTTTGACAGGGCGTACGGAATTGTACGCCACTCCAAACTCTGTATATCCCGATGTGCAGGGACACACACACATATACACACATAACACACATATACTATTAGTTACTCGGGTTTTTGACAGGGCGTACGGAATTGTACGCCACTCCAAACTCTGTATATCCCGAGGTGCAGGGACACACACACATATACACACATAACACACATATACTATTAGTTACTCGGGTTTTTGACAGGGCGTACGGAATTGTACGCCACTCCAAACTCAGTATATCCCGAGGTGCAGGGACACACACACATATACACACATAACACACATATTCTATTAGTTACTCGGGTTTTTGACAGGGCGTACGGAATTGTACGCCACTCCAAACTCTGTATATCCCGATGTGCAGGGACACACACACATATACACACATAACACACATATACTATTAGTTACTCGGGTTTTTGACAGGGCGTACGGAATTGTACGCCACTCCAAACTTTGTATATCCCGAGGTGCAGGGACACACACACATATGCACACATAACACACATATACTATTAGTTACTCGGGTTTTTGACAGGGCGTACGGAATTGTACGCCACTCCAAACTCTGTATATATCCCGATGTGCAGGGACACACACACATATACACACATAACACACATATACTATTAGTTACTCGGGTTTTTGACAGGGCGTACGGAATTGTACGCCACTCCAAACTCTGTATATCCCGATGTGCAGGGACACACACACATATACACACATAACACACATATACTATTAGTTACTCGGGTTTTTGACAGGGCGTACGGAATTGTACGCCACTCCAAACTCTGTATATCCCGAGGTGCAGGGACACACACACATATACACACATAACACACATATACTATTAGTTACTCGGGTTTTTGACAGGGCGTACGGAATTGTACGCCACTCCAAACTCAGTATATCCCGAGGTGCAGGGACACACACACATATACACACATAACACACATATTCTATTAGTTACTCGGGTTTTTGACAGGGCGTACGGAATTGTACGCCACTCCAAACTCTGTATATCCCGATGTGCAGGGACACACACACATATACACACATAACACACATATACTATTAGTTACTCGGGTTTTTGACAGGGCGTACGGAATTGTACGCCACTCCAAACTTTGTATATCCCGAGGTGCAGGGACACACACACATATACACACATAACACACATATACTATTACTTACTCGGGTTTTTGACAGGGCGTACGGAATTGTACGCCACTCCAAACTCTGTATATCCCGATGTGCAGGGACACACACACATATACACACATAACACACATATACTATTAGGTACTCGGGTTTTTGACAGGGCGTACGGAATTGTACGCCACTCCAAACTCTGTATATCCCGATGTGCAGGGACACACAAACATATACACACATAACTAGAGGACATTGATTAATTAACCATCAGTTATTGGATGTCAAACATTTGGTAATTTGTATACGTAGTCTTCAGTGGAAACCCGCTACATGTTTCCACTAGCAACATGGGATCTTTTATATGCATTTTATCACAGACAAGACAGCACATACCACTGTCTTTGATAATCAAATCACGGGGCCCTGATTGGGAGGGGGAAAAGCACAATCAGTGAATAAGTCCACTGAGGGGGTTGGATCTAGCGATCTCAAGCACCTCAAGTTAGAGTTTAGACAGAACGGTAGGTCATAATGCTGTATCGCAGGGTCGTGATGGTATCGGCGGGGAAACGTGACTCAAAGTGTAAATGTTGATCTGCATATTTCATGTGGTTATTTGTTTCAAACATTACATTATTTGTAGTTCCCATAGATTTCTTTCCTACCCAAATATGTGAGCGATTTTCTATAACGTAGCCCAGTGGTAAAGCGCTCGATCTCTGTCGGTTGGCCCATTTGGACTATTTCTTGCTCCAGCCTGTGCACCACTACTGGTATATCAAAGGCCGTGGTATGTGCTACCCTGTCTATGGGATGGTGCATAAAACGATCCCCTGTTACTAATGGAAAAATGTAGCGGGTTTCCTCTCTAAGACTATGTGTCAACAATTACTAAATATTTGACATCCAATAGCCAAAGATTAATAAATCAATGTGCTCTAGTGGTGTCGTTAAACAAACCAAACTTTATAAAAGATCCCTTGTTATTAATGGGAAAATGTAGCGGGTTTCCACTTTAAGACAATATGTCAAAATTTCCAAATGTTTGACATCCAATAGCCAATGATTAATAAATCAATGTGCTCTAGTGGTGTCGTTAAACAAAACAAACTTTATAAAAGATCCCTTGCTACTAATGGGAAAATGTAGCGGCTTTCCACTCTAAGACTATATGTCAAAATTACCAAATGTTTGACATCCAATATCCAATGATTAATAAATCAATGTGCTCTAGTGGTGTCGTTGAACAAAACAAATTGTTTTTGTTCCTATGACTTTCATTCCTATATAGCCAGTGCACCACGACTGGTATATCGAAGGCCGTGGTATATACTACCTTGTCGGTGGGTTGGTGCATATAAAAGATCCTTTGCTGCTAATCGGAAAGAGTAGCCTATGAAGTGGCAACATCGGGTTTTCTCTCCCAATATCTGTGGTCCTTAACCATATGTTTAACGCCATATAATAGTAAATAGCATGTGTTGAAAGAAGGAAATGTTTTATTTAACGACGCACTCAACACATTTTATTTACGGTTATATGGCGTCAGACATATGGTTAAAGACCACACATATATTAAGAGGAAACCAACTGTCGCCACTCATGGGCTACTCTTTTTGATTAGCAGCAAGGGATATTTGATATGCACTATCCCACAGACAGGATAGTACATATCACGGCCTTTGTTACACCAGTTGTGGAGCATTGGCTGGAACGAGAAATAGTCCAATGGGTTCACCGACGGGGATCGATCCTGGACCGACCGCGCATCAAGCGAACGCTTTACTACTGGGCTACGTTCCGCCGCTAACCTGTCTAGAGTGTGTCGTTAAATAAAACATTTCTTTCTGTCTTTCATTGCTTCATTTTACACGAGAACCAGCTCATGGGCTGTTTTGACTTTGTCACGTCAACCAGATTCCAACAAACGAGAAGCGTCTGGGTGTGTTAATTACTATTAGAAGGAAAACAAGGTAATGTTTTTTTGATGGTACCCCGCACATTTTAAACTATGGCTGTTTTGTGTCTATATAATGGGGAGAGGACCGCTGCCGTTATATAGAGAATAATACATGAGTGGCGGTTAGATACCATTTATCTCACAACGAGTTGTTCTAAAATGTATCTAACGGATACAAATGTATTATTCTATTTCTTACATATCCCTAAAAACCAGGTTTTAAGCAAATTTTAACATCTCTTTCGACTAAAAAATATTTACAACCCTTTGCACTTGTAGCTGACTTGTAGCCTCACAGACACACGATTGCCAGGTTAACTATACGTCACAGTGTAATCGATTTCCACCATGCTGGGTTTTTTTTTTAATGGGACGTATGGCATTGGTGACCTGGTCATCACCTAGGAGTAGCCAGTCGTATGTCTTAAAATTGTTAACACACGTACGTGTGTAAACAACTATGTGTTATCAAAAACAACGCATGGTGTTCTCACCAACGGATGTATAAGAAATGGGATATTCACACTTATTACTAGCAAAGTAGTTTTTATTTTATTTTTAGTCGTTTTAGATGGGAGTGACAGACTTGACAGCTGCGGTGGCAGTACTCATGACGGATGTCACCGGTGGCGCAGGATATGCTCATCTTTCGAGAACACCTGATATCATCACTGTTTTGAGATGTGATTCAAATGAGTGCATGTCATCACAGCTGTACTTAATACTACTTATTCCAATTAGCTCTGTCGTGATTTTTTTTAATTTTTTTTTTATTTAGTAAACTAGTTTGGGAGTGGCAGTCCACTTTGTGGGAATGAATGAATGAATATTTAACGACACCCCAGCACGAAAAATACATCGAATTTTACTCTAAACTTCAGTTTGTGCTGTATTGGCCATTCTCAAAGAGAATGTTACACCCCTGCACCACGGTGAGGTTACAGCACGCGCAGGGGCCTCTTTGTGGGATGGTACGTATAAAAGATACCTTGCTACCAATGGAAAACAATTAGCGGGTTTCCTCTTTATGACTATGTGCTGGGTGTCGTTAAACATTCATTCATTCATTTATTCATTCATTCTCTATGAATATATTCCACAATTACCAAATGTTTGACATTCAATAGACGATGGTTAATAAATCAATGAGCTCTAGTGGTGTAGTTAAAGAAAACAAATTTTAACTTGTTTATAGGCAGGCATATGTATCAGTCTTTGAAATATCAGTACAGGTTTTAATCAAATAGGTTGATCCACCGGACGAGAATCGATCCTGCGATCCATTGTACTTCCAGCGAGTCGTATGTTGAATAGCACGAAAGTATAGAGATATAGTGCTGCCATTTTGTTCCGTACTTTCCTAAGGTTTATCGATTTTATACAATTCAATTTTCGGAACGTTTAAGAGTAACCATTGCGAAAACTATTTCGTGTTATATATGATTGCCGATCCAAAATTTATTTTCAGAAAAAAAAAGAAGAAGAAAGACTAGATATCAATGATTGATGAGTATAAACTCATAACTTATTCATTCTTGGCAGAATTCATCGTGGATTTTATTACTTTTCACCTCTCACTGTCATATACGTCCAGCTTGTTGACAGTGATCTCAAAGGTCTGAGAGAATACTTCTGTGCCAGAACGCTTGCTTGTTTGCATATGCTCGTGTGCGTATACAGTGCTGTCCGGTGTATCTGCGCACCTAAGCTTTCAAGGACCATTTTCTATGTGAACATTGTGAAATATTTAATAAAATGCGTCTCTCACCAATGAAGAAGTGCATAATCTGAAATACACTACAAACTGTTTTATGTCTGTAGTAAATAAACATTTTAAAATGGTGCATAAATAAAGGCACCCCCTTGTATCCAAAACGATTTGCATGTCCGGTGATTCGGCGCAGTAGATGTAGATCGTTGACCCCGCTATTTATAAACCGCTCATGACCTCACTTTTAGCCCATAAACGCTACACTGTTGTCCCAGAATTATTTTAGTACTTTTTTGTTTTGTCTTGTTAAAAATATTACTATGAAAACGAACGATCACATATGACCCATCTCATGATCAGTTTCGGAATCGTTTTCTCGAGTGGCACAGTACTGCAGATACATACATGTTCATTGTCATGCATGGCTAAGATGCCTACATGGATTTTATTTTTCTCGGGTAGATTGTGCACACACGTGGATCTTATTTTGCTTTTATTTTTTACAACAATGTGACAATTGTGAACTGGAATGACTGTCAATTAAGGTGTAAAAGTTTCGTTTTGTTTGCATTTGCCTGTGTTTTCTTTTTCGGTTTAAATAAAAAAAATAACCCAACAAAAATAATTACATTTATACTGTTTACTATAATTTTAAAAATGCGAGAAAGGTGTTTTTAGACTGGTTTTAACATTCTTAATATCAATAAGGATGACCTACTTCGCGTTTATAAACACGAAAATAGGTGAATGATTTATTTTGAAATTATTATATAATTATTGATAATTCTAAAAAAAAAAAAAATTGAAACCCTTAACAATAAATATGTTGATACTTGATTAACCATTGAAAAAGGAATTGAACTTTAATTCGTTAAAAACTCCGACAACATGACAACTTCCTAAGCATACTCAAGCAAAATACCAAGTGCGCCGAATCACCGGACGCGCCGATACACCGGACACGGTTGTATACAAAAAAAGAAAGTACTCAACACATTGTATTTACGGTTATATCGCGTCAGACATATGGTTAAGGACCACACAGATATTGAGAGAGGAAACCCGCTGTCGCCACTTCATGGGCTACTCTTTTCGATTAGCAGCAAGGGATATTTTAGCACATACCATGGCCTTTGATATACCAGTCGTGGTGCACTGGCTGGAACGAGAAATAGCCCAATGGGGATCGATCCCATATCGACCGCGCATCGAGCGAGTGCTGTACCACTGGGCTACGTCTCGCCCCCTCCCCCCCCACCCCCGCGTATATACAATGTAAGCATGTGCATGACATATGCTCGTGTACGTATATAAAATGTCCACATACGCATGACATACACTCGTGTACGTATATAAAATGTCCACATACGCATGACATATACTTGTGTACATATATAAAATGTCCACATACGCATGACATACACTTGTGTACGTATATACAATGTCCACATACACATGACATATGCTGGTGTACGTATATACACTGTATACATACGCATGACATATGCTCGTGTACGTATATACACTGTCCACGTACACATGACATATTATGCTCGTGTACGTATATACAATGTCAACATGTGCATGACATATGCTCGTGCACGTATATACACTGTCCACATACACATGACATATTCTCGTGTACGTATATACAATGTCAACATACGCATGACATATACTTGTGTACGTATATACAATGTCCACATACGCATGGCATATACTTGTGTACGTATATACAATGTCCACATACACATGACAGTGCTCGTGTACGTATATACACTGCCCACATACACGACATAGTGCTTGTGTACGTATATACACTGCCCACATACACATGACAGTGCTCGTGTACGTATATACACTGTCCACATGTGCATGACATAGTGCTCGTGTACGTATATACACTGTGCACATGTACATGACATAGTGCTCGTGTACGTATATACAATGTCCACATACACATGATATAGTGTTCGTGTACGTATATACAATGTCCACATACACATGATATATACTAATTTGACACCCAATAGCCGATGTATTTTTCGTGCTGGGGTGTCGTTAAACATTCATTCATCCATTCATGACATATGCCACTGTACGTATATACAATGTCCACACGCGCATAGCATATGCTCGTGTACGTATATACAATGTCCACATACACATGATATATACTAATTTGACACCCAATAGCCGATGTATTTTTCGTGCTGGGGTGTCGTTAAACATTCATTCATCCATTCATGACATATGCTCGTGTACGTATATACAATGTTCACATGCGCATGACATATGCTCGTGTACGTATATACAATGTTCACATGCGCATGACATATGCTGGTGTACGTATATGCAGGGCTTCTAGAATTTTATAAAAATTCACTAGCCATGGGATCAGTGATTTTAAAAATGTACTAGTCATGACTGAAAATTCACTAGTCCTCCTTTAAATAAATACAATTTTACTAATAGTAATAATCAGATATGTCACCTAAAGAGGAAGACTGAGTTTTAAAATCCTTAAATTGGGGTGGAAGAGGGGGCAGGATATTCATATTTATAAAATATGTAAATGCAGCATTTCACAAGGGGTTTTTTTTCACTAGCCGTCGGGCTAGTCATAGTAATTATTTACTAGCCCAACACTGAATATTACTAGCCATGGGAGTGGGACTACCATAATCTAGAAGCGCTGTACATGCAATGTCCACATGCGCATGACATATGATCGTGTACCTATATACAATGTCCACATGCGCATGACACATGATCGTGTACCTATATACAATGTCCACATGTTATATGTTTTTGCTAATTGAATATAGCACCTGAAATGTACAGTTTCCTTTACAATGACTGGCGGTTTTGAGTTTGTTTGTTTTGTTTAACGATACCACTAGAGCACATTGATTAATTAATCATCGGCTATTGGATGTCAAACATTTGGTAATTCTGACACTTACTCATCAAAGAAAACCCGCTACATTTTTCCTAATGTAGCAAGGAATCTTTTATACGTACTTTTCAAAGACAGGAAAGCACATACCATGGCCTTTGACTGGTTGGAAAAAAAAAAAAAAAAAAACCCACCCAACCAGTTGAATGGATCCACCGAGGTGGTTCGATCCTGCGACGCAAACATCTCAAGCGAGCACTCAACTGGTTTTGACGTCTTCATTTTTTGTAATAATCAGTTCCACTGGTCTATAATTATTTTCAAAACACTTTAGGCCTATCTCAGATATGTCTGCTTATACAGAAAATGCACAAAATAGTAGAGGATTCTGGACTGGGGGATATAAGTGTACGACACGGGGGCAAGTGGTAATGGCCCCCCACCCCCACCCCACCCCACCCCCACCCCCCACCCCCATCCCCACCAGAGGCTGGAGAAAATCTTCAAATTCGGGCAAAACAGATAAGAGATATTCAGGCAAAATTAGCTTGCCTGAAACAACCAACAATAATTTTTATTAGTTATATTTCATGTAAAAATGTAAAAAGTGATTCGTTTGCAACCCTCCATAGTTGAATGCCAGCATTGCTAATATGAATAAATGTTGTTATCCAGATTTGGGCATTTTCGTTTAATTCGGACAAAATCAACCTGCCACCTACAAAAATGGGAGCCCTTACGCCTATGAGGGGGTTGACTTTATTCTCTCTCTCTCTCTCTCTCTCTCTCTCTCTCTCTCTCTCTCTCTCTCTCTCTCTCTCTCTCTCTCTCTCTCTCTCTCTCTCTCTCTCTCTCTCTCTCCCCCCCTTAACTCCGAGAAGAGATCTCACTTGAAATATGGCATTACAAGTCTTCTGATTTAGTACCAATAATTAGCAGCCATAATGCTCGCCATCACGTGACCATATCGCCATTGTGTGACCTCCGCCAATCCTGTGGTCGTACATATTTCGATTTTGAGTCATAACGCGCAGTTTTATTGGTCGTTATTCGTGATGTATGTCGGCCATGAATTCCGCTATAATGGCCTTACACATTAGTTCTCAATGGAACGTTGAATTTCTCATGTAAAATTAGATAGAAAATAAAACTTATGTACAGTCGTTGAAAGTAGATACATCAAAAGGTAGACATCCTTGATTTTCTTTAAACCACAATTTTTTGCCTAGCAGGAAGCTGACACTTGCCTGGCTGTTGGGTTTTTTTTAAAATAAAAATGCGCCGTGTGTGTGTGTGGTGTGTGTGTGTGTGTGTACACGCGATCACGTTTGTGTGGCGTCTCTCTCTCTCTCTCTCTCTCTCTCTCTCTCTCTCTCTCTCTCTCTCTCTCTCTCTCTCTCTCTCTCTCTCTCTCTCTCTCTCTCTCTGTATGTATGTATGTATGTATGTATTGATGTATTGTATGTATGTCGAGGTTGACTGTTCTGTTACATACATAGATATTAACGCACTGGCGCAGGGGATAATCAAATCCTTTCTGGCCTCACAAATTGTCCTATGCCGTTGCTGGGACTCGAACCTATGGAACCGAATCGCCCGCACCTTTGCAGACTTGCCACGATACCTTTTCAGCTATTGATGCATCCATAAAAAGGATGTTCTTTAACTCAACTATATGCATGGGGCCTACAAGCTACGCGGTCGATCCCGCTTACGTGCATGAAACAGTGGTCAGACCTGGCACTGGCTAGTATGTATGAATATCTATATTTTGTATGTATGTCGAGGTTGACTGTTACATACATAGATATTAGCGCATGGGATAATCAAATCCTTTCTGGCCTCACAATTTGTATGTATGTATGTATCTATGTATATAGTGTGCTCCCTTTGATGATCTCCCTAACGTAGATAACGAAAATAGCTTGCATGCGTAAACTAATAACTTGACAATATTTATATATTTACGTCTGTGGTTAGCACACCTCGTAAACTTGGGGACTTTTGACATGTTATTACTAATGTTCTGTCGTGGTAGGCCATCGGTCTACAGGCTGGTAGGTTATGGGTTCGGATCCCAGTCGAGGCATGGGATTTTTAATCCAGATACAGACTCCAAACCCTGAGTGAGTGCTGCGCAAGGCTCAATGGGTAGGTGTAAACCAATTGCACCGACCAGTGATCCATAACTGGTTCAACAAAGGCCATGGTTTGTGCTATCCTGCCTGTGGGAAGCGCAAATAAAAGATCCCTTGCTGCTAATCGGAAGAGTAGCCCATGTAGTGGCGACAGCGGGTTTCCTCTCAAAATTTGTGTGGTCCTTAACCATATGTCTGACGCCATATAATCGTAAATAAAATGTGTTGAGTGCGTCGTTAAATAAAACATTTCTTTCTTAATGATGTTCTGAAAAATTCAGCTCTATACTGTTCATTTCTGGGGTAAACCATAATGTTCCTGGAGTGAAAGACAAAGAAACGGTTGACCACAATATTAGCGTGATAAAAGCCATTCACCCGCGATGGATCCTGTCGGCTTTTGACAGGGTGGACAAAGACCCTGCAATCGTCACACGTGGCTGGCAGTTTGCTGGTCTATTGGGCATTTTGTCTGTCTTAGAAATTTGATATTTCTTGTTGCTGTTTTAATAAAGTGGGACACAATGTCATATACAAATTACACCAATGAAAAGTGTGGCACCTCACATTTAATCTACCTGCAAGAAAATGGGGGGGGGGGGGGGGTTACATACCATTTAAGAGATTTTATTAATGTTTTTATTAACAACCGTCATTTTCGCTGAATATCGCAGTTCCATTTTTGGAGGTACCCTGTATTAGTTTCAACCTCTGGTGTATCATGGGCGTACATAGGATTTTGAAAAGGGGGGGGGGGGGTTCCAATACATAGGATTTTTAAAAGGGGGGTTCCAAAATAGATTGCAGAGATATTGGGCATATATTTCTATGTTGAGTAAATATAATAATGTCAGATATCAATGTCAGATATATTAAATTATTTAAAAAAAGCGATTTCGGGGGGGGGGGGGGGTTCGGTCGAACCCATCGAACCCCCTATGTACGCCCATGCTGCCTAATAACTGTTACAAATGAAAGTGTATTTATTGATCGTCAATGGATAACAGTACAGCGGCTCAGTCTTTCAAGTACTTTCAACAGATCAATAATAATTTGTCGTTAGTTCATTACAGAATAGCAGCCATTGTCAAGAATAAGAAGTTTTAGCATCGTAATATACTCTTCAGAAATAAAGTAGGGGAATGTAGGAAATAACAGCAAATAAAGAAGTATCAAGACGTATCAGTGTCTAGGAATAGCTGCTTGATAATAACGTGCTTGTTCATGTTGGCACCAGATTGTATGACTGCAAACGATCGTGAAACAAGACAGACATGACATGCGACAATAACTGGTAATGCGATTCGTCAAAACATTCGTTTATTCGATTTGAGGAAGTCTGTTCCACTCCTCTTGCAGCGCCTTTGCCAAGTTCAGCTAAAGTAGCCGGCGGCCGTTGACGTTAACGCACACGTCTCTCGACCATGCTACAGACGTGTTCTATGGAGAATAAGTCAGCGCTCATTGCTGGTCATGTTTTGCTGCTGAAGGTAGCCACTTACGATATGTGCACGGTGGGCCCAAGCAATGTCATCTTGAAACACAAACCGTCGACTAGGAGACGGCGAGCAAACGGAACAACAATCGGTGCCAGTATGTTATCCCGGTAGTACCGACCAGTGATCCTCCCTTGAACAGTATGGAGTGGTGTTTTGTCAGTCATAATGATGCCACCCCACATCATAACTGAACCACCACCGAATGTCATGTGGCTTGCTTAACGTTGATGTTTGCTTGGCGCTCATTTCGACGTCGCCAAACGCGATCACGCCTATCCAAGAGGTCTGGAGTGAATCTAGACTAGTCAAGGAAGGAAGGAATGTTTTATTTAACGAAGCACTCAACACATTTTAGTTACGGTTATATGGCGTTGGACATATGGTTGAGGACTACACAGATATAGAGAGAGAAAAGGACTAGTCAGAGAACATTACACGACACCCGACGATCCCCCCCCCCCCCCCCCCCCCCCACTCCCATCTCTACGCTGTGTACACCATTGGCACCTGTTTACCATATGGCGATTCATTAAGGTATAACAACACGTGGCCGCCGAGCATACTCTGACCCCAGTAGCCTTTGTGTAACTGTTCAGCGATTTGAGTCACCGTTTGAGCTCGATTTCGTAGAACATGGGTTCTGATGAATCGATCCTAGACTCGTGTGGTTGACTTGGGACGCCCTGAACGGGGTCGATCATCAATTTGGGTCTGCTGGTGTTTGTTCCATAGTCTGCATATCACAGACGGCGAATATGTTCCATTATAGTAGAGTCAATATATGGTTTGACCCCCACAAAATTGCTACATCACGCTGAATTCTACCAGTTTGAAGCATGCCAATAGTCTCAAGGCGTTCTTCACGTCGTAGACGCCGCATCACCAATTCAAAAACAAACAATGTATAACATCCAAAGAACAAAGGTTAACTGATCATGAGATTCAGCAAAATTAACACACCTCAGCCATCTGGGCTGTCTGTCCAGGACAGTGGGTTAGTCGTTAGTGAGAGAGAAGAGGGTGTAGTGGCATTACACCTACTCATTGAGCCCTTAAGAACTCGCTCTGGGTTGGAGCCGGTACCGGGCTTCGAACCCTGTACCTACCAGCCTGTAGTCTGATGGCTTAACCACTGCGCCACCGAGGCCAGTTAACAGTAGCAATCACGCAAGCAGATTTATAGACCACTCTGTGAAGTGTCAAAATCGCTAGTGACGCCATAACCACGTATACAGTTGTGTTGCGGGTGTTAGGTTGTGCAGCCATGGACGTTATTTCCTAGGCAGTCATTTATAAAAGCTGATCTCTGTTCCAATCATTTGCATTTTAAAGAGTATATTATATTGATTTGCATGTAACTGTAAGAGGTTCATACATTGGGGACTGGAGGTGAATGGAAACATTTTTAAAAACAAAACAAAAACAACAAAGAACTTTAATTATTACCCATTTTCTGTCTATATTTAAACTCCGTAACAACATAATACAATACCAAATGAACAAGTTATCACAGCATCATGAAACGTTTGTTTTGTTTAACGACACCACTAGAGCACATAGGCTATTGGATGTCAAACTTTTTTCCATTAGTAGCAAGAGATATTATATATGAATTTATATGCACCATCCCATAGGCAGGATAGTATATACCACAGCCTTTGATATACCAGTCGTGATGCACTGGCTTGAGCAAAAAATATAGACCACCTACGGGGATCGATTCCACACCGACCGCGCATCAAGCGAACAATTTACCACTAGGCTACTTCCCACCCCTGAATACCTAAATGAATGAATAAAGAAATAAAACCCACAAAAATTAAAATAATTAAATGATATCTATCATACACGTGTTCTAGTTTGGGACCGTGCATCAGGCAAGTGCTTTACCACTAGGTAAATTGCCACCACAATTCGAGATAAAAAAAAAACCCAGCTGTCATGTTTTGGTTGGGGTTGTTGTTGGGTTTTTTGTGGGGTTTTTTTTTTTGGGGGGGGGGGGGGGGGGTAATTATTATATTATTTAAAATTATTACTGGTCCAGAAACCTGTGTCACAATTTTACAAATGATGTTGAATATCAGTAATACATATAAAAACATTTTCAGAGCAGAGAGAGAGAGAGAGAGAGAGAGAGAGGCTATTCAATTGAAGATTTACATTACATGTGATTGTTTACATTCTGTAATATTAAAATGATTATTCTTCAGACTGATTGGCTTCTCCTGCACTAGAACAGCTAAAACAGATAACTTGCAAGACATTGTGAGACCATAAATGACAGGGATACAGAACAGAAAGCCACATGCTACGATCTCATCAACCAACAGGAACAGCTAGCAATCAATGTTTTGGAAAAAGTGAGATGCAAATTATAAGCTCTTGGTGGCAAAACGACTGCAAGGGCAAAAACAATGAAACTGCATCCTTAGTGCCTTCTTAACATCTAGAAATCCACAACTGGTGAAAGAGGATACTAAGCTGAACAACGAGAACACCAAGTTAAGCACAAAGGAAGAAGCTGGTGACAATGTTGATCGAATAGGAGGATGAAGGTTTTTACCTATCTTTACCAGAAAGTCAACTATCAATAGCGGCTCATTCTGAGACTCGATCAAGTCAACTACAGGTACCACTATCTCATCTAATGGAAGAAGGAAATGTATTATTTAACGAAGTACACTCAACACATTTTATTTACAGTTATATGGCATTAGACATATGGTTAAGGACCACACACATTGGGGAGGAAACCTGCTGTCTCCACTTCATTGGCTACTCTTTTCGATTAGCAGCAAGGGATCTTTTATATGCATCATCCCACAGACAGAATAGCACATACCACAGTCTTTGATATACCAGTCGTGGTGCACTGGCTGAAACGAGAAATAGCCCAATGGACCCACCGATGGGGATTGATCCCGCACTGACCACGCATCTAGCGAACACTGTTCCACTGGGCTGTGTCTCGCCCCCCACCTCTCATCTAATCGGCCATAGACTCAACTCTCCCCCCCCCCCCCCCCCCAGAAAATTGGAAAAAGATGCCTAAATGATTGAGTAACCTAGTTCTCCAGAGTCCCAAGACTCAATGCTTACTAAGTGGAGCAATGAAAGTTCAAGTTTGTTGTGTTTAACGACACAACTAGAGCACTTTGATTTATTAATGAGCAATGAAGGAGATTATTTAAAATTTTGACAGTCTTAGTAGACATTGTTCAAGACTTGTACAAGCTTTTTTACAAACATTGATTTAGTTAATGATTTACATTTGTCATAACCATATTCTCCGACGAGTGTAAGAAGATTCATTACTTAAAGTAAAAACTGTGAAAGAGACAATACAACTATGTTTTAAGTTGACACTCGATTTTTGGGGTAAACGATTCTCTACAAATATAAAGTTAAGTTTCTTTTATTTAACGACACCACTAGAGCACATTGATATATTAATCATCGGCTATTGGATGTCAGACATTTTTAATTCTGGCTCGTAGTCAACAGAGGAAACATTTTCTTAATGAGTAACCCATGAAGTGGCGACAGCGGGTTTCCTCTCTCTATATCTGTGTGGTCCTTAACCATATGTCTGATGCCATATAACTGTAAATAAAATGTGTCGAGTGCATCGTTAAATAAAACATTCCTTCCTTTTTACAGCCAAGTGTTTAGAGAGTAAAATGTAATTGCATTAGAAAATAAAAAAATTTAAAATGTATTGTTCAGGGCTCACCCTGTATATTGCCAAATTAGCCAATTGATAATTTTTATACAAAGTGGCTACAAAATTTTGACTTTGGCTAATAAAATATTCCTCAAATTAATTTAATAATTTTCAAGGAAATGCTCTATGTTTATGAAAATTGGTTGAACCAAAAAATTCCATTGTGAGCCCTGATTGTTACAAGCTCTATTGTTTACAAAAATATACCATTTAATGTTTATGAAACAACTAAGTTAAAACTCTTCTGTAAATCTCAATTGATCATATAATATACTGAACAAAATAAGAAACTTCCGCAACCTTTGCTTGAACATAACTTGATGAAAACAAACCGGGGGAATAATTGTTATATATGTGTTTAAAGAGTGTTCCATGATGCATCGTTTGGTGCAAAAATCATGGCCATAGGTTAACAGAAACTGGGAGAAATTTTGACCAAGTGTGGTAGGGGTTAAAAATAAAAACACCCACTTAATAACTGGTATGACCACCTCTTGAATTGACCACTGCAGTGCATCGCAGGCGTATACAATTGACTAAAGTGTTGATTTCTGCCTGTGGAATATTGTTCCATTCCTGAATGAGCGCTTGACGAAGTTCATTGACGTTAGCGGGTGGGTTGGGACGACGCCTCAATCGTCTGTCCAGACTATCCCAGGCATGCTCGATGGGGTTGAGATCAGGACTTTTAGTGGGCCAGTCATCAATGAAATCAATGTTATTTGTCCTAAGAAAATTTACAGTGTCTCTAGCTGTATAAGAGGTGGCATTATCATGCTGAAAAATCGAGATGTTGGCATTGTTATGGAACAGAGGAATGACGTGATGAGCAAGAATGTCATCACGGTAACGTTGAGCATTTAAATTGCCATCAATGACGACTAGTGGTGAACAATAACCATGGGCAATGGTTGCCCAAACCATGACAGAACCCCCACCCCCGAAATGATCTCGTTCAAGAACACAACAGTCAGCATAGCGTTCATTTCTCCAACGGTAGACGTGCACCCTGCCATCACCACGTTGTAAAGAAAATCGGGATTCATCCGAAAAAAGAACGGTATTCCAGCATCGCCGTATCCAACGAGTGTGTACACGTGCCCAATTAAGATGATTTAGACAATGACGTTGCGTTAAAACGCATCCGACGTATGGATGTCGTGCATGTAAACCGTTCTCCCGTAGACAATTACGAACAGTTTTCCCACTGATTCGGTTATTGTGAAGCCCAGGTGTGTTAGCAGCAGTAGCAGTGGCAGTTTGGAATCGATTGCACAAATGCATGTTCATGATATAGCGGTCTTGACCACGTGTTGTAACACGCGGACGTCCACGAGGTGGCAAGTCTTTGGTGCTTCCTGTCGTTCGAAATCTTACGCGAAGATTCGTATCGCTCGACTAGAACTCCCAACATGCCTTGCAACGTCTTCTGTTGACATGCCAGCATCAAGCATGCCAATCGCCCGTTCACGTAAATTATTGGGTATTCTTGGCATACTAAAAATGCTACAATGTAAAAAACTTAATTTTTTTTACAAATTTTGAAGCGTTTTCATTCACTTGACAAAATTGACCAAATACTACACGGGACACGTCAAACCATGCATGCATGTGCAAATTGAATTTCACGTTGTCAACGATTAACAGTGCAAAAATAATCGATAAAATTCATGAATCCTGATAATACAGCTCAAGGCTAATACTACCTATATAATTTCATTACACAATGAATTCTTTAACACAACAAATACTATATGTACAAATCGGAACTTTCTTTTTTTGTTCAGTATATATTGTAACCTGAACATTAAATTAATGAAAGTGAAGTTCTAGCCATAGAAAACAAAAATGAAACATCATCATTTTCAAGCCAGCCAATTAGTGGCTGTAGAAGTATTCTGTACCCTGTGCAATTATCTAACAAACAATGAAACATCATCATTTTCAAGCCAGCCAATTAGTGGCTGTAGAAGTATTCTGTACCCTGTGCAATTATCTAACAAATCATCATTTTCAAGCCAGCCAATTAGTGGCTGTAGAAGTATTCTGTACCCTGTGCAATTATCTAACAAACAATGAAACATCATCATTTTCAAGCCAGCCAATTAGTGGCTGTAGAAGTATTCTGTACCCTGTGCAATTATCTAACAAATCATCATTTTCAAGCCAGCCAATTAGTGGCTGTAGAAGTATTCTGTACCCTGTGCAATTATCTAACAAATCATCATTTTCAAGCCAGCCAATTAGTGGCTGTAGAAGTATTCTGTACCCTGTGCAATTATCTAACAAATCATCATTTTCAAGCCAGCCAATTAGTGGCTGTAGAAGTATTCTGTACCCTGTGCAATTAGTGGCTGTACAAGTATTCTGTACCCTGTGCAATTAGTGGCTGTACAAGTATTCTGTACCCTGTGCAATTAGTGGCTGTACAAGTATTCTGTACCCTGTGCAATTAGTGGCTGTACAAGTATTCTGTACCCTGTGCAATTAGTGGCTGTACAAGTATTCTGTACCCTGTGCAATTAGTGGCTGTACAAGTATTCTGTACCCTGTGCAATTAGTGGCTGTACAAGTATTCTGTACCCTGTGCAATTAGTGGCTGTAGAAGTATTCTGTACCCTGTGCAATTAGTGGCTGTATAAGTATTCTGTACCCTGTGCAATTAGTGGCTGTACAAGTATTCTGTACCCTGTGCAATTAGTGGCTGTACAAGTATTCTGTACCCTGTGCAATTAGTGGCTGTACAAGTATTCTGTACCCTGTGCAATTAGTGGCTGTAGAAGTATTCTGTACCCTGTGCAATTAGTGGCTGTACAAGTATTCTGTACCCTGTGCAATTAGTGGCTGTAGAAGTATTCTGTACCCTGTGCAATTAGTGGCTGTACAAGTATTCTGTACCCTGTGCAATTAGTGGCTGTACAAGTATTCTGTACCCTGTGCAATTAGTGGCTGTACAAGTATTCTGTACCCTGTGCAATTATCTAACAAATATTACTCCAGATATTTTAGCCATTATAGGTAATACACAATTATATAAATATATATATACACAACCAATAATTAAGCAAACATATTTGTTGTTGCTATCAACAGATGTCTCTTTTATAACATATAACATCATTTTAAAACAGTAACAGCTATGAGATCTTGATTCAACATACATTGTACACGCAGGTCCATCGTCATTTTTAATATATTTATAACACAAAAAATTATGAGATGTCTCAGTTTGAGAATGGTGAATGGTATATATTTACATAATCATTGTTAGCAAAACCTGCTATAGGAATTGTAAACAGGAATATCACAGAGAAACAATGATGGCTTGTCATATACTGAACAGTGAAAACATAAGTCAGTCCACAGATTGTGCTACAGTTTTTAAACAAGTAGGTAGGGAGCATTAATCAACACTAAATTCCATAATATTTTGTAATACCTAATTTCATTTACAGTATATTACATAATTACAAATATTTTCCTAATTAACTTAAAACTGTTTCAAACAATGAAGCTCCTATTTGTTAATAAATTCCTACCTTGCTCTGGTATGGTAAACTTGAATAAAATGTGTTTTCAAACAAAAAACACAACTTGGAGTGGGGTTTTTTTTTTAGCAGTAAAACAGCATTTTTTAAAATAGTTGCTTTTATTGGGAGATAAGAGAAGGCAACACACATGCAAAAATAGTTTCATATGCAATGCTGCTGTTGTTGCAATAAACACCCAAGTTATGCTTTTAGCTGAAAAGTAATTTTATTTTTTTTAAATTCTGATTTGAACAAAATCCTCTTTCACTTAGTTGTTACCAATTTCATTTGTCCACATGCTTTCTATAGGAGATTATTCAGTGAAATACCCATTGTGTTATTTATGCATCTCAGTATATATGATTTGACATTTCTATAGGATATTCAGTGAACTACCCATTGTGTTATTTATGCATCTCAGTATATGATTTGACATTTCTATAGGAGATTATTCAGTGAAATACCCATTGTGTTATTTATGCATCTCAGTATATATGATTTGACATTTCTATAGGATATTCAGTGAACTACCCATTGTGTTATTTATGCATCTCAGTATATGATTTGACATTTCTATAGATTATTCAGTGAAATACCCATTGTGTTATTTATGCATCTCAGTATATATGATTTGACATTTCTATAGGATATTCAGTGAACTACCCATTGTGTTATTTATGCATCTCAGTATATGATTTGACATTTCTATAGGAGATTATTCAGTGAAATACCCATTGTTATTTATGCATCTCAGTATATATGATTTGACATTTCTATAGGAGATTATTCAGTGAAATACCCATTGCGTTATTTATGCATCTCAGTATATATGATTTGACATTTCTATAGGAGATTATTCAGTGAAATACCCATTGTGTTATTTATGCATCTCAGTATATATGTATTGTTTGTTAATTAAAAGTATTACATTGTTTATATCATTATCTTTTTTTAGATAATATATATTTTTGCTAGAATAAGCACAGCTTTTCTGTTAACATTATGACCATAATTTGTGTGTTTATATTATAAGAATTGGATTTTCTTGTCATGAACAGGTAACTCCTGTCTATAACCGACTTGTACTTTATTTTTAAATTATGTCCATGATTCTAGTTATTTTGTATAATGTTAGACTCTCATTAACAAGCAAGCTCTGTTTTCAGCGTAGTTGATTTCAGTTAAAATTAGGTCCACTGAAAGATTTTAATTTCCCCGAATCTCTCTGCCACATACAGTTTATCGTGAAAACAGCTGATGGCCTCAGGGCCCGACAGCCCATCGTTGCGCGTGATGATATCACGCACGACCTCGCCGTCTGGAGTCAGCTGGACAATAGCACCTCTCGCCTTATCACAGACATAGACAAACTCAAACACGTCGGCAGTGATATTCGCCAAATCTTTCAGCATGGCAGAGTCCTCCGCCATCCACAAAACAATTCTTGATGGTGTCACACAGGTCAAGGTCGCGCGAGAGTCCGACACCACGACGAGAGAGTCGCCTTTAGCGGTCAGACTTCTCGGGTAGGGGATTATGTTATTTGAGATGGACCGCACAAAGTGACCTCTCGGGCTCAGTATGTCAACACACCCATCTTCGGTCAGATCTGTAGTGAGGGCCAAAGTGTTGTCAGGCAGAACAGCTATGTAGTAGTACTGTTTATCAGTGTTCAGGCTCTCTGTCACTCTCATCTCATCCTGTACGTTCACAAACAAGATCTGTCGTTTAAAGGGCAGAGTGACTAGAACTCGATCACGTGACCTAGCTAGACCACACGGCTGACCGGTGACACTGCAAACGCTTAGAAGAGTTGTAGATGTGCTGCAAAATAACTTCAAACACTGGTTGCTGCAATCAGTGACAACGATTTTGACTAGCCCCTTATTTTTAAGAACCAAGATGGACATCAGTCTACTATCGTGCATGTCAGATTGTGTTTTTACATTAAAAGAAGTTTCAAGTCGTAATTTACTCAACTTCCTGTTCGTCAAAGGCAATACTGGTTCATCTTCATCTTCTTCACATTTTGATGTATCAAATGGAATTCGCTGTTTACTGTATTTCTTGCTTGTTTGAGTATTTACCACTTTATCCGATGCAGATTTTGATGTTCTGTATTTAGTTTTATGATCTTTTCTCAAAGCCAAATCTGATTCTGATGTCTCTGACGGTGTTCTCCTTCTATCAAATTTCTGGTTTGAAGAAGTTGTGTCTGAATCTGGTACAGATGTTGTAACGTCTAACGGCAATCTCCGTCTGTTAGATTTCCCATTTGTCGAACTGTTTTCTCGATATGGAATCGAATTTGACGTCTGTACCTCCGGTGTTCTTTGTCTATCAGCATTTCGTTTTGATGTCTCTAATGATGTTTTCCTTTTATCAAACTTCTCAGTTCTCAAATTCATTTCTGAATATGGTTTGGATGTTTCTAATGATGCTCTCTTTTTACCAGTGTGTGTCATAGCACTTTCGGCTTTATCTGGTGGAGCTGTTTGTAATCCTGATACATCTAATGGAGTTGTTTGTTTGTGACAAAGTGCCTTCACATCTGGTACTGATATTCTTCCAACGGATGGATAAAATGTTTTTCCATTTGCCTTCTTGGACTGAATTAAAGTGAACTTCATGTTAGGCACCTCAAAAGAAGTTGAGGCCAAATATTCTGTTAAGGTTTTCTTAACTTGGGTAACTTTTTTAACACTCTCTTCGATATCTTCAAGTGACCCACACTGAAATCTTTCTTCTGCATGCCCCGCACTGGATGTTCCTTTATCTACTAGTGATTTGACCTCGGAAAATGACCGACGTATTTCATTGTTGGTAGATTTTCGACATCGTTCCAATTCAGACTTCTTGTTCAACATATCTATACGGACTGCTTTTGTGAAGTCTGATATCAGTTTGTTTGCTTGCAAGTCTATCTCGGTGGATGTCTCCACTGCACTGATGTCAATCATATGCTGAAATCGTTCAATGTCCAATGTCATCTGACTCTCTAGTGAAGTGAAGTAGGACTTCAAAGCCTGACAGGTGGTCTGCAATGTACGCCTTCGCCTTTCATCTTCAGGTGTCATGGTTTCTGCATCACCATCAAGTCCTAGAAAACAAATGAAAATAAACTGAAAGGAAAGGAATGTTTGTTTGAGGAGACCTGGGGCCTAATTCACAAAGCCCACTTAGGCTCTGTTAGACAACAAAAAAATAGTTTGTTTTATTTAACAACACCACTAGAGCACATTGATTTATTAATAATCAGCTATTGGATGTCAAACATTTGGTAATTTTGACATATAGTCTAAGAAAGGAAACCCGCTACATTTTTTTCTAATGCTGCAAGGGATCTTTTATATGTACCATCCCACAGATAGGATAGCACATACCACGGCCTTTGCTATACCAGTCGTGGTGCACGGACTGGAACGAGAAACAGCCCAATGTGTCCACTGACGGGGATCGATCTCAAACCGACCGCGCATCAAGCGAATGCTTTACCACTGGGCTACGTCTCGCCCTGTTAGACAACAAAACACCCTCTTTACAAGTCTTTTAACATTGCACTGCGAGATCGAAAAGTTGTGAAAGTTTAGTGAATTAGGCCCCTGGATACATTTTGATGTCCTAAGATGGTTATTCAGGACTCCAAATAGGAAGTAAAATATTGCTTGCTGTTAAGATTTTTAAAATAGAAGGTCAAATAAATATGTCCTGCTCAAAAAAACATATGGGCCGCAGGAAATTAAGACAGTATGGGCTGAGTGAAGGGTTTGGAATAGTATGAAAATTAGAACCTCGAAGATGAAATTAAAACATAAAAAATATCACAAGCTAAATAGGTAAGCAGATGAAATAATAGTACATACATCTGTTGAAACATTACCTGCAGGTTTGGAGATCATCGTACATACAGATTATCGTACATACATCTGTTGAAACATTACCTGCAGGTTTGGAGATCATCGTACATGTATACAGATCATCGTACATACATCTGTTGAAACATTACCTGCAGGTTTGGAGATCATCGTACATACATCTGTTGAAACATTACCTGTGGGTTTGGAGATAATCATACATAAATCTGTTGAAACATTACCTGTGGGTTTGGAGATAATCGTACATAAATCTGTTGAAACATTACCTGTGGGTTTGGAGATCATCGCACATACATCTGTTGAAACATTACATGCGGGTTTGGAGATAATCATACATACATCTGTTTAAACATTACTCCCAGGTTTGGAGATAATTGTATATGCATCTGTTGATACATGCAGGTTTGGAGATCATCGCACATACATCTGTTGAGACATTACGTGCGGGTTTGGAGATCATCGTACATACATCTGTTGAGACATTACCTGCACGTTTGGAGATCATTGTACTTACATCTGTTTAAACATTACCTGCAGGTTTGGAGATCATCGTACATACATCTGTTGATACATTACGTGCGGGTTTGGAGATCATCGCACATACATCTGTTGAAACATTACCTGTGGGTTTGGAGATCATCATACATCTGTTGAAACATTACCTGTGGGTTTGGAGATCATCGCACATACATTTATTGAAACATTACCTGCAGGTTTGGAGATCATCGTACATACATCTGTTGATACATTACATGCGGGTTTGGAGATCATCACACATACATCTGTTGAAACATTACGTGCGGGTTTGGAGATCATCGTACATACATCTGTTGAAACATTACTTGCGGGTTTGGAGATCATCGTACATACATCTGTTGAAACATTACCTGCGGGTTTGGAGATCATTGTACATACATCTGTTGAAACATTACGTGCAGGTTTGGAGATCATCATACATACATCTGTTTAAACATTACTCCCAGTTTTGGAGATAATCGTACATACATCTGTTGATACATTACATGCGGGTTTGGAGATCATCACACATACATCTGTTGAAACATTAAGTGCGGGTTTGGAGATCATCGCACATACATCTGTTGAGACATTACGTGTGGGTTTGGAGATCATTGCACATACATCTGTTGAGACATTACGTGTGGGTTTGGAGATCATTGCACATACATCTGTTGAAACATTACATGCGGGTTTGGAGATCATCGCACATACATCTGTTGAGACATTACGTGTGGGTTTGGAGATCATCGCACATACATCTGTTGAAACATTACCTGCAGGTTTGGAGATCATCGTACATACATCTGTTGAAACATTACCTGCAGGTTTGGAGATCATCGTACATGTATACAGATCATCGTACATACATCTGTTGAAACATTACCTGCAGGTTTGGAGATCATCGTACATACATCTGTTGAAACATTACCTGTGGGTTTGGAGATAATCATACATAAATCTGTTGAAACATTACCTGTGGGTTTGGAGATAATCGTACATAAATCTGTTGAAATATTACCTGTGGGTTTGGAGATCATCGCACATACATCTGTTGAAACATTACATGCGGGTTTGGAGATAATCATACATACATCTGTTTAAACATTACTCCCAGGTTTGGAGATAATCGTATATGCATCTGTTGATACATGCGGGTTTGGAGATCATCGCACATACATCTGTTGAGACATTACGTGCGGGTTTGGAGATCATTGCACATACATCTGTTGAAACATTACCTGCGGGTTTGGAGATCATCGCACATACATCTGTTTAAACATTACTTCCTGGTTTGGAGATAATCGTACATACATCTGTTGATACATTACCTGCGGGTTTGGAGATCATCGTACATACATCTGTTGAAACATTACTTGCGGGTTTGGAGATCATCGTACATACATCTGTTGAGACATTACCTGCACGTTTGGAGATCATTGTACTTACATCTGTTTAAACATTACCTGCGGGTTTGGAGATCATCGCACATACATCTGTTTAAACATTACTCCCAGTTTTGGAGATAATCGTACATACATCTGTTGATACATTACATGCGGGTTTGGAGATCATCACACATACATCTGTTGAAACATTACGTGCGGGTTTGGAGATCATCGCACATACATCTGTTGAGACATTACGTGTGGGTTTGGAGATCATCGCACATACATCTGTTGAGACATTACGTGTGGGTTTGGAGATCATTGCACATACATCTGTTGAAACATTACATGCGGGTTTGGAGATCATCGCACATACATCTGTTGATACATTACGTGCGGGTTTGGAGATCATCGCACATACATCTGTTGAAACATTACCTGTGGGTTTGGAGATCATCATACATCTGTTGAAACATTACCTGTGGGTTTGGAGATCATCGCACATACATTTATTGAAACATTACCTGCAGGTTTGGAGATCATCGTACATACATCTGTTGAAACATTACTTGCGGGTTTGGATATCCTCGTACAAACATCTGTTAAAACATTACCTGCGGCTTTGGAGATCATCGTACATACATCTGTTGAAACATTACGTGCAGGTTTGGAGATCATCATACATACATCTGTTTAAACATTACTCCCAGTTTTGGAGATAATCGTACATACATCTGTTGATACATTACATGCGGGTTTGGAGATCATCACACATACATCTGTTGAAACATTACGTGCGGGTTTGGAGATCATCGCACATACATCTGTTGAGACATTATGTGTGGGTTTGGAGATCATCGCACATACATCTGTTGAGACATTACGTGTGGGTTTGGAGATCATTGCACATACATCTGTTGAAACATTACATGCGGGTTTGGAGATCATCGCACATACATCTGTTGAGACATTACGTGTGGGTTTGGAGATCATCGCACATACATCTGTTGAAACATTACCTGCAGGTTTTGAGATCATCGCACATACATCTGTTGAGACATTATCTGCACGTTTGGAGATCATCGTACTTACATCTGTTTAAACATTACTTCCAGGTTTGGAGATAATCGTACATACATCTGTTGAGACATTACATGCAGGTTTGGAGACCATCGCACATACATCTGTTGATACATTACCTGCGGGTTTGGAGATCATCGTACATACATCTGTTGAAACATTACTTGCGGGTTTGGAGATCATCGTACATACATCTGTTGAAACATTACCTGTGGGTTTGGAGATCATCGTACATACATCTGTTGAAACATTACGTGCAGGTTTGGAGATCATCATACATACATCTGTTTAAACATTACTCCCAGTTTTGGAGATAATCGTACATACATCTGTTGATACATTACATGCGGGTTTGGAGATCATCACACATACATCTGTTGAAACATTACGTGCGGGTTTGGAGATCATCGCACATACATCTGTTGAGACATTACGTGTGGGTTTGGAGATCATCGCACATACATCTGTTGAGACATTACGTGTGGGTTTGGAGATCATTGCACATACATCTGTTGAAACATTACATGCGGGTTTGGAGATCATCGCACATACATATGTTGAGACATTACGTGTGGGTTTGGAGATCATCGCACATACATCTGTTGAAACATTACCTGCAGGTTTTGAGATCATCGCACATACATCTGTTGAAACATTACGTGCAGGTTTGGAGATCATCATACATACATCTGTTTAAACATTACTCCCAGTTTTGGAGATAATCGTACATACATCTGTTGATACATTACCTGTGGGTTTGGAGATCATCGCACATACATTTATTGAAACATTACCTGCAGGTTTGGAGATCATCGTACATACATCTGTTGATACATTACATGCGGGTTTGGAGATCATCACACATACATCTGTTGAAACATTACGTGCGGGTTTGGAGATCATCGTACATACATCTGTTGAAACATTACTTGCGGGTTTGGAGATCATCGTACATACATCTGTTGAAACATTACCTGCGGGTTTGGAGATCATTGTACATACATCTGTTGAAACATTACGTGCAGGTTTGGAGATCATCATACATACATCTGTTTAAACATTACTCCCAGTTTTGGAGATAATCGTACATACATCTGTTGATACATTACATGCGGGTTTGGAGATCATCACACATACATCTGTTGAAACATTACGTGCGGGTTTGGAGATCATCGCACATACATCTGTTGAGACATTACGTGTGGGTTTGGAGATCATTGCACATACATCTGTTGAGACATTACGTGTGGGTTTGGAGATCATTGCACATACATCTGTTGAAACATTACATGCGGGTTTGGAGATCATCGCACATACATCTGTTGAGACATTACGTGTGGGTTTGGAGATCATCGCACATACATCTGTTGAAACATTACCTGCAGGTTTGGAGATCATCGTACATACATCTGTTGAAACATTACCTGCAGGTTTGGAGATCATCGTACATGTATACAGATCATCGTACATACATCTGTTGAAACATTACCTGCAGGTTTGGAGATCATCGTACATACATCTGTTGAAACATTACCTGTGGGTTTGGAGATAATCATACATAAATCTGTTGAAACATTACCTGTGGGTTTGGAGATAATCGTACATAAATCTGTTGAAATATTACCTGTGGGTTTGGAGATCATCGCACATACATCTGTTGAAACATTACATGCGGGTTTGGAGATAATCATACATACATCTGTTTAAACATTACTCCCAGGTTTGGAGATAATCGTATATGCATCTGTTGATACATGCGGGTTTGGAGATCATCGCACATACATCTGTTGAGACATTACGTGCGGGTTTGGAGATCATTGCACATACATCTGTTGAAACATTACCTGCGGGTTTGGAGATCATCGCACATACATCTGTTTAAACATTACTTCCTGGTTTGGAGATAATCGTACATACATCTGTTGATACATTACCTGCGGGTTTGGAGATCATCGTACATACATCTGTTGAAACATTACTTGCGGGTTTGGAGATCATCGTACATACATCTGTTGAGACATTACCTGCACGTTTGGAGATCATTGTACTTACATCTGTTTAAACATTACCTGCGGGTTTGGAGATCATCGCACATACATCTGTTTAAACATTACTCCCAGTTTTGGAGATAATCGTACATACATCTGTTGATACATTACATGCGGGTTTGGAGATCATCACACATACATCTGTTGAAACATTACGTGCGGGTTTGGAGATCATCGCACATACATCTGTTGAGACATTACGTGTGGGTTTGGAGATCATCGCACATACATCTGTTGAGACATTACGTGTGGGTTTGGAGATCATTGCACATACATCTGTTGAAACATTACATGCGGGTTTGGAGATCATCGCACATACATCTGTTGATACATTACGTGCGGGTTTGGAGATCATCGCACATACATCTGTTGAAACATTACCTGTGGGTTTGGAGATCATCATACATCTGTTGAAACATTACCTGTGGGTTTGGAGATCATCGCACATACATTTATTGAAACATTACCTGCAGGTTTGGAGATCATCGTACATACATCTGTTGAAACATTACTTGCGGGTTTGGATATCCTCGTACAAACATCTGTTAAAACATTACCTGCGGCTTTGGAGATCATCGTACATACATCTGTTGAAACATTACGTGCAGGTTTGGAGATCATCATACATACATCTGTTTAAACATTACTCCCAGTTTTGGAGATAATCGTACATACATCTGTTGATACATTACATGCGGGTTTGGAGATCATCACACATACATCTGTTGAAACATTACGTGCGGGTTTGGAGATCATCGCACATACATCTGTTGAGACATTATGTGTGGGTTTGGAGATCATCGCACATACATCTGTTGAGACATTACGTGTGGGTTTGGAGATCATTGCACATACATCTGTTGAAACATTACATGCGGGTTTGGAGATCATCGCACATACATCTGTTGAGACATTACGTGTGGGTTTGGAGATCATCGCACATACATCTGTTGAAACATTACCTGCAGGTTTTGAGATCATCGCACATACATCTGTTGAGACATTATCTGCACGTTTGGAGATCATCGTACTTACATCTGTTTAAACATTACTTCCAGGTTTGGAGATAATCGTACATACATCTGTTGAGACATTACATGCAGGTTTGGAGACCATCGCACATACATCTGTTGAAACATTACCTGCAGGTTTCGAGATCATCGCACATACATCTGTTGAGACATTACGTGCGGGTTTGGAGATCATTGCACATACATCTGTTGAAACATTACCTGCGGGTTTGGAGATCATCGCACATACATCTGTTTAAACATTACTTCCAGGTTTGGAGATAATCGTACATACATCTGTTGATACATTACCTGCGGGTTTGGAGATCATCGTACATACATCTGTTGAAACATTACTTGCGGGTTTGGAGATCATCGTACATACATCTGTTGAAACATTACCTGCGGGTTTGGAGATCATCGTACATACATCTGTTGAAACATTACTTGCGGGTTTGGTGATCATCACACATACATCTGTTGATACATTACCTGCGGGTTTGGAGATCATCGTACATACATCTGTTGAAACATTACTTGCGGGTTTGGAGATCATCGTACATACATCTGTTGAAACATTACCTGTGGGTTTGGAGATCATCGTACATACATCTGTTGAAACATTACGTGCAGGTTTGGAGATCATCATACATACATCTGTTTAAACATTACTCCCAGTTTTGGAGATAATCGTACATACATCTGTTGATACATTACATGCGGGTTTGGAGATCATCACACATACATCTGTTGAAACATTACGTGCGGGTTTGGAGATCATCGCACATACATCTGTTGAGACATTACGTGTGGGTTTGGAGATCATCGCACATACATCTGTTGAGACATTACGTGTGGGTTTGGAGATCATTGCACATACATCTGTTGAAACATTACATGCGGGTTTGGAGATCATCGCACATACATATGTTGAGACATTACGTGTGGGTTTGGAGATCATCGCACATACATCTGTTGAAACATTACCTGCAGGTTTTGAGATCATCGCACATACATCTGTTGAAACATTACAGGTTAGATCATCATACATGTTTAAACATTACTCCCAGTTTTGGAGATAATCGTACATACATCTGTTGATACATTACATGCGGGTTTGGAGATCATCACACATACATCTGTTGAAACATTACGTGCGGGTTTGGAGATCATCGCACATACATCTGTTGAGACATTACGTGTGGGTTTGGAGATCATCGCACATACATCTGTTGAAACATTACCTGCAGGTTTTGAGATCATCACACATACATCTGTTGAGACATTATCTGCACGTTTGGAGATCATCGTACTTACATCTGTTTAAACATTACTTCCAGGTTTGGAGATAATCGTACATACATCTGTTGAGACATTACATGCAGGTTTGGAGACCATCGCACATACATCTGTCGAAACATTACCTGCAGGTTTGGAGATCATCGCACATACATCTGTTGAGACATTACCTGCGGGTTTGGAGATCATCGCACATACATCTGTTTAAACATTACTTCCAGGTTTGGAGATAATCGTACATACATCTGTTGATACATTACCTGCGGGTTTGGAGATCATCGTACATACATCTGTTGAAACATTACTTGCGGGTTTGGAGATCATCGTACATACATCTGTTGAAACATTACCTGCGGGTTTGGAGATCATCGTACATACATCTGTTGAAACATTACTTGCGGGTTTGGTGATCATCACACATACATCTGTTGATACATTACCTGCGGGTTTGGAGATCATCGTACATACATCTGTTGAAACATTACTTGCGGGTTTGGAGATCATCGTACATACATCTGTTGAAACATTACCTGTGGGTTTGGAGATCATCGTACATACATCTGTTGAAACATTACGTGCAGGTTTGGAGATCATCATACATACATCTGTTTAAACATTACTCCCAGTTTTGGAGATAATCGTACATACATCTGTTGATACATTACATGCGGGTTTGGAGATCATCACACATACATCTGTTGAAACATTACGTGCGGGTTTGGAGATCATCGCACATACATCTGTTGAGACATTACGTGTGGGTTTGGAGATCATTGCACATACATCTGTTGAAACATTACATGCGGGTTTGGAGATCATCGCACATACATCTGTTGAGACATTACGTGTGGGTTTGGAGATCATCGCACATACATCTGTTGAGACATTACGTGTGGGTTTGGAGATCATCGCACATACATCTGTTGAAACATTACATGCGGGTTTGGAGATCATCGCACATACATCTGTTGAGACATTACATGCAGGTTTGGAGACCATCGCACATACATCTGTTGAAACATTACCTGCAGGTTTGGAGATCATCGCACATACATCTGTTGAAACATTACCTGCAGGTTTGGAGATCATCGCACATACATCTGTTGAGACATTACGTGCGGGTTTGGAGATCATTGCACATACATCTGTTGAAACATTACCTGCAGGTTTGGAGATCATCGTACATATATCTGTTGAAACATTACCTGCAGGTTTGGAGATCATCGTACATACATCTGTTGAAACATTACCTGCAGGTTTGGAGATCATCGTACATACATCTGTTGAAACATTACTTCCGGGTTTGGAGATCATCATACATACATTTGTTGAAACATTACCTGCAGGTTTGGAGATCATCGTACATACATCTGTTGAAACATTACCTGCAGGTTTGGAGATCATCGTACATACATCTGTTGAAACATTACCTGCGGGTTTGGAGATCATCGTACATACATCTGTTGAAACATTACTTCCGGGTTTGGAGATCATCATACATACATCTGTTGAAACATTACCTGCGGGTTTGGAGATCATTGTACATACATCTGTTGAAACATTACCTCTGGGTTTGAAGATCATTGCAGGCTGAGACAATGACAGGGCGAAGTCAGGCCGTCAAAGCAAAGATTTTGATCACTTTGTCTTGTTACATGAGCCTTGGATTACTTTAAGGTATTTAACAAGAGGTTTATTGGCTCTTGAACACTTATTTAATTTTCAGTTTTGTTAATACATGTGCATGGTAGTAGATGATAATTCATTAGTTGTAAAGACCACCTGAGAATATCCATGTGACAAGTTTAAGTGTGGCATGTGATTTTCAGGCTGATCAAGACAACACTGGACAGAAACAACTGCCAATAAACTTTACTGCAGTTGGATGAGGTACTTAAATTTGAACTAAGGCTGGGAAAGGGTAATGTCTGCCCTGAACTGCTTTAAAATGTCTATATTTTTCTGGGCTTTTAACTGCGTATCACCAAATAGTAAAATATTATAGTTGAGATGAGATACAAGTATTTCTGTAAATGGGTATTGTGATGCACCTTGAAAAGTGGACAATGACATAGGAAATGTTCTGCATCTTCAATATAGGATGTCAAGCAAATCTAGGATTATCTTCAATGTCAGGGTTGAAAATTAGCAGTCGTCCATGAGGACCTTTATTGGCTACGGGCGACTAAGAATTTTACAAAGCTAGTCCATTGGGCGACCAATGATTTTAGGGTCTGCCGAGTGTTGTGCCATTTGAAAAAGATACACACTGAAACTGAACTGAATGTGACAAAATACACCGCCATTGTGCTGGCGTGAACTACAGATCTTGCAGTAGAAGACGTAGAACGTGAAATAAAAAAAAGATTGACACCAAGACTTAAATTATGACATAACCATCCTAAGATTACTGTAATAAACAATAAGTACGTTTTTATGCTTTATAATAAGATTTTTAAAAATACATTGTATATTTTGGTAAAATGTTTGGTTTTGATTTTTTCACATATTTATTTTTCTTTCGATATTTATTTTATTAGTAGCCTACTACTATAGCATTTACAATATCTAAATTAAATGCACATGTGTGTGTGCGTACACCCACTCACAAACACACACACATTTTGCTGAGGCAGACTATTATCTGTTTGCGTCAAAAGGGAACTGATGAATTGGCATGTAACTTCATAATGAATAAAGATAAAATTCATATAAAAAAATTAATTTATTAAGTTTTAAACCCATACCATCTCAAATAATATTTCTGAAGGGAAACAAATTCAGTGTAAATTAAAAAGACAATTATTTATAAATTACGGTCAAACTGCAACTCTTTTCTAATACATGTTTTAAGTCAATTGATGGAATATCCAAGGTAATCTGAAAGACAAAACCGTAATGTAAGATGATGGCTGTATCTCTGCACAATGTAGTTGAATGAGCATTTGTCAAAATAGTGGATCATTCCATGGATCTCCATCTAGTGCCTCGTCTAAAGGAATACAACCACTCCTTGACTGGAAATTCCATCCCTCTTGCATTGCCAGAGTTTATTCCATCCCTCTTGCATTGCCAGAGTTTATTCCATCCCTCTTGCATTGCCAGAGTTTATTCCATCCCTCTTGCATTGCCAGAGTTTATTCCATCCCTCTTGCATTGCCAGAGTTTATTCCATCCCTCTTGCATAACCAACAATGACTGCCACTCCCAGACTTGTTTACTAAAGCACGTGCAGTTTGACTGTTAGTCTCTTTGTACTGTATTATACTTTAATCCAGAGACAATGCATACCTTGACTGTTCTAGCATTTTGTATTCACTCCTATATTAAAAATTAAATTTAATCTGTATATAATTTAATGGTAATTTGTAAAAAAAACTTTTCTATTTAAATACTGGTTTCTTTTTCAATTTTTTTTATTGGAGTTGGTATGGGTTTAAATCTTTAATAACATGTTTTTATATGAATTTTAACTTTATTCATTTATTTATTGTCGGTTTCCTTTTGATGCAAACAGACTATATGTATCCAGTGAACACATGGTTATTATTTAACAAAAAACATTCTAGTTTTAAATTTGGCAGTGCAGTGAATTTGAGAAGGGCCAGTAAGATTTTTCTTCAACTGGCCCAGCTGGTGACCATGGTTTTCATGTTAAATTTTCAACCCTGCAAAGTGATGTCGCAGGTGCAGATCCAGGATTTTTTAACAGAGGGGGCCCAAAAACCCATTGTTGTTTTTTAAAATAGAATTTAAAGGTCCTTGACAGGTGGACAGTATAAGTTTGAATTTTTGGTGTATTCTGTAATATACATTGTCTGACCAAAAATTGGGGGAGGGGGGGGGGGGGGGGGGGGGGGGGGGGGGGGGGGGCAGGCACCTTGGGTTCCACCTGAAGCCACGTCTGTGTCTATATTCCATTTAGGTTACTGCTACTCATTCTCAGTTGACAGTGTAGTATCTGTTGACTTCTGTTACTATGATAAAAATATGCAGGGACAGTTTCAATTTCATTTATTGCATGTTTGAATCTGTTTAATGACACAGATTTTCTGTTAGGAGATGGATTATTCCATAATTTTATTGAGGAAGAAAAGAAGGAATTGTCAAAGAACATTGTTTACTACACGTGAGTGCGAATAATTTTTACATGTTCATATACCACTAGAGTTTCAAGCATGTCCATCCCTGGGCCTGTTTCTGGATAGCCAGTGACTTGCTTCTGGACAGAAAAAATTAAGGGGACAATTTTGAAATTTACATCAAAAATTTTTAATTGTGGGCCTTTAAAATTTTGATGTGCATCCCCAATTAATTAAAAAAATTCTATTATTAAATATGGTCACTAGATTAGATCGGGCGGTCAAAAAGAAATTAGATAGATAGACAACTAGTTTAATGTGTTCGTATACAGGTACCACTAGGGTTTCGAACATGCCCATCTCGAGTCCGACCTCCGATAAGATCGGTGGCCTGACTCAGGATGGGGGTGTGTGTGTGTGTGTGTGTGTGTGTAATGGACAGAATTTTTAAAATAGCAGTTAGTAAAAGAAATTGGTAGGATTAAAAAAAATTGAAAAAAAAATAAAATTACAAGCCAAAAATAAAATGACGACTGCTCGGCCGAATATTTATATAATTTGGAGCATTTTAGAAGGACAGTCCAAAAATAAATAAGAGAAAGAAGAGAGGATCGGATTATTTAATAAAATAAAAAAAAATTAAGTAATTTCAACATAAAATTTGGAACGACGGTCTAGAAGTTTAAAGTCCGATCTATATGGTCCGGGCCGGGGGCGGAAGTTGAAGGTGGGCGGAACTTGGAATACGAATTCGGTACAAAGACCGAAAACCAAAATGACCTACAAAAATTTAAGACCAAACAATAAAATTAGAGTGCTCGACCGAAAAGGTTTTAAGGCGATTTGAGCAATTTAGACGGGCTGCCAAAATAAACTGTGTCGGACTGTTTACAAAAAAATAAACATAATTTATGCAGCCGAAATATTTTAAGTCCAACTAAGCCCAATAAAGGAGGTGCCTGTCCTAAGAGAGGGTGCACAGTGGAACTCATGGCGAGTTGATGGGATGATTGGCTGGGAACCTCGGGAAGAAGTGGGGCAGGTCGATGTAACACTCTTCCCAAAGTAGTGCTGAGTATTCTTCCAGAAGTATCAGCTTGATAATCCGATAGATCCGATTACTACACGCAACATATTTGAATGGCCCCTAATGAGATGACTATTGTTTGACTTCCATTGTTTGATCATAGACTGCCACAGGTCTAGCTCTATCAACACAGTACCCTCTGTTTGATCATAGACTGCCACAGGTCTAGCTCTATCAACACAGTACCCTCTGTTTGATCATAGACTGCCACAGGTCTAGCTCTATCAACACAGTACCCTCTGTTTGATCATAGACTGCCACAGGTCTAGCTCTATCAACACAGTACCCTCTGCTTGATCATAGACTGCCACAGGTCTAGCTCTATCAACACAGTACCCTCTGCTTGATCATAGACTGCCACAGGTCTAGCTCTATCAACACAGTACCCTCTGCTTGATCATAGACTGCCACAGGTCTAGCTCTATCAACACAGTACCCTCTGTTTGATCTTAGACTGCCACAGGTCTAGCTCTATCAACACAGTGCCCTCTGTTTGATCATAGACTGCCACAGGTCTAGCTCTATCAACACAGTACCCTCTGTTTGATCTTCTGTCCTTACTAAATGCCTTTGAACCAGTGATTGATACAATTTATTCTGCATTCAATTACATGTGTCAAATAAAAATTCTCTTCAGAATTGCCTATTGTTTTACAGAAGGGATGCTCAAATTATGGGGGGGTTCCCATTGCCCCCCCCCCCCCCCATGATTGTGCCAGCCCCAGGGGTGCACAAATCGGTTGTCCGTGCGCCTGAGACAACCAAAATATGTTGCGGGCAACCTCTCTTTGTCAAATAGTTGCCCAATGGGCAACCAAGAAAATCATAAAACAAATAAAATGAAAAACAAAACTTCATGACGCTCAGACAGTCACGAGCAATTCAAAAATATCGGCACTGACAACTTGGCTGACAGGCGATATAAATATCACAACTAATGCTGCCATCCACTCGGTGTCCACTGTGCATGATTTTAGCAGATGTTTGGAAAAGCCATATGCCAGATATTTCGTCCGCAAACTAGTTGGTTCCTACAAATTCTCGCTACAAAATATTTTCTATTGGCCCCAACATCCTTGTTGACGAATCCCAATACTGACAACATGTGCTTACCGAGTGAATTTTTTAGACACCATCTGGCAAGCTTTAGTCTAATTAATAATTAAATATTTCTTAAATATAGTCATTATTAACGTTCCTTCAAAACGAGTTCTGCATTTTGTAAAATGTGTTTTTCATGTTTTAAGTTCTTCGTATTTTCATGAATTAAATTGTATTTTTGTTAAATGATTTAGTAATATCGTCAATATAAAATATGTATTTGGTGGCGAAATAATCCAGATAGGGACAAATTAGTAGTACTAAGTAGGGTCGAATTGACATGAGACAAAATGTTTGGTATCACTGAAATGCGGATCAGGCTTGCTACTCATAATCGTCACGTGTACACTGTTTTACAGAGTATTCCCGCACTTTCTCACTCTAAAGCACACTGCCCTTGTGGGCTACATTTTTTTATCAGTGCCACAAATCGCAGAGCTGCAAGTCTTGGTGTGCAGATAACGCCGTAGCTATGTCGCAGTGATTTCATGTCGGCAGTCCTTGGCACAGCAATGATCGCAGAAATCAAAATAATTTGATATTTGCTGGCGGCGTTTGTAAATGACACAGGCGAATAAGGTGCCGGTCAAAAAACGATAGCCCGCAAGGGCAGTGTGCGGCCAGCTTAAGTAGCCATTCAACAATTATCATTGGAATTGTACATGTTATTGAATGGTGGGGGTTGTTTGTTAAGAATTATGTATCCTTTTAAAAACAATATCTTGTAATATTACTCGTGTTTAATTTGTTCGATCTCCTACACAGGGGTTAAGCAGTCGTTAAAAATTTGCACTGAATAATGTTGGCTAAAGTACGTCACAATCTTTGGGAATGGATGATGCAGCCGTTGAAATGAGTATTACATAATATGTGGGCAACCAAGAGATGATGTTGGGCAACCAAGAGATGATGTTGGGCAACCAAACTTCAGCTACTGGTTGCCCACCGGGCAATCATCACAATTTCACATTTGTGCACCCCTGTAGACCTGATTTTAGAAGATACTTTAAAATTCTATTTAAGTTTTACCAATGTTATTTTAACCCAAAATAAGGCATAAATTAAAACAAAAATTTTACATTTTTCTAAAAATCCATTTATGCTAAACATAGTTATTTCCCCTTACTAGAAAATTAGCATTTTAAAGAGACATTCCTGAGTTTGCTGCAATTTGTAAGACGTTATCGACTAACAGAGACGCTTTAACGATTGTAATTACATATCAAATATATTTTTCTGCATAAAATATTAGTGGCTGTATATTAAACATGTTTCTGATCGTTCTAATATTTGTACTAGGTTAAATTTCATTTTATTTCCTAAAATATTATTTTTTCGTACGTACGAAATTATTTGAAGACAAAATCCAGTTTGGGCTCCTTACAAATATTAAGACGACCAGAAACACATTGAATATACAGACATTGATATTCTAAACAAGAAAATATATTTAATATGTAAGTTTAATCGTAAAAATATTTTATTAGTCGGAAACATCTTACAATGCAGCAAACTCAGGAATGTCCCTTTAAAAATAAAGTGTAAGACTCCCGCCCTTTCATATCGTGGTGTCAGAAGCAGAAGTTTAGTGATATTACCAAGTTCCAATGGTTTGGTCGCCATTGTGTTACTAGTGTTAGTAATGTTTGCCAACACCGGTGATTGCTTCGTTACAGTTTCGATTTTTCATCGATAAGGAATATCCACCATCTTGACTTGTCTGTTTATTTAATTCTATCCATTATCGGAGCACCTCCAGAATTATTAATATCCACACACACACACACACACAAAAGTTTGTTTTGTTTAACGACACCACTAGAGCACATTGATTTATTAATCATCAGCTATTGGATGTCAAACATATGGTAATTTTGACAGTCATAAAGAGGAAACCCGCTACATTTTTTTCATTAGTAGCAAGGGATCTTTTATATGCGCCATCCCACAGACAGGATAGCACATACTACGGCCTTTGATATACCAGTCGTGGTGCACTGGCTAGAACGAGAAATAACCTATTGTGCGAGCGCTTTAAGGATGGACTATATACCAATTAAAATCCCATAGGTGACCATGTTAACGTTTGTGTTTAAAAACACTATATGCAATATATCAACCAAACTATGACCCATAAATATCAGTACTGCAACCCCTACCTCAAAGTATTAACTGCAGAAAATGGTACCTTTCATGATTCATTTTCGATATAACCAGATGTTTTTACAACACCCTTAGTTTCGCAAAAAATTTGAGTACTTTTTTTTTTTTTACATGTACCCCATACGTGTTCCAAGCACAAGGCTACTTGACGCAGTGGTACTAGATGAATTAAAATTGTATACATTTTTAGCCCAGATGAAACTTCTTTTTTTTTTTTACAACCAACACTCACATTTATAACCAATCACAGGACTTGTGGTATTAACTTCTCTGTCAAAAGTTGACCCAGCCGGAAATTAATTGGTTTAGTGCTACCTTAAATGCCACTAGGCTACATCCCGCCGCTACAAAAAAAAGAAGTGAAATAGACTCAAGTTATTTTGGTGTTTTCTATCACTAAAATGCGCATACAAATATGTGTTAGTAATAGGGTAATGTCGCTTGGTTTTTTACAAGGCCTGAAACCTTGATAGCATAGGGGCATGTAAAAATACTCTTTAAGTCTAAGCCACGAGAATCGGACCTCGTTAAAACGACCATATACGTCCCTGAGTCACTTTGTCGTACTACATAGCGAATTAGGGCCTATGTATCTTATTAGTTGATGGAAAACATATTGTATTGTACAAAAAACAAAAGAATCGGATACAAGTTTGATAACTTACGAGGCCCTCTTCTATATATACATACAATACACATAGCGACTAAATTACATTTATAACTGTATATTTAAACAACATTTAAACAGTCAACGATAACCAGATGAAGAAAATATATTATTAGCCCGAGTACTCTGTCGTTCGAAGCTAGACGGACCCGGTGGTAGGCAGCATTCTGTGTTTTTGCTATCTCTGATTATCTCTGACTGAGAGAGCGAACATAACCGTCCGAATATCCGTATAGCTTTAGAACGGTAGAGCACTTGGGGTAATATATTATATACAAAAGAAAATGAAAGAAGAGGAAGAAATATTGATGCAAGAGATATTTCATGTGAAGTCAAAGTCTCGTTATCAGATTTGTTAGATATTATGATATCCTAATTATAATAGGGAACTGAATAGCATTTTAATGATCAATTGATGCATTGCAATTATTTTTTTTAATAAAAAATAAACGTACATTTAAGAAAGAAAAAACCTATTGAACATATTAATCAATAGACATAAATCAAGGTGACCAAAGTTAAAGTTTGTTTAATGACACCACTAGAGCACATTGATTTCTTAATCATCGGCTGTTGAATATCACACATTTGGTAATTTTTACATATTGTCTTAGAGAGCAGGCGCGGATCCAGGATTTTTAAATAGGGGGGGCCCGAGGGCGCAAAGCGCCCGAGATTCCTAGGGGGGTCGGGGGATGCTCCCCCGCGAAATTTTGAAATTTAAGTGGCATGAAACGCGATTTCCTCGCATCTGAGTAACAAAATAGCTATATTAACGTATGTTTTTGGTATTGTCATACTGTTTTTGTTATCTTCAAAATTTCATAAACTCTGGTCTCTTATTTTTTTTTAAAGTTAAAGTGGTCATCTCTCCTTCCCATATTAGGCTGGTTTTCCGTTGATTGCGGCTGCCGGTAAATGGGAAGAAATATCGAAACAGTTGTTTCAGTAATATATTAAAGCAGTCAGAAACATGTTTAATATACAGTCAGTAACATTTTATGCAAAAACATATATTTGTTATGTAATTACAATCATTAAAAAGTCTCTGTTGGTCGATACCATCTTTAAAACTGCAGCAAACTCAGGAATGTCCCTTTAAGACGATTTTCATGAACACAATATAATTTAAAGACACTTGGGAAATAAGTGCATTTTTATGTAATTCCACTCTAGTGTATGCTATAGTTAAAAAAAAAAAAAAATCGACCCCAAAAATAGGGGGGGGGGGGTCCGGGCCCCTTGGGCCCCCCACTAAATCCGCGCCTGGAGAGGAAACCCGCTACATCTTTTTTTTCCTTAGTAGTAAGGGATCTTTTATATGCACCATTCCACATTGATATACCAGTCGTGTTGCACTAATGGGCCTGGGTTTTCATTATAACTTATTTTCGTGCGTATATCCAATTAAGGTTCTAGCACGCTGTCCTGGGAACACACCTCAGGTATATATTATAATAATACATAATTATCCGAAGTTAATCCTTTAATTGAATGACTAAAGGCTTATTTTCAAAAGAAATACAGACAGACAGACAGATAATTTATTAAATGAGAATTCAAGTCAAATATGAGCCTTTGTGTTAGAAAGATGCATACCCGGACCACCAACACATACTGACACTTTAAGAAATGAAAAACGCGTAATTTTAGAATTAATAACAAAAATGAGGTTATTCCTGCTAACTGGGGGCAGCTATTTTGTTTCTTTTTTGTCGCATCCGGTACTCTAGCTTGGGATGAAGTGACGTCACCTCCGGCCGACACAATGTAAACAAACGCAGTAATTTACAACAGGGCGCATTGCTTTGATCAACCCGAGTTCAGTCTTGTAAAACAACATAAATGACTTGATAATATAATAAACTATTTAACTAAATATATTTAAATTTTCATAAATTGAACGAAATGGGGTTATAGTATTTTTCTTTCTGAAACAATCCAATGAAAAAATGCATACTATTAGGCCTATTTGTAGGTTACGATGGAGCAAAAATGACCACTCAAGATAACACCCAAGTGATAATTTTCTTTTCTTTGGGACTACGTAATTGGTTAGCTCTGTGCTTTTAGATGGGAATGTGTACTTAATCAAATTTTACAAAATTATTTACAGTAAATAAAGCATTCTGACTGATAAGGCTATTACGATTTTAGGGGTGGCAGGTTATTTCACAATACCCTATGATGTTAATAATACCGGTACGTATTTTTGTATCTAGACTAGGGGTGACTATTGAGGTCAGTTTTACTATTGCAATAGTACTGCGATAGTTAAAATACTATTGTAATAGTATTGCAATACTATAGTGGTAGTACTATTGTGAATTCTAAAATATCTTTGTAACAGTAATATGAATAGATATTTCGCAAAACTATTTTCCTCAGTCTTCCATTATATGTGTATGTATTTGTGTGCGTGTGTGTCTGTGTCCGTGTGCGTGTGCGTATGTGCGTGTGCGTATGTACGTATGTTTGTGTTTATATGTATGTCTGTTTGTACTTAGTTATTTGTAATAATACCACTAGGTAGTGAAATCATGCGTTAGTCATAGACTATATTTCACTATGCATACCATCGAAACTATCGATAGTCGAGAAAACAATTGCGAAAGTTATCGATAGTTCAATTAACTATCGATGCATTGCTATCGGTGCACTGACTATTGCAACATGTCGATAGTTCGATGTATTGTTACATCACTAGTCTAGATGGCGGTAATTACTTGTCTTGTCTTGGTACCTACCAAATAAATACCTACCAATAAGGAATCACGGGTGGAGGCAATTAAATAAAACAGACCAATTAACTAAGAAAACACTCCGTGTGTCACTTCCGTACGTTCGTTACTGCATGGACAAAACATAATACAATTATTTCGACTTTGACAATAGTGGTTTATTTTGTATTGAAAAATAATATGTACTTAATGCTAGCTTACCGGGATGGATATTATTAAAGAACCTTACGATGCATGCCTATTTCATTATCCCGCAAAAATCAGGAACGTTTGTTTCGTCACAATATGATTAAAATTAGCTCTACTGGTCTATGATAAAAACAGGTTTTGGCTATTACAAATGCATGGTTAGGCTCTGACACATAAAAGATGTAAGTTCTCTAAATCAGGTAATAACATAAAACAATTTACAACATAATTGAACATGTTGATAAAAATTAAAATGAAGATTTCATATAGCAGACGTTCATGAATGCAGGAAAGAAAGAAACAGGAAAAAAGGAAACAGAAAAAAAAAAGAAGCGGAAAAAAGGAAACAGGAAAAAAGTAACAGAAAGAAAGAAACACTCCATATATACTAATTTATACTAACTTTTTTTATTAATATATACTAACCCTAACCCTAACCCACTAACCCTAACCCTAAGCATAACCCTAAGCATAATCCTAACCCTAACCTTAACCCATACTCTAACCCTAACCCTAACTTGGACCTAACCCTAAAACACTAATCCTAACCCTGTTTCTTTCTTTTCCTACCCGATTTTTTTTCTTATTTTCCTCTTTCCTTCTTTCCGTTTACCGACTTTCATACCGGCCGGTTCATCGTCAACAGATTCTCATATCGGCCGGTTCATCGTCAAGAGATTCTCATATCGGCCGGTTTATTGTTAACAGATGCCCATATCGGCCGGTTCATCGTCAACAGATTCTCATATCGGCCGGTTCATCGTCAAGAGATTCTCATATCGGCCGGTTTATTGTTAACATATGCCCATATCGGCCGGTTCATCGTCAACAGATTCTCATATCGGCCGGTTCATCGTCAATAGATTCTCATATCGGCCGGTTCATCGTCAACAGATTCTCATATCGGCCGGTTCATCGTCAACAGATTCTCATATCGGCCGGTTTATTGTTAACAGATGCCCATATCGGCCGGTTCATCGTCAACAGATTCTCATATCGGCCGATTCATCGTCAACAGATTCTCATATCGGCCGGTTCATCGTCTAGAGATTCTCATATCGGCCGGTTTATTGTTAACATATGCCCATATCGGCCGGTTCATCGTCAACAGATTCTCATATCGGCCGGTTCATCGTCAACAGATTCTCATATCGGCCGGTTCATCGTCAACAGATTCTCATATCGGCGGGTTTATTGTTAAGATATGCCCATATCGCCTGGTTCATCGTCAACAAATTCTCATATCGGCCAGTTTATTGTTAACAGATGCCCATATCGCCCGGTTCATCGTCAACAGATTCTCATATCGGCCGGTTTATTGTTAACAGATGCCCATATCGGCCGGTTCATCGTCAACAGATTCTCATATCGGCCGGTTCATCGTCAATAGATTCTCATATCGGCCGGTTCATCGTCAACAGATTCTCATATCGGCCGGTTCATCGTCAACAGATTCTCATATCGGCCGGTTTATTGTTAACAGATGCCCATATCGGCCGGTTCATCGTCAACAGATTCTCATATCGGCCGGTTCATCGTCAACAGATTCTCATATCGGCCGGTTCATCGTCAACAGATTCTCATATCGGCGGGTTTATTGTTAAGATATGCCCATATCGCCTGGTTCATCGTCAACAAATTCTCATATCGGCCAGTTTATTGTTAACAGATGCCCATATCGCCCGGTTCATCGTCAACAGATTCTCATATCGGCCGGTTTATTGTTAACAGATGCCCATATCGGCCGGTTCATCGTCAACAGATTCTCATATCGGCTGGTTGATCGTCAACATATTCTCATATCGACCGGTCTCTTAACCGAATAGGAGCAACACCACCATAAGCGTACGGGGGCGAGGGCGGGTGCAGGGGCACCCTCACCCACCCAGTAGCACAGCAAATCCTCAAATGATAGAGATATTTTGGCAAACTGGGCTGACCTGAAACCGTTTCACTATGTATTACCATCATTTTACTATGTATTACCATCATTTCACTATGTATTACCATCATTTTACTATGTATTACCATCATTTTACTCACATTATTAGTTGTAATCCACGGAGAAGAAAGGAATGTTTTATTTAACGACACACTCAACACATTTTATTTACGGTTATATGGCGTCAGACATATGGTTAAGGACCACACAGATATTGAGAGAGGAAACCCGCTGTCGCCACTTTATGAGCTCTTTTCGATTAGCAGCAAGGGATCTTTTATATGCACCATCCCACAGACAGGGCAGTACAAACCACGGCCTTTGAAATACCAGTCGTGGTGCACTGGCTGGAACGAGAAATTGAATCCCACGGAGGACCCATTCTCTTTCCCCCGTTTCAACCAGTGCCCCACGATTGGCATAGCGAAGGTAGTCCTGTTTGTGGGAAGTGCATAATATTCTCTTCAAAAAAAGAAACGCATAAAGCATATTTTTCATAACATTAATTTTGAAATAACACAATAGTGAATGTTTTAGTATTATCTTATTCTATAGCTAGTGGATATGATATCATGCAATTCTGAAGCTGACAAAACGCATGATTTGACGTCAGCACGTGCAAATATGTTTTTCACAATATTCATAATAATGGCTGCAGAGCTCACATTTATCACGTACAAATCATGCACGTACAGCACGTGCACTACCCCTTGACAGAAAATTGAGTTACATTCACACACGCATTATCGATAGTGTCGCTACGTAACGTTGAAATCATGCCCAGGCTGACAGAACCACAACGTAACAACGCAATTGGCTGGATGGAAGCCGGGGAATCGCAATCAACAGTTGCACGTCTTTTCAACACATCTCAGAGTACAATATCTAGGCTTTGGCACCGTTATCAGCAAACTGGAGTGTCACGTGACCGCCCCAGATCCGGTCGTCCCAGAGTTACCACACCGGCGCAAGACAGATACATACGTCTACGACATTTACGTGACAGATTCCTAACTGCTTCATCATCAACTTCTGCCATACCTGGGATGCGAAGAATTTCGGACCAGACCGTAAGAAACCGTTTACGTGAAGCCAATATCCGAGCTAGAAGACCAGCTAGACGGATAATTTTAAACGCGCAACATAGGCGTCTACGGCTTACATGGTGCAGACGTTGTCTGATATGGCGTCGACAGCAGTGGCGAAGAGTGGCTTTCAGCGACGAGTCGCGTTTTTTGCTTCAACGCGCCGACGGCAGAGCTAGAGTTTAACGACGACGTAACTAGGTTTATGCCAATAAGTGTGTGCGGCAGGTGGACAGATATGGAGGGAGGAGTGTTATGGTATGGGCGGCCATCACTTACACTGGCAGAACAGACCTTGTACATGTCCCAGGTCAGCTAACAGCCCAACGTTACTGCAACGAAATTCTCCAGCGTCACGCCATACCTTTCATCAACGCAGAAAATGTCATCTTCCAGCACGACAATGCACGAACACATAGCGCACGTATAACAACAGACTTCCTGAATCAACACAATGTCGGAGTGATGCCATGGCCTTCAAGATCACCTGATCTTAACCCCATCGAGCACCGGTGGGATGAACTAGATCGACGTTTACGGCAACGTAACCCTGCGCCACAAACGCTACCCCCAGCTGCTCCAGGCTTTGCAACAAACATGGGCTGTGATTCAAGCATTATTTGATTCCATGCGTAGGAGATGCAAAGCCGTCATTGCTGCTCATGGGGCTCATACTCGATATTAGTGTCCATGACCGTGACCTTGATACGGTGGCCTAATCCTGTTGATTTGATAGACGATTTCATTCCAAGTGATGATCTGATCATGTTTAACAAGTTTCAGTTTTACTGCTCTGGTATTGAGCAAAGATATGATGCTATAAATCTGCAACCCAATCCTAACATATACCAGTTATGCGTTTCTTTTTTTGAAGAGTATATAAAATATCCCTTCATGTTAATGATGGGGGGGGGGGGGGGCGTAGCGAGTTTTCTCCGACTCTGTCACGGTTTCTATGTCACAATTATCAAATGTTTGAGCCCTAGAGGTGTCGTTAAACAAAACAAACTGCAACTGAAGACCATGCACCAGAACTGCTGAAACCATCTTGGTGGACCTTAAGATGGTGTCGAAAATGTCCCAAAGTCAACCAAAGGTCAGGGCGGCTATCTTGAATTTTAAATTGGCTCGAAAATAACAATGCTGGGTGAAGGTCATGAGAGGATCATTTCGACCAAGTTTGGTTAAAACCTGCCTGGTGGAACTGGACAAGAAGTAAACAATGTGAAAAGTAGAGGGACGATAGGAGCAAATTTAATATTGAATATCTGTCCAATTTGTTTGGCAAATGAACTCAAATTTGGCTACATATTGGAGATGAAAAACGCCATATTTGGCCTCATAACAATACTTTGTGGTCACATTAAAGCCTGATATGATCTACTAGTGGTGTGTTCAAGTTTAGGTATAATGTTCAAAACAAGTAGGAGATATTCAAATATAACATTAAATAATAGGAATTATTGCAAACTCACACAGGGTTATTAGAGAAAGTTAAAGTTTGGTTTGTTTAACGACACCACAAGAGCATATTGCTTTATTAAACATCGGCTATTGGATGTTAAACATTTGGTAATTTTGACATGTAGTCTTAGAGAGGAAACCCGCTGCATTTTTCCATTAGTTGCAAAGGATATTTTATAAGCAGCATCCCATAGACAGGATAAAATATACCACGGCCTTTGAGGTACCAGTCGCAGTGCACTGTCTGGAATGAGAAATAGCTCAATACGGCGATCGATCCCAAACAGACCGCACATCAAGCGAGCGCTTTACCACTGGGCTACGCCTCGTTATTACACAATGTATTATCTTGAAATGTTCATGTGTATATATCATATATGTAATTCGACTTGACCAAATGAAACACAAATTGATGCCAGGGGATAAGAGGGTGAATTTGAAGTTTTTGCTTCAGGGGTTTAGTTATTTAATGGGTGAAAACTCCGGCCATTCGCTAAACATGCACGGGTCCGGCGAGGCGTGCTCCTTAACAATGAATGAAATGGAATGGAATAGAATGAATGCATGTTTAACGACACCCCAGCACACACAAACAAACAAAACATCGGCCATTAGCAAGCGTCCAGTCTGAGTTTCGATCATCCTGGCCCATTGTTCTTGGACTGCAACACCCAACTCGGCCAAAGTGGTCGGCTGATGTTCACGTTGTCTGTGACGTCGCCCCATAATATCCCAGTCTGGTTTGGTAGGTGAAAGCTCAGTGTTGATAGTTTGCTGTTGCGCGATTCACGACGAATGCCGCCACTAGTCTATTACGATGATCTTGGGCGTTGTTTCGATAATCGAAATTTTGGCCAGCGTAACTATGGGTAATATTGGCCTGTGAGCCTCCCTTGAACAATGCGAAGTTGGGTTCTGGCAGTCATGGTGATTCCACCCGAGACCTTATTATTTTTATTTTTATTTATTTATTTTTTTAATTTATTTTTATTGTCCCAGATCACAAACATAGCAGCCCGAGACTTTAATTGATCCGCCACAAACTTTTTTTTTCTCACAAAGCCTGTTTATGTCTTACACGCGTTAAAAGTGTTTCATACATTCGCAATGCTTTTAATAAACACCTACATTTGAGGAAAACAAAATTCATAAATTCGAGCCCTGGTGTCCGTGTCAAAGACAAGACGATATAGTAATATTGCCACAGTCCGTGCAGAATGTACGCAAGCATAAATGTTAAAGGGACATTCCTGAGTTTGCTGCAATTTATGTCATCGACTAACAGATACTTTTTTAACGATTGTAATTGCATATGAAATATATTTGTCTGCATAAAATATCAGTGTCTGTATATTAAACGTGTTTCTGATCGTTTTAATATTTGTTCTAGGTTAAATTTCATTTTATTTCCTAAAAGATTGTTTTTTCGTACGTACGAAATTATTTGAAGACACAATCCAATTTGGGCTTCTTACAAACATTAAGACGATCAGAAACATATTGAATATACAGACATTGATATTCTAAACGAGAAAATATATTTAATATACAAGTTTAATCGTAGAAATAGTTTATTAGTCGAAAACATCTTACAATGCAGAAAACTCAGGAATGTCCCTTTACATTCGGCGTTGCACACACAGCTCGTGCAAAATGGGCTCACGTGATTCGCGTTTGTACGAACGGCTGCGTTTGGGTGATGCATCGAGTAGAAACTTTGTTGTGTATAATACACCTGGTTTTGAATATCCTCGACTTATTTTGGAGAGTATATTATGATTTAAAGAGTAAATTATACGTACGAGTATGACAACACACCCAACCTGTACCGATACACTCGGTTATAATCGTTGTTCGTTGTTAATCCCGATCTCATAGATTCGACTGAATTTCTTAACCATATACAGGATACTACATACCACGGCCTTTGATGTGCCAGTCGTTGTGCACTGGCTGGAGCGAGAAATAGTCCAATGGGCCATAAGCGTACGAGACGAGGGGGGGGGCGGAAGGGGGGACTCACCCCTAGTACTGGAGCAAAACCTCAAATTCGGGCAAAAATTATAAAAATATTTGGAAAAAAAAGAGTGCTAATCAGACTTCTTTACCGTGTATTTCCATCAATTTACCCTCAAAATTAGTTGTAATCATCACTGGCGTAGGAAGCGGGGGGGGGGGGGGGGGGGGGGGGGGGGGGGGGGGGGCACTTTGTAGCAGCAGCGATTGTTTTTATATATTTATACATGTATTTGGCACCTTCCTACGCCAGTGTCCATGTAAAAATGCGTAGTGATTCGTTTGCAAACCCATATAGCTGTTTGACTGTAATGCTAATATGTTATCCAGATTAGGGCATTTTCGTTTAATTCACGCAAAAACCAACCTGCACCCCTACAAAAATGGGAGGGGAAGGCGGGGGTGGGGGTGGGTGGGGTACGTAGCCCAGTGGTAAAGCGTTCGCTTGATGCGCGGTCGGTCTGGGATCGATACCCGTCGGTGGACCCATTGAGCTATTTCTCGCTCCAGCCAGTGCACCTCGACAGGTATATCAAAGACCGCGGTATGTGCTATCCTGTGTGGGATGGTGCATATAAAAGATCCCTTGCTGCTAATCGAAAAAAGATTAGCCCATGAAGTGGCGAAAGCGGGTTTCCGCTCTCAGTATATGTGTGGTCCATAAACATATATTCGACGCCATATAACCGTATATAAAATGTGTTGAGTGCGTCATTAAATAAAACATTTCCTTCCTTTTCCCTACAGAAATGGGAGCCTGTACACCAGGTCCTATATGCTGTACATTCTCCCATCCAGAGTGAGTTTAACGACTCACGGAGTATCTATAGGTGTACGGTCACTGCACCGACTTCGCTCTTACTAACAACTAACCCATTGCGCTGTACAGATAGGCCAGATAGCCTGTACACCAGGTCCTATATGCTGTATATTCTCCCATCCAGAGTGAGTTTAACGACTCACTGAGTATCTATAGGTGTACGGTCACTGCACCGACTTCGCTCTTACTAACAACTAACCCATTGCGCTGTACAGATAGGCCAGATAGCCTGTACACCAGGTCCTATATGCTGTACATTCTCCCATCCAGAGTGAGTTTAACGACTCACGGAGTATCTATAGGTGTACGGTCACTGCACCGACTTCGCTCTTACTAACAACTAACCCATTGCGCTGTACAGATAGGCCAGATAGCCTGTACACCAGGTCCTATATGCTGTATATTCTCCCATCCAGAGTGAGTTTAACGACTCACTGAGTATCTATAGGTGTACGGTCACTGCACCGACTTCGCTCTTACTAACAACTAACCCATTGCGCTGTACAGATAGGCCAGATAGCCTGTACACCAGGTCCTATATGCTGTACATTCTCCCATCCAGAGTGAGTTTAACGACTCACGGAGTATCTATAGGTGTACGGTCACTGCACCGACTTCGCTCTTACTAACAACTAACCCATTGCGCTGTACAGATAGGCCAGATAGCCTGTACACCAGGTCCTATATGCTGTATATTCTCCCATCCAGAGTGAGTTTAACGACTCACTGAGTATCTATAGGTGTACGGTCACTGCACCGACTTCGCTCTTACTAACAACTAACCCATTGCGCTGTACAGATAGGCCAGATAGCCTGTACACCAGGTCCTATATGCTGTATATTCTCCCATCCAGAGTGAGTTTAACGACTCACGGAGTATCTATAGGTGTACGGTCACTGCACCGACTTCGCTCTTACTAACAACTAACCCATTGCGCTGTACAGATAGGCCAGATAGCCTGTACACCAGGTCCTATATGCTGTATATTCTCCCATCCAGAGTGAGTTTAACGACTCACTGAGTATCTATAGGTGTACGGTCACTGCACCGACTTCGCTCTTACTAACAACTAACCCATTGCGCTGTACAGATAGGCCAGATAGCCTGTACACCAGGTCCTATATGCTGTATATTCTCCCATCCAGAGTGAGTTTAACGACTCACTGAGTATCTATAGGTGTACGGTCACTGCACCGACTTCGCTCTTACTAACAACTAACCCATTGCGCTGTACAGATAGGCCAGATAGCCTGTACACCAGGTCCTATATGCTGTATATTCTCCCATCCAGAGTGAGTTTAACGACTCACTGAGTATCTATAGGTGTACGGTCACTGCACCGACTTCGCTCTTACTAACAACTAACCCATTGCGCTGTACAGATAGGCCAGATAGCCTGTACACCAGGTCCTATATGCTGTATATTCTCCCATCCAGAGTGAGTTTAACGACTCACTGAGTATCTATAGGTGTACGGTCACTGCACCGACTTCGCTCTTACTAACAACTAACCCATTGCGCTGTACAGATAGGCCAGATAGCCTGTACACCAGGTCCTATATGCTGTATATTCTCCCATCCAGAGTGAGTTTAACGACTCACGGAGTATCTATAGGTGTACGGTCACTGCACCGACTTCGCTCTTACTAACAACTAACCCATTGCGCTGTACAGATAGGCCAGATAGCCTGTACACCAGGTCCTATATGCTGTATATTCTCCCATCCAGAGTGAGTTTAACGACTCACGGAGTATCTATAGGTGTACGGTCACTGCACCGACTTCGCTCTTACTAACAACTAACCCATTGCGCTGTACAGATAGGCCAGATAGCCTGTACACCAGGTCCTATATGCTGTATATTCTCCCATCCAGAGTGAGTTTAACGACTCACTGAGTATCTATAGGTGTACGGTCACTGCACCGACTTCGCTCTTACTAACAACTAACCCATTGCGCTGTACAGATAGGCCAGATAGCCTGTACACCAGGTCCTATATGCTGTATATTCTCCCATCCAGAGTGAGTTTAACGACTCACTGAGTATCTATAGGTGTACGGTCACTGCACCGACTTCGCTCTTACTAACAACTAACCCATTGCGCTGTACAGATAGGCCAGATAGCCTGTACACCAGGTCCTATATGCTGTATATTCTCCCATCCAGAGTGAGTTTAACGACTCACTGAGTATCTATAGGTGTACGGTCACTGCACCGACTTCGCTCTTACTAACAACTAACCCATTGCGCTGTACAGATAGGCCAGATAGCCTGTACACCAGGTCCTATATGCTGTATATTCTCCCATCCAGAGTGAGTTTAACGACTCACTGAGTATCTATAGGTGTACGGTCACTGCACCGACTTCGCTCTTACTAACAACTAACCCATTGCGCTGTACAGATAGGCCAGATAGCCTGTACACCAGGTCCTATATGCTGTATATTCTCCCATCCAGAGTGAGTTTAACGACTCACTGAGTATCTATAGGTGTACGGTCACTGCACCGACTTCGCTCTTACTAACAACTAACCCATTGCGCTGTACAGATAGGCCAGATAGCCTGTACACCAGGTCCTATATGCTGTATATTCTCCCATCCAGAGTGAGTTTAACGACTCACGGAGTATCTATAGGTGTACGGTCACTGCACCGACTTCGCTCTTACTAACAACTAACCCATTGCGCTGTACAGATAGGCCAGATAGCCTGTACACCAGGTCCTATATGCTGTATATTCTCCCATCCAGAGTGAGTTTAACGACTCACTGAGTATCTATAGGTGTACGGTCACTGCACCGACTTCGCTCTTACTAACAACTAACCCATTGCGCTGTACAGATAGGCCAGATAGCCTGTACACCAGGTCCTATATGCTGTATATTCTCCCATCCAGAGTGAGTTTAACGACTCACTGAGTATCTATAGGTGTACGGTCGCTGCACCGACTTCGCTCTTACTAACAACTAACCCATTGCGCTGTACAGATAGGCCAGATAGCCTGTACACCAGGTCCTATATGCTGTATATTCTCCCATCCAGAGTGAGTTTAACGACTCACTGAGTATCTATAGGTGTACGGTCGCTGCACCGACTTCGCTCTTACTAACAACTAACCCATTGCGCTGTACAGATAGGCCAGATAGCCTGTACACCAGGTCCTATATGCTGTATATTCTCCCATCCAGAGTGAGTTTAACGACTCACTGAGTATCTATAGGTGTACGGTCACTGCACCGACTTCGCTCTTACTAACAACTAACCCATTGCGCTGTACAGATAGGCCAGATAGCCTGTACACCAGGTCCTATATGCTGTATATTCTCCCATCCAGAGTGAGTTTAACGACTCACTGAGTATCTATAGGTGTACGGTCACTGCACCGACTTCGCTCTTACTAACAACTAACCCATTGCGCTGTACAGATAGGCCAGATAGCCTGTACACCAGGTCCTATATGCTGTATATTCTCCCATCCAGAGTGAGTTTAACGACTCACTGAGTATCTATAGGTGTACGGTCACTGCACTGACTTCGCTCTTACTAACAACTAACCCATTGCGCTGTACAGATAGGCCAGATAGCCTGTACACCAGGTCCTATATGCTGTATATTCTCCCATCCAGAGTGAGTTTAACGACTCACTGAGTATCTATAGGTGTACGGTCACTGCACCGACTTCGCTCTTACTAACAACTAACCCATTGCGCTGTACAGATAGGCCAGATAGCCTGTACACCAGGTCCTATATGCTGTATATTCTCCCATCCAGAGTGAGTTTAACGACTCACTGAGTATCTATAGGTGTACGGTCACTGCACCGACTTCGCTCTTACTAACAACTAACCCATTGCGTTGTACAGATAGGCCAGATAGCCTGTACACCAGGTCCTATATGCTGTATATTCTCCCATCCAGAGTGAGTTTAACGACTCACGGAGTATCTATAGGTGTACGGTCACTGCACCGACTTCGCTCTTACTAACAACTAACCCATTGCGCTGTACAGATAGGCCAGATAGCCTGTACACCAGGTCCTATATGCTGTATATTCTCCCATCCAGAGTGAGTTTAACGACTCACTGAGTATCTATAGGTGTACGGTCACTGCACCGACTTCGCTCTTACTAACAACTAACCCATTGCGTTGTACAGATAGGCCAGATAGCCTGTACACCAGGTCCTATATGCTGTATATTCTCCCATCCAGAGTGAGTTTAACGACTCACTGAGTATCTATAGGTGTACGGTCACTGCACCGACTTCGCTCTTACTAACAACTAACCCATTGCGCTGTACAGATAGGCCAGATAGCCTGTACACCAGGTCCTATATGCTGTATATTCTCCCATCCAGAGTGAGTTTAACGACTCACTGAGTATCTATAGATGTACGGTCACTGCACCGACTTCGCTCTTACTAACAACTAACCCATTGCGCTGTACAGATAGGCCAGATAGCCTGTACACCAGGTCCTATATGCTGTATATTCTCCCATCCAGAGTGAGTTTAACGACTCACGGAGTATCTATAGGTGTACGGTCACTGCACCGACTTCGCTCTTACTAACAACTAACCCATTGCGCTGTACAGATAGGCCAGATAGCCTGTACACCAGGTCCTATATGCTGTATATTCTCCCATCCAGAGTGAGTTTAACGACTCACTGAGTATCTATAGGTGTACGGTCACTGCACCGACTTCGCTCTTACTAACAACTAACCCATTGCGCTGTACAGATAGGCCAGATAGCCTGTACACCAGGTCCTATATGCTGTATATTCTCCCATCCAGAGTGAGTTTAACGACTCACTGAGTATCTATAGGTGTACGGTCACTGCACCGACTTCGCTCTTACTAACAACTAACCCATTGCGCTGTACAGATAGGCCAGATAGCCTGTACACCAGGTCCTATATGCTGTATATTCTCCCATCCAGAGTGAGTTTAACGACTCACTGAGTATCTATAGGTGTACGGTCACTGCACCGACTTCGCTCTTACTAACAACTAACCCATTGCGCTGTACAGATAGGCCAGATAGCCTGTACACCAGGTCCTATATGCTGTATATTCTCCCATCCAGAGTGAGTTTAACGACTCACTGAGTATCTATAGGTGTACGGTCACTGCACCGACTTCGCTCTTACTAACAACTAACCCATTGCGCTGTACAGATAGGCCAGATAGCTCAAGTGTGTGCCCATGACAGCGTGTTTTAACCTTAATTGGACATAAGCACGAAAATAAGTAGAAATCAGACTATCAAAAATTAAACTGGTCATTGAATCGCCGGAAAGTCAATCAGTGCAGTGGAGTTGGAAGGTGCCAAAAGGTGTGTGGGGGGTGTGGGGGGGGGGGTGTGGGGAGTATATAAATATATATAAACCATCGCTGCTGCTGCTGGATCAAAAAAAGTGTGAGGGGGGCACATGCCTCCCTCTCCGCTTCCTATGCCAGTGCCCATTCACATATATATTTTTTTAATCTTCGCATCTCCTGCAACAAAATTGGGAGATCCCACACACTAATGTCAAATTCCTCCAGACGCCCCCGAAAACGTTTTTCGAATCCTTGTTTATTTACTGTAAACATGTTCACTGAGTACAATATGAACAGCGCGAAAGCGTTCATTAAATGCAAGTGCGGCTAACCCGTGCCGATTATGCAATATTTCCTCTCAGACTGCTTGTATTTGGTTCTCAACCATGCAAATGACCTTGCGTGAACCGGCCTTGAAAGACTGCAGCGATACTACATGCCTGTGTAAAACCAACACGATATATTTAACATTCCATGTAGGCTACATCGTGTGCATGTGTCAGTGATCGTGAAATTACACTAACATCAAAAATGAGAAGAAGAATGAAGTAGTAATATCATAGACGGAATAAAAGGAAGTCATATTGTTTTTATATTCACCAATTTGACATTGATTTTGTATTTATGTTTCGCAAACGTGTAGTAACCATAAATGGGCAAACTTTACTCGCTTCGCGCAGCTTTCACACCGTCTCGCACGCTCACATGTCTGACAAAACAGAAATAACGTATATAATCTGAATTGATCGGTTTATGCTGTACACTGCAATGCAATCAACAGAACAATTAGGACGGTTACTAATTAAATACAGTCGGCTAAAATGTGTACAACATGATCAACGGAAGATAATATATTCTGGCGGAGTATTTCGTGTAATGTAATAAGTCCGAACCGCTTCACACGCACCAGTGATACAAATCAATCCGACCCATTTTGCCTCATTCTAAACCGGAAATTTGACTACTTAATTTCCTGATTTTTATATTTGAAAATTATTTTAAATACTTTACGAAATATAATATTTTGTACAAAAATAAACCTTAATCCATTTGAAAAAACATGTGTAAATGTCGGTTGCCATGTTGAAAATGCGAGGCCATGTGACTGTGTCTTCACATCAAAGTGGTTGACTTCCAACCTGGCTGTAGGTGCTGATAGCCCGTTTTTACCCATTTATATCCAGTTTGCTGTAAATATTTCGAAACTGTCAGTAATTCGGAAACGGGTACTAATAGAAACAACAGGAAATTTATGTTCGTAGCTCGTGCAAGGCGTTGAATAAGGTGAGTAAAATCATGATGTAAGGACGTTTAGCGATTCGCGACGCCATATTTTGCGGTAGTTTCGTGATCTCCAGTCACGTGTGTGTAACGTTTTATGTAATACACTAATATTATGGGACTGTACCAAATCAAAACATACGTTTTTCAAACGCCAGATACATAAGGAAAGCTTTCGGTTTACTGTCAAATGTCGGACACATGTCAGTCTCGTGCAATCTGTTGCAACATGCTCGACTGGCGTGTCTCATTGGCGCCGCGTTCGATGCTATTTCTGAGGGGTTCGTTCGTATTATATACGATTTTTTTTAGGTGTCCGGTTTATGCAGTTTTAAAGTCCACCCTTTAAGCACATTCCGATTTTATTATCAATATTTTATACTCTGTATATGCGTGTAAATTCCACTCCCAACAACACCCTAAAATGGCAAACGTGCTTTATTTAGAAATCCAAAATGGCGGCCTCCTGTGTTTATAGTAAGCTCACTGCGGTGAGTCGTGTTTCGGTCTGTTTTTGTATGTATATATGAAGTCATTGCTCCCGTTATGTTTGTTTTTGTCATCAACAAATAGAGCATACATTTTTGGGAACAAATTATTGTATTTGATTTTAATTTGTAGCCACATGTAAAAGGTCATAAGTAAACTGATGACATTTATAATATTAGGCATGTTTTGTTCAGTCTTTTACATTATGTCTTCTTCTGGTCTCAAATTTTACCATGGCAACAACGGCAAGTGCCCAAAAAATTGGACATTGTAAGGGATGGGACATAGCCCAGTGATAAATCACTCGCTCAATGTACGGTCCGTCTAGCATCGATTCCCAATCGGTAGGCCCATTGGGCTATTTCTTGTTCCATACAGTGCACCACGACCGGTATACTGAACACTGTGGTATGTGCTATTGTTGCGTATATATAGACCCAGTGGTTTCTGTTCAGAAAAACAGCCGTTTTCCATTTAATGTTTTTCTAAATTCAGTTTCGTTTCAGAATACAATGTGTAATTAACAATTTAACTAACACAAGTTGACAAATTAAAGGAGAAAATGCTAATTATTAATGATTCTTCTGATACACATAATTGTAATGACTTAACCAACCAACTTCATAGAAAGCAATACAGTAACAATGAGTCGCTATTTGTCGTTAATAGTGAAAATTCGCATCAGGAGCATTGGTCACAATTATAGCAACTATATAAACCATAATTGTCCAAATACTAAGTACACTGTTTTATTCAAAGAGAAATGTGTTAAGTGATACGTTTAAAAATAAAATATTCCCTCCTATTCAAAGGGGCTCATGGTTGTATCCGCATGCCACAATGGAAATAAAGTAACATTGCTAAACAGGGCTAAAAAGTCTGTCATATGCTGCTCACTGTATATGGATTACAAAAAAAACCCCACCGTACTATATATATATATATATATATATATATATAATTATTGTTGTGGGTTTTTTTATCTTAACAGTTTTGTTTGTTAGTGCTTTTAGGTGTCCTAAGTTCAGCCAGCAAATGTTTCACTAACGTTCGCAAACTATTTGATTGGTTCCCAATGTGGCCATTTGGTTTACTGTGAACCGCACAAACCAGTCTGGTGGATGATTTTCCGCTCAGTCTAGCTGAACACAACCCATTATTTTTCGAAGATTGGTTATTCATAAACAGCGCATAGGATACTTTTGCCGATATATTTTGTGCATTGGTTCAATGTTTATATGGATATTTCTGAAGCATAATTCTACAACCGACAAAAAACATTTAATGATTAAAAAGAGCAGGTAATTCAAGGTTAGGAACATAATATCAGCGAACTAACATAGAAATGTTTGGTGTATTAGTAAATTTGGGAACACTTAATTACTGTCTATTGTTATTATGTAAAAATTGAACAAACATGTTCCTTTCGTTTCTCTTTGTTTGCAGTTTAGTTCATAGAAATGGGCCAACCACCGCTTGGTGCCAGACTAGTCTCGATAAACCACTGTTTCAAACATGCACAGATTTGAATGTGCTACACTTTTGAAGCCAGTTTAAACTGAAGCTTGATGACATGACTATTTTTTTTATTATTATTATTTTTAAATTCGGTACTGTTTTACTCACTGATTATTCAATTTAATAAATTTTTCGAAATATTTCACGCGAATCCGAATAGATTTTGATGTTTTATGCTGGCGCGAATCAGATTTGGACGATTCGCACGAATTTTTAGCCCTGCTAACTGTTTGCAAACTATTTCGACTGGTTCCCGAAGTCGTCATTCAATTTAATATGCAACGTAAAAATCAGTCTCCCAAGATGAGCGTTGGCGACAAACAGCTGGCTGAACTTACTCCTGGCAAAAAACTGTCCTGTCTGGGCAGGCGCAACACACTTGAGCAGTAAATACTGTAAATAAGACACTCTTTGCCAACTACTGTACAAGGATCAGTTTTACAGTGTGTGACAATAGTAAAACGGTTATAGTTTTTTAACACTTCGCTGAAAATCGTAATTCTGTCTGCGGAAAACCATTGGGTCTACATATAACAGGGCTTGACCTTAGCGGTAGCCTGGGCTGTTTTGGCTACTGATTTCTCACTCGGACTACTAGTTGTCTAACCCCGGTAGTCTGCCGGTCTACAAAATGTTTTGGCAACAAGTCATTTAATTCATCGGTGTCTGAAATTCCACCTTTCATGTGCACACTCTCTGCTGCCAGGATTTACTGTAACTGTTAATTGTTCCCTTAGTGTGACCTACGGGTGGCAGTCAGACTTTCATTTTTGAAAAACCCAGGAGTGCTAAAAATCACTCCTCAAAATGCTTACGATGGGGGTTGGAAAAATCGCACCCTTCAAAATAATCAGAATTAGAAGGAAGAGACCGAGAGGAATTGAACCCATGAACATGATTAAGTTTGAGGAGTAATAGTTTCTAAATAAAATATCTTAAGGGTTAATGTTTTGTGTTTTTAAACTAAATATCCTAATTTAACTAATATGATGGTGGTTCTCAAAGATGGAAGGAATGGGTCGTTGCAATCCTGTACAAGAAAAAGAAACACCATGAACACAACATTTGTCGATTTCTTATGCATTATATGCATATCATGTTGCATTAGACTTCTGAATTATGATAATCAGTTGACTATTTATGAATAAGGAATTGAAACTGATTTGTTTGTGCTTATTCTGTTTTATTTAAACAAGTACAATCATTTTAGTTTTCATCACAGAATAATATGATTTCTCCATGGACACAAACTTGTGAACTGAATGTAAAAGTGTAACAACCACATGGCACAGGGTTATCACATTTATCATATCATATTTAAAAAATATAATGTCATAACAGAGAAAATGTCAACATCTATTATTTTCTACCCAAATATAACTTACTATATATTTATATTACTAACTCATCATAGGAACCAACCCTGCTCGTGCTGTAACCTCACCGTGGTGCAGGGGTGTAACATTCTCTTTGAGAATGGCCAATACAGCACAAATCCCCTTGTTTTCTTCCAGATACAATTGAAACTGAGTGAAGTCAGTATCTATCTGTGATATTTGTATTTTTGCACAGTCCTTTACACTGTTATTTAAATTTTGAATTTTTATATTGATGTTGATCATCACTTTATTTGTTTCCATTATCATAGTTTGACGCCCAATAGCCGATGTATTTTTCGTACTGGGGTGTCGTTAAACATTCATTCATTCATCATAGGAACCCATCAAAACCAACCTAATGTTAATTCCTGAGTTGAAATTAAATCGGTGTAGGTTTGTTTCAGGTACCGATTACTGGTAGTATTTTGAAATAGAAAGTAGAATTATTTGGAGTACGTCACTATGCTATTAACGAAAACAAAACCTGCTTTACTAAATTTGTTTTTTGTTGGTTTAATGTGTGGTTTATCAATAGGCGACTAAGAATTTTACCAAGGTAATCCGTCAGGCGACCATCGCTATTAGGGTCTGGCGAGTATGGTACCAGTTATAAAGCAGACACTGAAACTGAATTAAATGTGACAAAACACATAGCGTCTTTGTTGGCGCGAACTACATCAGCAGAAGACATAGAACATGCTCTATGTTTAGCGCCAGATTCAGCTTCTGTGGCTTCGGGCCGGGTCTTTTGAAAATAGAGCTCAAAACGTATTGAAGACATTGCATGTATTTTTTAAATTTAGAAGTCGTCGGCTTATTAGAATGGACTGGATACACCATAATTATCTAGCAGAGCTACTATTTGACAATTGTTATTCAATGTTATGGTGCCGGCCTCGGTGGCGTCGTGGTAGGCCATCGGTCTACAGGCTGGTAGGTACTGGGTTCGGATCCCATTCGAGGCATGGGATTTTTAATCCAGATACCGACTCCAGACCCTGAGTGAGTGCTGCGCAAGGCTCAATGGGTAGGTGTAAACCACTTGTACCGACCAGTGATCCATAACTGGTTCAACAAAGGCCATGGTTTGTGCTATCCTGCCTGTGGGAAGCGCAAATAAAAGATCCCTTGCTGCTAAACGGAAGAGTAACCCATATAGTGGCGACAGCGGGTTTCCTCTCAAAATCTGTGTGGTCCTTAACCATATGTCTGACGCCATATAACCGTAAATAAAATGTGTTGAGTGTGTCGTTACAAAACCCATTTCTTTCTTTTTTTCAATGTTATGGTTAAAAGAAATCATATTTAATTAGCTTAAATTATTCTGGGACAAAATAAATATATTTTGTAGTTTTAACTCACACTAACGTGAGCACATGCGCATATATACAAATAACAATGACCTTTCCTATTACTACATTCCAGGGCTTATTCCAAAGGTCTGTTAACTAAGCGATTTGTGTTAAATAAGAACATATTCGATCTAAAGTCTTGACAGCAAGACTTGCATAATGACATAACTGTTAATATTACTGCAATAAACTATACGTACACTGTTATGCTATGTAATATAATAACTAAGCACATAGTATATTATTATTCAACAAAGAATATTCTAGTCTTGATTTTGACTGTGCATTTAAATTACAGTAGAGGGCTAGTTGAATTTGAGAAGGGCCAGTAAGATTTGTTTTCAACTGGCCCTACTGGAGACCATTGTTTTTATGTTAATTTTCAACCCTGGTGTAAGTTTCGTAAACAAAACAACGTTGACAAACCCCACAGGATGAAACGGGAAATGTTGATAAAAAAAATAGGCAAAGTGAATATTTACTGGTACATTTGATAATGCAGCGCTCAAACTTGGCAATGGCATGTACGACAGGTGATTGACCGATGACAATCTTTTTGCCCAATCAATGGATAAGAATTATTGCTGTTGGTTGAAGGGACTGCTTCTTGATGTTTATATTTGTTGTGAAAGTTACTGGTTAAAAATTAATGTAGGCGGTCTAAAAAATTAATTTCAAGCCCTGAATAATTTTATGTCATGTTCCATATTCTTTCGTAAAGGTTCTGAATTAAACACTGTTCGATTCAAATTATAATGTTTCAATTTGAAATATTACTGCCAATAATAACATTTACTAGTAAGCAGAACAGTTGAATTTTTACATTAAAATATATGTGTTAAGTAATTAATTTGGTGGTGTTATATTTAAATAAATTTGTCCAAGAATCAAACACTTGACTGGATTGTTTAAACAAGTGTAGATATTTTGTAAATTGCTTTGCTGTGCCTAAACTTATATATGAAAGCAAAAGTAGGACCAACACTTTTTACTCATTAGTGGGAAGGGGGCGAGACGTAGCCCAGTGGTAAAGCGCTTGCTTGATACGCAGTCGGTCGATTCCCGTCGGTGGGCCCATTGGGCTATTTCTCACTCCAGCCAGTGCACCACGACTGGTACATCAAAGACCCTGTCTGTGGGATGGTGCATATAAAAGATCCCTTGCTGCTAATCGAAAAGGAGTAGCCCATGAAGTGGCGATTGCAGGTTTCCTCTCTCAATATCTGTGTGGTCCTTAACCATATGTCCGACGCCATATAACCGTAAATTACTCTTTATCATTATTGTATGATTTTCTTAACATTAACCCGAAGCTTAATCCATTTTCTTTCTGGGGGAGGACCCCCCATATATCTGTTGACTGTGGTTGCATTCAATTCCATAGAGCCATACACAAAAATTTCTTTCTGGCAGAAACACTGATTACGGGGACTTTGATGTCTTGCTATTGCTAATGACTCAGAGATTTGAGCAGTCTTTTAAACGGCAATTTCACCAGCTGTATATATATGCCTTATTTCAATGCTCCTTAATTAAGAATCCGTTAAGCAAGGGGCATTGGCTATATTATTCTGTTAAACAAGGGATATTGGCTATATTACACCTCAAAATATATAATTAAATGATGTTCAACAAGTTAACTTAACCTTTAGACTACTGGATTAATTTTTAACAAAAACCACGTTGAGTGGGTACAAGTTTATAATTTTTACTCACATATATTCACTTAAATGTTTCATAAATACATGAAATAAAGTTCATATATGAATCGGTAAGTATTATTTTCGTGTCTTTTTTTGTAATTTTTATTATTTTAGATCGGCTAATGGTGATTAAAATTAGGCAAAAAATCGAAAAAGTTGCGTTTACTTACGGGCATTTGTGGCCAGCTGTCCAGTATTTATGTCAATTATTCCCGATAACAGTGGTTTTCTGACCAGAATTTTTTTTAAAACCCGAACTACGATTCATATTGCAATATTTGGTAATTTTCGTTGTTGGTAAAACGATCAAATTTATTATCAAATTAGCTGTTACAATCAGCTATCGATCCCTGAAAATTACCGCGACATGCCGCCATTGTTGTCAAGCTTAAATACTTGCCGAAAACCACTTTTTGAACTCAAAATTTCAAGGTATTTTCAGTTGAAAAAATAAAAACAAAAACCACCATTTTGAAAATAAATCTTTTTTCTTTAATTATATTTCCGTTTCCGGTGAGTGTCGTGTGCAAAACGGCGGGAAATATGAATTGGGGAATGCACTGTATACAGTGTACAGTATATCGACTGACGTGACGTCGGGCGAGATCTCGCCTGCAGTAGTCAGGCGGTTAAGAAATAAACTTTATTTTAAAGAAAAGCTTTTAACCTTATAAAAACCAAAATTAAGAGACATTAATTGGCAGCCAATATAAATGTAGATTTGTTCACCCAAGTATCTTGATGAACTAAGTGGAAATCAGAGTAACACTGGTAACAGACTCTAAGCATTTGTCTGTACTGTACATTAACAGAAATCTTGTCAGTTTTGCACCTTATAACAACAGGGCTCAAACGGTATCAGGTTGGTTCGTACCATACCGGTTCGTACCCAAAAGCGTACAAGTTCGTACCCAAATGCATACCAGTTCGTAACCAGAGGAACATCGGCATACCAGTTCGTACCCACATTTGTACATGTTATTTAATGAAAAACAAAACAACAAAAATCCAAGCCAACTGCATTTTAATAATTAGCGATTAGAAATTGTCACGAAGAATCATATCAAGCGAAGTCAGCTTATTTGTTGATATATTTCAAACACATAACATTTTTCTTTTTACATGACAAAAAACATTTTATGTACAAACATAATAATATTTACAAACATAGTAATATTAAAATAATTATATAATTATATAGAGATATATTGAAACCCAGTACATTCATACAATTGTATTTATGGTAACGGTAAATGTGAAATTAATAAAAACTTATATGTTGGTATATTTCTCAAAACTTTCAAAATGTGACTTATTCCCTATTTAGCACCGAGTCCTTCATTTATTGACAGGTGAAAGTAGCATTATGAACTTTTAAATTTGCATATGACGTGAAATTTGCATACCGTTATTACACAGGTTAATACAATCAAATATTAAATGGGTTTATGACAAAAGAATTGCTCTTTGGCTACGAAAAGGTATGCTTTTTGGTTACGAAAAGGTATGCTTTTTGGTTACAAAAAGGTATGCTTTTTGGTTACAAAAAGGTATGCTTTTTGGTTACAAAACGGCATGCTTCAGTGATGCACAGCACATAATTGCTCATTTAATGCTTATAAAAGATACTGAGTGATTATTACAACACATTTTTTGCTAAATGTTACAATATGTTTGTAATTATAATTGTGTATTTAAAAAATATAATAATGTTAAATGTAATTTATGACATTATTTAAGTGGTTACGAAACGGTATGGTACGAACGGGTTTGGGTACGAAACGTCTAGAAACCGCTCAAACTCCCTACAGCAATTGCCATGGCAGTGATATGAATTGCTGTAGTGAGGGCTTTACCGATGGCAATGTTTTGTTGATGAATAAACATTGTTGCTATCTGTTGAAGGCATAATTTTTTATTTTGTAAGTTTTGATTGCCTTGTAGATAAAATAATAAACTGGGTTATCTGTTCTAAATGTGTAAATATTAAAAAGAATTTAGATACTGCAGCTTTAAATGGTGATCAGGCATCAATTGGCACCTTGTACCTGTGGTACGATGCAACTACATCAATGTGCTAAACTTACAAGCTAACTGGTAAAACAAGAGTTGTCTCTCTTGCATTGTAGTTATTGTTTAGGATTGCTTTTAACTTGAATGCTTTTTTTCTTCTAAATTTAGACATTGATTCACTTTGTAAATTTTATTTAGGTGCTTGAATTTGACAGCAACCAAAGATAATAAAATACATTAAATTTAACACTTTTTTGTATCAATTTTGCAACAGCACTTACGGCAGCAATTTTAAAGAAAAGATTAATGCTGTTAAAATTATTCATGTATGATCCACTGCAGTAATAATTATATGCTAAAACATGACATCTCAAATTTACTTTAGTATGCTTCTATACTGGAATAAACCAATTTATATTAATTGAGGAAATATTGGGCCACACTAGATTATAAATGCTTTTTTTCTGGGATCAGTAAATGGGCAGAGTTGAGACAAAAATGCCTACAGACTTTTCACCACACTCAGATTTGCAATGGCAATGAAATGCTGTCGAAAATCAATTTTGCGATAGCTTTTGCAACGGCATTGCCGATTGCCACTGCGAATTTCGAGGACTGTATTGTACAAAAAAAAGTGTATAACTTGAATTTTCATAAAATCCCGAAACTTGTATATAATCGGACATTCTGCTTCACATGTTTATATTGGTTTTGTAAACACCAACTTGCTGCAAACTAATTTGTGACCTTGATCTGAAAGTACATGCATGTGCACAGACCTGAAAATTATGAAAGTTATTGTTTCATTTGTGTGTCCCTCACATAAAATTAATTGTGCGTAACCTGTTTGCACATTAAATTTAGGACATAATTCGTACACAGATGTGTAATTCTCAAGAAGTCTGGTGTACATCTAGCATGTGTTAGGTTATATACTCAATTACGTTGAAGTAATATCGTAAAAACAACGTGTCTTTTTTGTTTGTCCCTATTGGTGGGCCTATTAGGCTATTGTTCCAGCCAATCATGTCAATTGGTACATCAAAGACTATGTTATGTGCTATCCTGTCTGGGGTGGTGCATATATAGAGATTATACAAGCTTGTATGTCGTACTGATTTTACGAAACGAGTGTCAGGATTATTGTACATAAATCCTGACGTAAGTTTTGTAAAATCAATACGATTCACACGCGAGTAATAATTTCTTTATTATCCACATTATTCCAAATATTATTTTCATGAATAACAAGCTAGGATCATGTCCAAACGTAACTAAAAAGAGACCAGAAAAACGAAGTCATTTTCCGAAATGACGTCATTTTGGTAAGTGTTTACACTGGAGAAGCCGCATTAAGTTATGATGTTGCTTCACAAAATTACGTCATTCGCTGTGCACGTGAAATAATTATGACACACATGGGTCATACTGGTTATATTTCTCTGAATATCTTGAACTGTGGATAATAAATAAGATTCCTTTCTACTTGCGGAAACATTAGTGGGTTTCCTGTCTTAAAACTATGTCAGAACTACCACATATATTACATCCAGTAGCCATGTTTACAATTGTAGTACCACCCATACCTGATTTGTTCTTGTTTTAAAATGGAAAAATGCAGTACAACCCTACTTTTCCAGACCCTGTTATGTTTACCCAGGGTTTTTGTTGTTCAATGTCATTGTCATCTATGATGAATGCAGTTTTATGTGGACACATGTTATTTTTATTTGTGTGATTTCAGGTGGCAGATCAAGCGCTGTTGGTTAGACTGTCGGCAGGCCTCATGACGTCGGATCGCGGATCAAGCGGCGGAGCTGAGCTGACTGATCTAAACCAACCGGTAAGGGTTTTTTATTATAAATTTTACTTTTTTTTTGTTTGTTGTCCAATTGCTCCCTTTCCTTTTTCTCTCTTGAATGCCGTCTTATTCAACTTCTTTGTTTGTCCATCTCCACATCCCAGTCTTTGTCTTTCCAACCAACTGCAACAGGTGTTGTACTCCTGTGGCTATCTGTGCCACACACCTGCCATATCCCATCAGCTTTAGCTGTGGGCATAATCTGACCACTTTGGACAGTGTTCAGTAGGTACTGCTGGCATTGTTAAAAAGCACTTTTAACCACCTACTATACTACCCCTCCCCCACCCAATTACAACCAGTAAGTTTTTAATATTAAGTCTTAATACTGGCACCAGTATCTAAACTAAACAGCAGGGCTTCTAGAATTTTTATAAAATCCACTAGCCATGGGATCAGTTATTTAATTTTTTTTACTAGCCACAATTAAAAATTCACTAGCCTTACTTTAGTTTAAGTTGATACAGTTTTACTAAATAATAGTAACAATCAGATATGTCACATAAAGAGGGAGATAGAGCTTAAAAATACTAAGATTGGGGGTTGGGGTGGGGCCCAACATTGAATATCACTAGCCATGGGAGTGGGGCTACCATAATATAGAAACCCTGAAACAGTATGTTTCAGGGCTTAAACTTAACGACGGCACCGACGGCAATTGCCGCCATTGAGATATAAATTGCTGTGCAATCACTGCCGTCAGTAAAACTCTTCAACAACAGCAAGATGAATATACCTGGTGTATATTATCTGCCAGTATTTAACATTAGTACATTTGAAATATGTCTACATGCAACAAAATAACCTTTTAGTCAAATTTATTTGCTGTAAAAGTCACCTTTAAAAAAAAAAAAGTCATATGCAGGCTTATAATTGCCGTTGGTGGTCCATTTAACCCGTGGCAATTTTTTTTTTTAAATGCCGTGAGTGACAAATTCTAAAGTTCGAACCCTGTGTGTTTAATATTAGTCTTGATACTGTCTAAAACCAATAGCTAAACCAAACAGTTATATTTTTAATTGTCTTAATACTGGCACCAGTTTATAAACCAAACAGTAAATCTTTAATTTAATTGTTAAGACTGGCAGCAGAATCTAAACCAGCCTGTAAGTTTTCATGACTAATACTGTGGCCCCACCCAATAGCTGATTTATATTTTTATGCTGGGGTGTCGTTAAACATTCATTCGTGTATTCATTCATTCATTGTTATAGTACACACTCCCTTCTCCATGGTGACCCATTGGGAAGGTCAAGGCCATTTAAAATGGTTATTGTAGTTTGGTTATTAGAGGCACTGATTTTCCGCGATCGCGGAATTGCGGAAATACCTATCTGAAATGGAATTCCCGATTTTTTTCCAAAACATTATTTAACTTTAATTAGCGCATTTGATTAATTAAAATTTATTTTTCGAGCTAGAAACTATGGACACCGACATCTGCCTGTGCTACGCTACGACACTAGTACCTTTGTATGTTACGCCAAATGTTTAATATAGAGTATCTAGACGTTTTACCAGTCGTGTTTTCTTCGCTTATTCCCGGCGATTTAACGGGAAAAACCGAACATTGTGAGCTAAAATTGTCTGATATTTACTCAGGTGAAAGATATATTATGTTATGTTTGCTTATTAATTTTTAACATTTACGGCATTGCCATATTTCCAATCTCACAAAGGAATGCAGTAATTGCATATTGTATGCCAGGCTTTGTTCAAAATAAATTATTCAAGGGAAGTGGTTTATAGTGACACTAGTGTGATCGTTTGTAATTATTTTCCTGATCATATCGTAAAGAAAACCGAAAATGTCCGAAGTCTGTATTCGTTTTTAAATTTAAACCAAAAATAAATACTGACATGTTTTGCCTCATTGCATATTTATTTTATATCAGCAATTAATTGCGCGGTGTGTGTGTCAGTGTATGTGAAACAAAAACAGAATTTGTTTAATACTGAAACGGGGAAAAATGGAATTTGTAACATCATGAAACGGAAAAGGGGAAAATCAGTGCCTCTAGGTTATTATCAGTTTCCAAGCAAGTAGGATAACTAGCACCACCATTATGCATCTGGTAGAACCATTTTTAAAAAAAGAAGGAAAAAAAAGAAGATTAAAGCTAGCCAATTTATTTTCATTTGGCCTTATGGAAACGGGCTGTTATATGTGCTTTATACAATAAAATGAAAGTAATAGCCTTAGTTGCCCCTATGATACTGACATTATTAAACAATTAAACTGTGGGGGCTGTGTCAAGATGTGTGGAATGAGGAAGTGATTTTTTTCTTTGTTCTTGACAAAACTGTCAGATTATCACTGCCTGCTGATAACAATAGACCACACGAAAACAAGTTTAAAATGCACAAGAAATATTACATGGGTTAAAGTAATTATTAGGGTTGTCACAATATACCATTGCATTGATGTATTACTATTATGATCCTACTGTTGGCGATACAATACACCTCTGCTTGTGTATCAATTCATATTTTCACCATGTATCAATTGCTATTTTAATTTTGTATCAAATTACCAACATCAATTTGTACTGAAAATTACTTATTGACCAGTTATTTCCTTCAGTGGAAAAAAGAATATGTATCTACTTACATCAATATGTCTATTATGATGGTAGTACTAAACCAAATGACTTCCGGCTGGGTCAAAGTTCGAGGTGCACCCAACTTTTGATAGAGAAGTAAACACCACAATTCCTGGGATTGCTAATAAATGTGAGTGTGTTGGTTGTAAAAATAAATAGTTTCATGTGGGTTAAAAAAAATAAGCAATTTTATTTCATCTAGTACCACTGTGTCAAGTAGCCTTGTGCTTGAAACATGTATGGGGTACCTGAAAGTACTCAGATTTTGTGTGGAACTAGGGTAGTCATAGACGCTACCCGTTATCCCAGAAATGAGCAGCTTAACCCCCAATTTTTTCTGATTCCCTTTAAGGGTGAGGAGTGATAGTATTTATATCCGTGGCGTTTTTGTCGATTGGTAGGTAGGAGTTTTAGCCACATGTTACTATTGTCGTCTATGGGATTTGATTTGCTAATATAAACCCTGATGCGTTTCCACATTTAAGCTGTTTAATCGGGTGGTGTATCATGACACCCCTAGTAATTATATTTGATTTTGACATAATATTTATCGGTCTTAGCACTTACTCCACATTTTGGTGGAGTTAAATCATCTGGTGCCGACAAGAAAAGATATATTTGGTGTCAGAAAAGTGGTGGAATCTTTTTAAATTTCACCCAGAATTGATTTTTACGTTTTTAAAAGATCTGGATTTCTACAGCAAGTTTAAAAATATACTTACCTTAAGTTTTGTATTGTATTGTACTTTTCCTCATAGCTCTTTACACTGGTTTTACATAATTCTATAATGTTATTTTTAATGTAATTTTTAATCCATGTACCTGTCCTTAACTTTGACACAAAAATTGCTCAGGTGTATTTCTTTGCTGGGGTGTTGTTAAACAATCAATCATTCATTCATTCATTCATTCATTCATTCATTCATTCTTGCTCCTCTCCATACTCGCCTTGAAAGTTTTAGGAGTGTCAAATTGATAAACTTGTAGAATGTTAAATACATTTTATAAATTAGAATTTTGTGTTTGCTCACCTAGCATCATTTTAGAAGAGTGATCTACAGCATGCCGTCATTTTGCTCATGGCAGAGACTTGATGATTTTGATGTCAAATTATGCATAATTATCCTTTTCATGTATTTTGCATGGTTAGTTGAGGGTTCCAAATGGAAAGTAAAATATGGCTTGCTGTTATCATTAGTTGTTTTAAATAGCAGTCTAAAAGAAATATGTCCTGAGGAAATATCGCCTGTGGGAAATGAAATGCATCTATGAGATAATGTGTGAAAAATAGAACATCAGATATGAACATAAAAGTGTATTTTAAATTAAAATATAACGGTCACAAGCTAAATAGCAAATGAGACATACATGTACATACATCTTTCTCTCAAAAAATAATTGCCATTGTTGGGAGGTTTTAGTACAGGTACATTTCTATTTCCCCATGCTAGGTCTTAAAAAAATGACTACTTTTTGTAGGCTGCCATTTCAAACTCTGTGTTTAAAGTAAGTATTAAACGTGTGCTGGGGTGTCTGTAAACATTCTTTTCTTCATTTTCATTCAGATTTGGAGAAAAATGAATTATACCAGGCATAGTGAAGTATTGATCAGTCATCACCACAGATTGTGTGTAATCGCTTTCCATTTCAGCCATTACAGTTAATAGAATAATAAATTATAGATAACTTTAGCTGTGTTCCGATGATCGATTATAATTACATTGATCATCTGGACTCTTGTCATGTGATTGATTGGAAACTTCGGGGGTGGGGTGGGGGTGGAAGAAGTGTCACTGATGTTTGTTATATAATTGTAAACTCCCGAGTGTGTGGGTGTGTGACATTCGGTCTGAATTGTTTTGAAGTTTATTAGTATCCTTCCAATCCAACTGGAAGGACTACCGGTATATAGGTTTCATTTCCGTCCATCCCACATCTAGCTTTCCAGATTGTTTTGATTTTTTTTTAACAATGACTTGGGATATTAAGCTGAAATATTTTGGCCTAGTTATGACTCTTCAGCTTAGGAAAGAAGGAAATGTTTTATTTAGTGACACACTCGACACATTTTATTTACGGTTATATGGCGTCGGACATATGGTTATGGTTAAGAACCACACACATTTTGAATGAGGAAAGCCGCTGTTGCCACTTCATGGGCTACTCTTTTCAGTTAGCAGCAAGGGATCTTTTATAGCAGCAAGGGATCTTTTATATGCACCATCCCACAGATAGGGTAGTACATACCACGACCTTTAATATACCAGACGTTAACCGTTTAACAAAATTAATTACTCTTGTCATTAATGTATTATTTTCTTAACCCTAACCAGTGTTTCTGCCAGAAAGAAAGTTTTGGGTATGGCGCTATGGAATTGAATGCAACCACAGTCAACAAGGGGTATGGGGGACCTCCCCCAGAGAGAAAATGGGTGAAGTTTAGGGTTAGGTTTGAGAAAATCATATAGTAATGATGAGAATTAATTTTGTCAAAAAGTTAACTTAAAAAAATAAAAATTTTGGTATGGCACCATACCCGTTTTACCCTCTACACTAAACTTAACCCATTTTCTTTCTGTGGGAGGTCCCCCACAACCCCTGTTGACTGTGATGGCATTCATTTTCATATCGCCATAACCAAAACAAAAATAATTCTGGCACAAACACGCCTAAACATCCAGTTGAAGTCCATGATATGTGCTGTCTGTTCAAGTCCCATGTCGTTGGTTTATGTGAATGGTGGCCATGCATGCGCCTCCCCTTCAGACACCGGCTTGGAGCTAATAAGATACTGCTGCAGCAGGTGTCGTGTTTGACACTTGTCAAGTGGCAGTGTGAAATACCAACTATTCTTTAAAGACAGTTCACTGTAAATAATACAGTAACAATTGTAAATAACATACTGATTGAAATGCAAATCAATTTTGCAACAGCTTTCTCTGTAGTGCTCATTGCTGATCACTGGCACAAATGTTAAAGGCTGCAGAATTACCATATGCTACATTTAATAGACGTTTGCTGATAAAAAATGTACTGAAGCATGATTTAAGCTGTCAGTCGCCTAATAAAAATTAACTTGAATTTGGCAGCAGGACTTTCAAGTTTTGTGTCCAGCTATCCACCCGTCTGTCTGTCCCACGTATAGTGTTGTGCTCCTTTGTTTTGCCAACACCTCGACATATTGAGCTGGAATTTTGTATATAGCTTTATCATGTACAGTGACAGATCATTTGATTTTCATGATAATTTGCTCATTTTTGACCGTTGTGACCTTTGAACTTCGAAGATATTACAAGCGTCCTGTATATATGATTTTCTAGATCTCTTTCTCTCTCCTGCAATGCTTCAAGATATTAAGCTGAAATTTTGTGTATATCTTTACAGGTTTTAAGTTTTATGGGGACTTGCCACTTTTCACCCTCTCAGAAATGTTATGTATTCATATGTTAAATCCCAAGCATCATGAAGATTTGTTGGCTCTGGTAGGGGCCATGTATTTCTTAAGTAGTATTCTGTCATCATTAGTTCACAATTCCCCCACCCCTTCTAATTTGAAAATCAAATGCTATTTGTTGATCTATTGCCATTTTTGCCATTTCTAATTTGTGTGTGCACAGCTTAAACCCTGCTGAAGTGTTGCATGCTTGGTAAAAGTTTTGTTTAATGATACCACTAGAGCACATTAATTGATCATCGGCTGTTGGATGTCAAACATATGGTAATTCTGACATGTCATCATTTTTCCTAATGCAGCAAGGGATCTTTCATATGCACTTTCCCACTGACAGGAAAGCACATGTCACGGCCTTTGACCTGTTGGGATGCACTGGTTGGACCAAAAACAGTTAGTTGAATGGATCCACCAAGGAGGTTGGATCCTGTGATGCAAGCACCTCAAGTGAGCACTCAACCGACTGAGCTAAGTCCTGCCCCGCGATGCTTGGTGAAAGACACGGCCATTATAAACACAAGTTCCTGATTACAGAATACATTGAGGTGTTTCGAATACTATATCCCTTTTCTTTTTGTTTCCTCAACCTTTGTAACGTCAGTGTGGAGCATTGTCACTGAAATTCACTGGCAATTCTTTTACTTGTCGCTGTACTTGCATGTTTAAGCTTGAAATCCAGCTAATTAATTGTTTCTTTGAACAAGTATTCACACCGACCCTCTAGTTGGCCAGTGCTGCAAAGTCATTTTATCAGGTGGATGTTACAGCAGGGTACGCCTAAATCTCTTTAAATACTGCCTCCTCTGTGTACTGTGTACATGCTAGCAGAGAGGTCCCACTGGCTAAAATAAGACCATATTAACAGGAAATTGTGTGCAACTCACTTGTCTTTGGGGTCCTAAAAGGAAATAAAATTAGTGCATTTTTATTTTTATATACATATATACATACATACATATATATGTATATATATATATGTTTGAAGTTAAGACCTAGCACGTCGTACAATAAACTTTGATGAAAGGAAAGTATTAAAATGCTGCCATTTGGCTGTTTGTGTGGTTACCATCAGTTGACCACAATAAATGTTGCTTATCACTGAAAGTGACTTAGCTCAGTGGTAAAGAGCTTGCCTAATGTGTGGTTGGTTTAGGATCGATCCCCGTAAGTGGACTCTTCTGGGCTATTTCTCATTCCAGTCAATGCACCACGACTAGTATATCAAAGGCTGTGTATGTGCTATCCTGTCTGAGATGGTGCATATAAAAGATCCCTTACTAATGATGAAAAAAATGTCTGACTATATATTAAAATTACCAAATGTTTGACATCCAATAGCCAATGATTAATAAATCAATGTGCTAATATTATCATTATAAAAAACAAACAAGCAGGCATTTGATTTTGGTGAGTGTTTTTTTAGGATTTTGAGATTTCGTCATAATCTTACAAGACTTAAAATCTGGAATTTGTGGAAGCATGGAATTGTGTTAAATTTGCAGCCTGGAAAGAAAGAAGTCGACTTTGTGGTAATCAGGATATAATGGACTTAGAGCCCTGAAATTTTGCATGGGCACTAAGGGGATTATAAAGGTCAGTCATCGTACTGAATGACTGGATACACATGAAAAATGTCGAAAATGCAAGTTTATTTCATGAGCACTGTAAATCAGTCCTTTATAACCTCTTAGTGCCCATGCAAAATGTCAGGTCTCTAAGTCCATTATGTCCTGAGATAATAGGTCTTGAAATATAGCAGGAAAATTACTATGACCATTTTTCAGCTAAATTTAACTCTTACCATAGTTAGGAAAATTTCCATTACTTCAAAACTGTTTGTAATACAGAACTCAAACTTGAGATTTGTTCTCTATATATATGACTCTATACCATTTCTACAACTGATTCTAAAGTTGTTTATGTGAGTGCACACATCCTAAGTTGGCAGTTGGGAGAATTGCAGCGCAACCGCCGAATTGGCGAACTTCGTCGTAACAGTTGACAGCCTGAACCAAGCATAATGCATCGACATCACATTTCAGGGAACCCATGTGCCCGAGTCTCATTAACCTCCCTGACCATATATTAATTGTTTTATAAGTTTGGAGAGCATGCATCAAACACATTGTCCTGGTGAGCACTGGAGTTACTCGACTCATGTAGAAAATCAATACTGGCTGTCACTAGTGAGTGTGAGGCACACATACATTACGTGGCACTTCTTGTCACATAACCGATATACTGTATCGTAGCATGTTTGTGTGACAGCACTGAATCGATGAGGTTCATGAATTTATTTAAAAAGTAGAATTGACAACAGGCAGCTGTGTAAAAGACATTGCTAAATAATGAGATTAATGTGTAAAGTAATTGGTGAAAATGTAGCCGGTGTAAAAAAATTAAATAGTCAGTGAAATTCTACAGCTTGTTTCTGTTGAACTGATGCAAAATTAAAAAAAGAATAAAATAAAAATAAAAACATTTAAGATAAATGTTTGAACAACCAGAAGATGAACAATCTAAGCTACTTTTGCCTTAGAATTTCCTTTTGCTGTGGCAATTTTTAGAACAGGTCAGCCAGTGGATTCAAAGCGTCATTCTGACATATGTTTATATTTTGACCAGTTATGCGGGGGATGTTTTTAAGGGTACAGAGTTCTGACAGGATGTGATTTTTCAGTTTCTTTTTTTATGTTAACCGATTTTCACGTTTGTTCCGATCTGTTCTCATCATTGGCAACCTATTTTGCCTTCTAGCAGCAGAACTTTTGAATTTGAAACTAGTAGTAACCGAATTGGTTACAAATGAAGAATACTACGTAACGACCTAATTGGTAATGCCGACTACAGCTCATTTAGAGGTCTGACATCCCATCTCTTAAAGGAATGCTCACGCAAGGCGTTTGGATTGTTATGCATATTCAACGATATACAATGCACATTATTGCTTAATATCCCCAGACGGAAAATGGGTTAAAATTAGGATTAGGGTCAAGAAAATCATACAGTAATGATAAGAAAAGAATAATAACGTGTTTTTTTTATTAACTTTAAAATAATGCTTTTGTCACTTTTTACTCTGTGTGTATGTGTTGGTGTTCCAGATATGCATCTTTTCTAACACAAGACTCTTGTTTGAGTTTACTGTCCCTTTAAGACATTAACCCAACTGTACCGGATAGAGGGGCTTAGTAACCAGTGTTTTAACACAATAAAGTTATTGAACCATGGTTGGATATTGACATGCATGTAAATACAATATAGTTGTTTAACAAAGTGGTATATCAGCGAGATAACTCCACATGGTGTTGCCAAGCTATTGCTCATATTGATGTTCTAGTATGCAAGTAATAAAGCAAACAAGTAAATGTGTTTATGCTTTACCTCATATGTTTTATTTTAACAAATTTTAAAAATTGCAAGTAGTTGCAAATTCCTTTCATTTGTTTACCAATCTACATGTTCAACAATTAAACATTGTTAATTAACAGTGTGCTAAACATTGCTTTCATAATAGCTAAATATATAAATTGCTAACATAATATGACTTGCTTGTAGTTAACTTCAATCTGGCATCAGCATGCAAAGTTACATCACCATGACCGGATTCGATTTTAGCATAAGCCTGGAGTGATTTGGCTACCGATATTCACATCCGACTACCAGATTCCCAAAGCCAAAATGGGGTGGGATGTAGCCCAGTGTTTAAAGCGCTCACTTGATGCGTGATCAATTTAGGATCGATCCCTGTCGGTGGCCCCATTTGGCTATTTCTCGTTCCAGTCAGTGCTCCACAACTGGTGTAACAAAGGCCGTGGTATGTACTATCCTGTCGGATTGTGCATATAAAAGATCCCTTGCTGCTAGTCAAAAAGAGTAGCCCATGAAGTGGCGACAGCGGGTTTCCTCTCTCAATATCTGTGTGGTCCTTAACCATATGTGTGACGCCATATAACCATAAATAAAATGTGTTGAGTGCGTCGTTCCTTCCTTCACTCACTCACTCACTCAAATATCAGTGGTAGTTTAAAATGTTCTTAATCTCCCCTGGGTTGTCATGCCATGATCAGAAGCGATCAGGCCCTTTCTAAGGGCCCTATGGGCAACCTAGGGAGACGCCTCATCATCCGCAGGTCTTAACTACGAGCTACTCTCAGCCTACTAAAAATCCAAACTCATACGTAGCTCCTTACATTTTATTTTTAGAATGACCATCAAAATTGCACCAATCTTCCTTCATTAAAATGTGCACCATTTCCCTTTGGCTTAATCCTACGGGACATTCCAAATTACATAGCACAATACCACCTTCCGCCTGTTACCAACTACGGTTGGACTGCTGGTGCTCCCTTGTACCTGCCAGTGCAGGCAGTCCCTCCTTCACTCTCCCCAACACTTTCCTGTCCTGGATGGAGGAATCGGCCGAGGCTGGTACTTGTGCCCAGGACAGGTGTGCGCTACAACAGCTTGCTCTGAATGTGCACGCTAAACAATTTGGAATTGGAATTGAATCAAAAAGAGTAGCCCATAAAGTGACGACAGCGGGTTTTCTCTCTATATATGTGTGGTCCTCAACCATATATCTGACGCCATATAACCGTAAAAATAAAATGTGTTGAGTGTGTCGTTAAATAAAACATTTCCTTCCTTCCTTCCTTCCCAAAGCCAAAATAGACACTGAATTTGCCAGTGTCTAAAATCAGCCTTAACACGAGTGAGTGACACTGACAATGTGCAGTTGTTGCGATTTCATAAAATAGTATATCCAGTATTTTTGCCGGAGGGTAAAATGACGTACACTAAAATCTTGGAAATTGATGGATACATTTTAATAAAAAAAATTAAAGATTATAGTTCAAGGACTGCTGTTTAAATGTCAAAAATTACATTAAATATAGACTATAGTGTCCAATTTCAAAAGATTTGAAACCCTCGACAGGGTTTTTGCCATACGGGCGCCATACCCAAAAATTTCTGTCTGGCATAAACACTGCTTGACCACCTACCACTTACGATCTAAACCTGTTATATATCACAGTTTGTAATTTCACTGATGAAAAAAAAAAAAAAAAAATTAGAGTAAAGCTACAATGTATTACCTAATGGAGTATAAACTAGAATACTACTGATGGTTTCTCTTTATTTTTAGTTTAATCTTTCATGTCAATGTAATTTCGTGGTTAAATCATAATATTGAAAATTACATACAAGTGAAAAATACTTGCATTACGGTAATGTTGGCTTTTGATTGTTGGATCGTAAGTACTGCATTAAGTGTGGTCTTGAAAATACGTGCTATTCATCAATCGCATATTGTAAAATACTTAATTTTTTCGCTGGATAAAATTTTAGTGATTTAATGAAAATAAGTCAGTTCACAAGTATTTAATTTTGAAGATTCCCCCATCCCTCCCCCCAGTAAAAAAGTTAAGTACCAGTACTGATGATTTGGCGTTTATTGTTTTTCATAATCCTCAAACTTGTTATAAAAACTGACCCCGAAAATAAAACAAAATTTGAAGGCACAGTACCAACTAACTTTTGATTTAAACAATATTTATTACTGTCAAAATACTCGTTCAGCATTTTTGTGATTGGCCACCAATCAATGTTAGCTAAGTCCAGCCCTGAATGACACTTAATATTATCGAACAGCTTGCTCCATCTTCATTTCCTGTCATGTAATACGAATAGAAAAGCACAAAAGAAATGCCAGCCATGCCTCTTGCAGAATTTAATCCCTATTGGTTAATTAGTACTGTTCTGAGTACATCATTGTTTTAATTACGTCACAATCCTTAGGAGATGAATATGTATTGTTTTCTTCCCACCCTATTAATTTTCAGCCAGCAGCTGGCTCCAAATGCCATCAGCTGTATACTTATTCTTTTATAATGCTATAAAAAGCTTTGTAATGTAGTTTTACACCCCTTTGAAGCTCTAAGAATTACTTTGGTAGAGAGAAGTTATTGCATGCCTGTGAGAATTGAATATTTGCGTCAGGTGCTTAACGAATACAAATGGTGCCGAATATGATCCGTATCACAAATATGAGGTGACGAATACAAATATTTAGGGGCGAGGCATAGCACAGTGGTACAACGCTCGCTTGATACGCGGTCGGTTTGGGATCGATCCCCGTCAGTAGGCCCATTGCTCTATTTCTCGCTCCAGACTGATATATCAAAGGCCGTGGTATGTACTACCCTGTCTGTATTTAAACCAATACAGCTATTGTCAACTACAAACAATAAGGAGATAAATAACCTTGGCAAATACTTACTACAGGTGAACAAAATGAGGGATATTCTATTACTACAAACAACTTAATATATCTATATTTGTGTAACCCATATTGCCGATTGTTTATATATATAGATATAGATGGATTGTTTTATCGGTATATGTGTATGTATTTATGTACGTCATTCTCCACCATTGTTCCGCATTGTATTTCATTGTTATAATGCTGATAAGTTGGAAAACTTAACGCAATTGAGAACTTGTGGGGATGGTGCATATAAAAGATCCCTTGCTGCTAATCGAAAAGAGTAGCCCATCAAGTGGCGACAGCGGGTTTCCTCTCTCAATATCTGTGCGGTCCTTAACCGTTTGTCTGACGCCATATAACCATAAATAAAATGTGTTGAGTGCGTCATTAAATAAAACATTTCTCTCTTTTTATATATGAATATATATCCAATAACTTACCAATGATATCCATGTCATAAACCCATATGATAATTTAGTGTATTAAACCGGTTAATAATGGTATGCAAATTTGCAAGGTCTTTAAGTAATGTGTTGCTGTGGATGGGTCATTTATTTGATTGTTTTGATCACCCCTTATAGCGATTGAAATCACATACACTTATATAATACAGAGGATAATACACGACGACCCATTTGAGATTATTTATCTGTTAATTGTTTTTGGTTTTGCTGTCAGTGGGTTATTTGCTTACAAGCCAACAAGACTCGTATACCTGAGTGTAATGTTTTGTCAAGATTTTCTTATAGTACATGACATCAAACTACGTTTGTGCTACATTGTAATTGTGATGGAAGAGACTTCAGAACTGTGATTTACTAAATGTCGGATAAATAGAATTCCCTACTCATGTTTTTCAATATGTAAAACATCAACCTTATCCGATTGATTGGAGGTCCTAGTTTTCCACACACCGTTCGAAACCCTCCAATTACTTGGGAGCCGTGGATTGTTGAAACCCACAGATGTAAAGACTAAACACCATTGTTGTTCATTGCAGGGATGTAATTAATAGACAGCTGCTGGCGAGTTTTCTTTCGTCTATTTAATGATTGTTTGCTGGGTGTAGATTTAGAAATAAATGCTTCCCGACCATATTTTCCAGCCCTCTACATTAACATTTTCATCTAGGAGCCAGATGGCACCTACTTGTGTTTTTATATAGATAGTATGAAATATTTTGTATGTTGATAACCTTGTGATGTGCTTTGAACACCACATTCAGGTCTTTAGATCTCACTAATTCGGGCACAAGGGGAACTTTTGTCTTTTCTGGGTGCATGAAGGTCGGTTTAGTTTAGTACTGTCATTAAAGGCTGCTGTAGAGTTGTCAGTATTCAGAAATGCATTTCAAGTTATTTTAATCCAATTAAACTGAACATTTCAGTAGTTTGTAAGGTGGAATACATGTATTTCAAGTTATTTTAATCTAATTAAACTGAACATTTTAGTGGTTTTGAAGTGAAATATTTTGAGGTCAGCATGTTTGTACTTAATTTGGGCATATGTATATTAGGCACGACGCTTATCATCTCAACTTGATGCACTCTGAAAGCCTTGGCTCTTCACACATGGGTTAACACTGTGTTTATCTGGTAGTTAATATTTAAGATAAAACAATGAAATTAATTATATCATTCTTCGGTTTCGGTTTGATGTCAAATGACGTTCATTGCAGACTGTAATACGTTGCCTATAATTTCATTTTGACCTGTTATTAATGACATCACAAGATTGTATTGTACACGTATGACTATTTATGTAAAAAAAATATGGACAACTGTCACAGCTTCATATATGATACAGCCATATAAGTTACGATGCACGCGGTAGCAGCGGCTAGTATTGTCACCAAATGTATGTGGTTGCCTACCGATTATTTGGACACAATTGATGTCATAGATCAGGAATTAAAAGCCACTGCTGTTTGGAGAAAAAACATGAACCTGGATATTTTGTCAAATTAACACAGCATTGTAGTGCTTAGGTGAAATAAATAAGGGGAATAACACATCTGTTATTGAGGTTGCACAGTATATAGTAAAGTAGATTTAGATCTCTTATACATCCTGTTTGACATTAATATCGATATGTAGTGCCATCTGTTTCCACTGTTTTAGCGTGTGTGTGTGTGGTGGTGTGTGTGTGATGATATGATATGATATCTTACATTTTCAGTGCAATCAAAGTCTGATATTTTTTAAGAATTTGATAACTTTGTAAATTAGATGTAAATTAGTCGAGGTCTCAGCACTAGGTTTATTGCCGTTTAAGCAAACGTACTTGGGTGACACTCCATGCTTGACGTATGCATTCCTAGTCATCAAATAAAAACATTTCAATGGCAATTTGACACTGAAAGCTGTCCAGCGTTCAGAAAACAAAAAACATTAGGCATAACTTTATTTTGATGTAAGAACATCCAAAATGACATCATTCGAGTTTCCATTCAAAAATACACCGCGCCACATTCTTACATCATTTGAATATCTAGTATTAAAGTTGTGTGTACAGTTTACAAAAACACGTTGCATTAAGCTTGAGCTTATATGATAAAGAGATTATTACCCTCATGTATTTCGGTATCGTCAATATCATATATTAGGAATAAAAAATAAAAAATAAATTCCTAATATATAATGATATTGACGATACCGAAAAACACTGGTAATAACCTAATATACACACACACACACACACACCACACACAAACCACACATACACACACACACACACACACACACACACTGGAATCTCGTTGGCTCGACCTCGGAAGGGTCGAAAACACAGCAACACTCGAACCAAAAACGAAGTCCTGAGTTTTTTGTTTGGTAAACCCTTATATTAACTTCTGATGGGTCGAACACGTCCAATGTCAACTATAAGCCTTCGATCGGACTAAATTATCAGTCCTGTCTGTTATTAGCTATATTTCCCTCGAATTGATGATCCATCAAATATTAAATGGGAAAACACCAAACAGGACCAACTATTGCTGTGCTTGCACAATTGGTTATAACAACCTAAGGATTAATTATTTCGGTGGAACTAACTATAGATGAATCGGGGAATCGTAACAATAGCCATGCACTCCTTTTCTTTATGTTTGTTAGGCGGCTATCGATAATGATCTTTCAAGTACAGCTAGTGTTACGGTCACTGTTAGATGAACCATGATACCAATCAAACAATTAGTGCACACATAAAGCATTACTTTGAACATGTCTGCAAGACCAGTTTTATATTGAACAAGGGGCAAGCTAATCAGCTGTCATCACTTCTGCAGCAACACATTTAATTAATACCGACAAGGGCTTCTGCATCACACAATCGGCATAATTTCTAATAAATTCTTTCATTCAGATAGTTTGCTGTATAGCACGTTCATGAAATGTTTAATAATATGTATCTAATTCAACTTTCTAACTGATGTTACGGAAATATCCGATGTTGATCGAATGTTTGGGTTGAACATTTTCTTGAACACCAATGGGGTTCAAGCCAACTAAATTCAATTGTATATATAAATTTATCCTATAACTTACACATGATATCCATTGTCATAAACCCATGATATAATTTTAGTGTATTAACCTGGTTAATAATTATGGTATGCAAATTTGCAATGTCTCTAGGTAATGTTTTGCTGTGGATTGGTCATTTGCTTACAAGCCAAAATGACATATATACCTGAACATAATGTTTTCAAATATTTAGTTAACATGTTTGACGTCAAACTAATTTATACTAATTGTGATGACATCATATTACTGATTGTGGTGACTTTATTACTGTGATTTACTAAAAAGTTATATTTTGAAGTATTATAGGATAAATAGAATTCGCTACTCGTGTTTTTTAATATGTAAAATATCAATCTCGTCTAGTTATTCAGTATTTGTCTCGGCAGAGTGATGTTTTTTGAAGATGTCACATGATGGAACATAATTAACAAATTAAAAGACTGAACATTATATAGCACCAAGTACATTCTCTCCCTCCCACATATGAACAAATTAACAATAGAAATGTTCAAAATAGTTTTACATGATCAATTCGTTAGCAAAAACAGTGTTAACAGTTACTACATTTATCCTTTGAAGGTAACCAGACTTATTATTAGGTTACTTGGGCTCTTTCAAGGTTGTTTTTTTATGTTAGCCAATTTGGCTAAAAGTTCAAATTTGTTTTATCTAAATTTAATATGTTTTAACCAGAATGATTGCAACAAATACTGAATATTATTTTTGAAAGTTGGTTTGTGAAAGGTAATAAAAGTTAAAATGTCATTTTCCAGGTTTGGAGGGGGAAAAAATATTTGGGCATGTCATAGAAAGTCAGTGCAAAGAAAATTGGTTGAACGTTGTTTAGGCCATCCTAGTTTTCCCCACAACCCTGTTTTATGTTTAATTAAAAGTATAACTGTTACATAAGACTTGACCATTACATAAGGCTTAATCGAGATTCGCTATAAGATTCTTATCTAGTGAAATTAACAACTCGGTTGTGAAAGTTGAAACTACAATATTATTCAATATGTTTCACATTTATTTGTAATAAATGACTACAAATTAATCATTCCCACACATAATCTTTCCATAATTAACTAAGAATAATAGACTAAGTCTTGTACAATCTAATTAAAATGAGCTCCACTGGTTAATAACTATTACCTGTGGATCGATCTAACAGCACCCTGTTGGAGCTTATGTCCAGTTGACCTTTCATTTGACCATTCAAAATCTTACTTGCAAAGTCATGCCAGTGATTTGAAAAGAATTTGAAAACATTTGGGATTATGCCGAGGGTACATGAAATGATTCAGGTGAATTACGAAGTATGCCGGAAACTAATTTCAATATAAAATTTGTTTCAAAACGAAAAAAACAACACTGTGATGGTATAGCCATAAAATCTGTTTATACTAGTATACAATCCACAGTTTATTACTGCAGTTTCCCCCATTTTTTAATATTAAAATAGACCAACAAGTTTGCCTATTGCGTAAATAGTCGCGCCCGATATTTTTCGAATTTGTATGCTCCCAAATAACATTTATAAAAGGCGAAGTGTAATTGGTTGATATTTAAATTGTTATTTATAGATGAAATGTCACCTGGACTTGGGAAGTCCACGCAATGCTGTTAGATAGACCAGTAGAGCTGATTTTAATTACATTGAAGATTTGTACTGGACAACAAGAAGGGTTTCCGAGTAATGTGTGGCTAAATATAGCATGGTCACTATCTTTGTTTCTTTGTCAATTGTTTGCAAAGAATTATGGAAAGAACTTAGTGTGCTCAATGTGTACGCAGAAAACAATGATCTCAATAGTTAATGCATGCAACACTCGAGATTTACTTCTAAAACACTTTTTTGTTTTTTCTGCTAGTAAATGAAATTATTTGGTTGTAATTTTTATAGACATAGATATAGTTAAAAGTATAAACTAAATGTTTGAAAGCAAAAATTAATCAATATTTTTTATGGGAACCGCCATTATTGCAACTTTTACATACATTTTAGCACCTTTAATAATTAAAGGTAATGCATTCAGTATTGTATATATCCTGTTGTAAATCAACTGGTCCTTCATGTACTTTATTATATATACATGTATATATGGGGTTTTTTAGTGTAGAGAAAGTCTGTTAATATTACTAGTTTGTATTGGGTCTTCACGAGTACTCGGGTACTCAGGGCTTAATGCGCTGTTGGTAGCCAAATTAGCAAGCAGCTAAAAGTTCGGCTAAGTCATAATCTATTTTATGATGTGAACAGACAGTTACATATTTTGTCATAATATTACCAAATATTCAGTTAGCATAATGGCGATCTCGTGACCGGTAAAGAAAAATGGTGTCATCCAGAATAGGCCTGCAGCATCAATTGTCATTGCATCTTTAAAAAAATAAAATGTATGGACATTTTAAGTAATATCAGTACATGAGAATATTGGCGTGACTTGTTTGAAATGTTTGAAATGCAAACAAGTATGTTCCAACAAAATAATCGTCGGGGCAAAAGGAAATACTGGTGTAAACATTTATTGTGCACAAAATAAGCATTAAGAGCCAAAAGGAATTTATGCTGACCAGTGTAAACATTTATTGTGAACAAAATAAGCATTAAGAGCCAAAAGAAATAGTCGAAAAAAGACATTAACATTCCTTTCTTCTCCTAATTAAAATCCACGTAATGGACTAATATACAACATTCCTTTACTTTATTCTTAAAGTACATGTATGTAATGAACAGGGCTATTGCAGACACCTGTTTATAGTGAAGTGTCACACTTTCCATATCTTAGATACATAATCAGCTTCTCATTAAACAGTGCAGGGGTGGTGTTAACATGCCTTTACTTTATTCCTAAAGTACATGTATGTAATGAACAGGGCTATTGCAGACACCTGTTTATAGTGAAGTGTCACACTTTCCATATCTTAGATACATAATCAGCTTCTCATTAAACAGTGCAGGGGTGGTGTTAACATGCCTTTACTTTATTCCTAAAGTACATGTATGTAATGAACAGGGCTATTGCAGACACCTGTTTATAGTGAAGTGTCGCACTTTCCATATCTTAGATACATAATCAGCTTCTCATTAAACAGTGCAGGGGTGGTGTTAACATGCCTTTACTTTATTCCTAAAGTACATGTATGTAATGAACAGGGCTATTGCAGACACCTGTTTATAGTGAAGTGTCACACTTTCCATATCTTAGATACATAATCAGCTTCTCATTAAACAGTGCAGGGGTGGTGTTAACATGCCTTTCTTCTCCTAATTAAAAAGTCTGTGTAATGGACTAATGTACAACATTCCTTTTCTTCATCCTTAACGTAAAAGACAACTATAGCAGACACCTAGCAACTGCTTCAATGAATGCAGTGGACAGATGAATCAAGCTTGTGCTGCATCATGGCCGCAAATAGAATATGAACATATACCTATCATGGTATTGGAGGTATTGATCGGCACTGCTTGGCTTTGTGTTCACCATCAAGTCTGTGCTTATTAAAGGTCACAGCCATAGTTAGCAAGCAATGTTTTGTATCAGTAAATATCCGTATGCATTCATTGATGACTGATTATAGGGCTTTGAGAGTTTGTATGGATAAGCCTGCCTTGTAATTGTTACATGTATGTATTGACTTCTTCAAGATGGCCCCGTGTCATATGCTGCCGTTATTGCCTGCGGTGGTTTATAAAAATAATGGCACGCTGTTGTATTGACGAGTGAAATTGCAGCCAGAGAGTGACCAAACTCTGTTGCACTCCACATTTCTTTCATCCCGGTCTTTGTATTACAGTATGGTAGCCACTGGCATCTACTTCTGTCAACGTCAAATGGACGAGCAAGGCTATTTCTGTTACAGATTCATTTTCCGTTAATTTCTCCCACCCACCTTCCTGGTATGGAAATTTCCATAGCAACGGCTCTCGTCTGCTGCTGGTGTCCACTGCATTGGTCTTGGTGAGATTATTGTGAATAAGCAATGAAAAGGCAATTAGAGAATGGACCATGTTGGACCAGCTGAACGTCCGTCCATGTAGTCGAGATGTAGGTTTTGGTTACATCACAAGATGAGCGCGACACGTGGATGATCACTGACCACTCTCGTGTGAATGGAGTAGACTTTGACAGAACTATTTGCCCCTGGTAAATAATGACAAACCGTTAGCACAGGCGGTGCTGTTTATGTGTTGAGCAGCTATACCCAGTTAGAATTGATCGCCGGCTTGACAGGTGTTTTTAGGCTGCCTCACAGTTACTAGAGAACACCAAAGAGAGAATTGATCAGATGGACACGGTTCACTGACAACCAAATTTTGTAACTCAACTTCTAGCTGCTTCAGATTGTGTAATCAGTTGAAATACTCTTTCGCTTCGCAAGTCATCCAGGTTCTATACTTTTTCTTTAATTTTTCTGTGGATTAAGGTAGATTTAATGTGTGTGGATGTGTGGAGAGTGCTACCAGCTGTTGACATCGTGCAGGAGTAGATATCGCTAGCTAGACAGGAACTCCACTCAATTTGTGTGGGCTGACTGTGCATGCAGACTGTCGGGCAGGCGTGATGGGCAGTGCAGTTTCAGTTTGCCGTCTGCTACTTTGCCGTCTGCTGTGAGAGGGATCGGGCACGTTTGACTTGTTTTCTCTCGAGGACCGCTCTTCACCCATCGGGTGCCTTACTAATCCACAAGAGAAGAGAGTCGAGCTGTTGGCGTATTCCACTCGACGATGGAACAGGCCTGTCTCAGGTGCATCACTGTGCAGTGCTGGTGACATTGTGTGCGTGGAGAATCGAACCATATGGTATACTCTGACAGTGGGATGACAGTAGGGTAGCCTCGACAAGTCACTGGAATTGGGAGGTCTTGGCACCTACATGCTTCCTGGAGATGTGTATTACTATTCCGCAAACTCGTGCGTGTTGTGCGTTAAGCGAGGCCAGGGCCAACCGTCGGAACAGACAAAAAGGGTAAGACTTGTCTTCTCTTACAGATACAATGTCTTCCATTCATTATTGTGTACTCATTTACTTTGGCAAATGGTGTTTTGAATATAGTTTTTAACATGTATGTTAATAAATTTGTCATTTTAATTTTTCTAAAAACATTTTTTCACCTACATAAAAGTTGAATCAGCTTGATGTTAATTGTTTTCCTAGTGAATTTGTAAAACAGACATGTTATTTGCATTATTCTCTTTAATGATCCCATTATGTTAATTAAAACTAGAGATTGTTGTGTTGCCTTGTAAAATGGAGACTGAATGTAAATGTTAAATTAATTTTAACCCCAGACTGTAATGTACAAAGATATAAAGATAAGACCAATTAAACTAACAATTCTATTGCTTTTTCAATTTGTATATCAGACATTTTATCCATAAATACATCATTTGGAAGGGTATTAGACTAACATTATTGTTCAATATCGCATCACTACACAAATATCAGAGTTCACTACACAATTCTAACAGTTGGTGTAGTTTTACTCATTTTTAGCTGATCACCAGCTGTCACTAATCAACATTATATACATAAAATGTTCCATTTAACACTATTAAGGTAGCTGCATTTTTAATTTTTAATGTGGTAGTTATAAAAATGACCCTACCTATCCCAAAGTGATAATTTTCATTGACCCTTACGATGAAACACTTATCTAAAGAGAGCTACGCATATTGTTGGAAAATTGAAAGAACTTTTACCATCAGTCATCAGTTTGAACCAGTTGATCGATAACACATTGTCTAGTTTGCAATCCCAATTAAAAAAAAAAGAAATATTTTATTTAACGGCGCACTCATCACATTTTATTTATGGTTATATGGCATCAGACATATGGTTACGGACCACACAGACATTCAGAGAGAAAACCCGCTGTCGCCACTTCGTGGGCTACTTTTTTCGATTAGCAGCAAGGGATCTTTTATATGCACCATCCCACAGACAGGGTAGTATTTACCATGGCCTTTGCTATACCAGTTGTGTTGCACTGGCTGGAACGAGAAATAGCCCAATGGGCCCACCAACGGGGATCGATCTCTCACTGGCAGTGCATCGAGCGAGCGCTGTACCACTGGGCTACGTCCCTGCCCCATGCATTCCCAATTATGTTTTACTATTAAATCCCCAGATAGATAGATAATACTGATGAGCATTAATATCCTAGAGTAATAGTGATGAGAATCAATATCCTAGATAGTATTAGTGATGAAAATTAATATCCTAGATAGAAGAGTAATAATGATGATAATTAATATCCTAGATAGTATTAGTGATGAGAATTAATATCCTAGATAGAGTAATAGTAATGAGAATTAATAGTGATGAGAATTAATATCCTAGATAGAAGAGTAATAGTGATGAGAATTAATATCCTAGATAGAAGAGTAATAGTGATGAGAATTAATATCCTAGAGTAATACCAGTTTGGTCTGACACCCATCCATCAGTTCCAGCCAGTGCACCACAATTCGTATATATCAAAGGCTATATGCTTGGCTATGTTGGTCTGTGCTTTCCTGTCTGTGGAAAAGTGCATGTAAAAGATCCCTTGCTGCATTAGGAAAAATGTAGCGGATTTTGTCTGTTGACCGTCAGAATTACCAAATGTTTGACATCCAATAGCTGATGATTAATTAATCAGGGTGCTCTAGTGGTGTAGTTAAACAAAACAACCCATCCATCAGTCAACTTCTTCCCTTGAAATCTCTGCTAAAGTTTGTATTGATTTATTGGTTTGTTGTGAAAATTGGTACAGGGATTATCTGGGCAAATCTGTAACAACTGATGTGAAATAAATAAATAAATAAATAAATAAACTATTGTTAAATGTTTTAAATGTATTGAATTGCAAAAAGTAAAATTGATGTTTAACCGTGAACATTTAAAAATCTGTCTGCTCATAGTTTTGATTTGGTAGTTCTAAAACTTAATGTAGGAATTCTCTGGAGTAATTTCTACAGACTAATGGGACATTTTTAAATATTTTGAATATTTATTATATTTGAAATAATTAAAATTGAAATTTAATATTCAATATTTCAATGGCATCTCCACCTATAATTTTATGTTGAATCCACCAAACAGAATGTTAGTAATAAAGTTTTCTCAAGAATTGTTGAAAATGAAATAACCATCTCGTGGTTGTTGACGTAAGTAAACAAGGCCCAATCAAGTTGCTTTTAAGATGTAGTTTTTGTCTTGTCTTGATAAAGTCAGAAGGCAAGGTATTGGTATAACTTTTCTGATAGTGACGTCAACTTTGTGTTTGTATCAGTGCATATTGGGATGGGGGGGGGGGGGGTGGAGAATTGTCAACTTAAAAAGAAAAAAAGAATGTTTTTTTGTTTTTTTTTAAAGGTGTTTTTTTTAAGAAATGTTATGTCATCAATATTTCTTCATCGATTCAGTTTGACGTGGAGAATTCTAGTTTTTATATTAAAAGTATAAAATAAAAATGATGTAGTGAGGTTTATTTTGTGGGTTCATTGTAAAACAGCAAGATGTAGGTATTACAGTTTAAAATGTGGTAAACATTTGTTTAATTAAAATTTTGATTTACTAGCTGTGATGCGACATATTGGAATATGTTTAAACATTCTTTTTCTTTTTCTTAAAAAGCCATTATTCTTTTTTTAAAGTATTGTATGAAAGGAATTAAAAAAAGAAGAGAAGAGAAAAGCAGACTAGGAAAAGAAAAAACACCACAAGTACTTTTTTGTTTTTTTAAATTGTGCTGGTGAAAGTGAAATTGGGTTCTTTATTGATCTTTTTTTTCTTTTTTAAATTTTTATTTGTACAATATGTAATCATTTTTTTAATATTATTTTTCTAAGAAGGAAAAAAAAAGTATTATGTTTGCGTCCCACAGTTGTGTTATTTGACATTAAGCAAAGCATTGGAAGTGCTGAGTAGGTAGTGCAACAGCACACAGAGCGTGTAAACAGAGCCGACAACCAAGCTTGTCGAGTGTTTGAACATCGTGACGTTCTCACCGCCATGGTAAGCTGGCACTCACTTGGCCAAGCGTGACCGTGTCGAAGGTCATATTACGTGGATTGCACAGCGTAATCGGGTCCCGCTGCCCAGTCGGCAAACGTCCGTCGTGATTAATGTCGTACTTTCTTTCCTGCAGGCCGGGACGTAGCCCAGTTATATAAAGAGTTTGCTTGATACGGGGCCGGTCTGGGATCGATCCCCATTTGGCTATTTTTGGTTCCAGCCAGTGCACCACGACTGGTATGTCAAGGCCGTGGTATGTGCTATCCTGTCTGACATCCAATAGCTGATGATTATTAAATCAAATTGCTTTAGTGGTGTTGTAAAACATAACAAACTTTCACTTTTAACTTTGATTACTTTCTATTTTTCCTGCACTGCACTAATTTAATACCTATTAAAGTTTTCATTAATTGCTAAATTCACTAGGTTTTTATTTATTACAGCGGAGAGAATCTTATACCGGTACTGTTGAAAGAAAATAACATTTAATTAACTTTTAGACTACTTTATTAATTTTTGACAAAAACCATGTTGAGTGGGTTTTTACTCAATATATTCACTTAAATAATTTATAAATACATAAAATATAGTTCATATTTGAATCGGTAAGTATTATTTTCGTGGGTTTTATAATTTTTATGATATTTTAGAGCAGTTAATGTTGACTAAATATGGCAAAAAATAGAAAAGGTCGCATTTACTTATTGGCATTTGTGGCCAGCTGTCCAGTATTTGTCCATTATTTTCGATAAGTTGTTTTCTGAACCAAATTTTAAAACCCCCCAAAACTACGATTCAGATCCCAATATTTGGTGATTTTCGTTGTTGGTAAAACGATCAAATTTATTATTAAATTAGCTGTCACAATCAGTTATCGATCCCTGAAAGTGACCGCGCATGCCGCCATTGTTGTCAAGCAACAATACTTGCCGGAAATATGAATTGGGTAATGCACATGTATACAATGTACAGTATGTTGACTGGCGCGAAGTTGGGGGCGAAATATCTCGCCTGCAGTAGTCGGAAGGTTAAATGCCAATTGATTGATTTTAGTGTTGGGACGGTTTTGGGGAATATGTAAAGAAGCATTAGGTGATTTATTATTAAAGAAAATTGAATTTTATATTAATTGCAGAACAAACAGCAAACAGCTACTTTGTATAAACTATTACATTGCAAATCTTTACTTTGCAAATTTCAGAGATCGCTGTACAATCCTAATCAATAAATAGTAGTTGATAATCAATTTTCAATCAATTTAACTGTTGCTAATAAAACATTTGAAAGCAAAATATTCCCTGAAACTGTACTCTGATAGGGCTACATATCATATGCACCAACAGGGGACAATGTTTCTAAATCTTAGGTAACTGGAAGTCAGTTCATGTGAGTTTGGTAACCAATTAGTTCTCGTAACCAATGAGTTAGGTCTACTTAATCCTAAAATACTTAACTCACGGTTCTGTGCTACATTGATGGTTCAAATGTATTTAAAATTATAAACTGATTTTCACTTTCATTACTGATGTTACATTTAATGTTACAATGTAATTGTTCACCACATAACAGATTGGCGGTTCTCGTTATTTTAAAGTTGCATAACTGACACACGAACAGAACAATAATTCTCGTGATTTATTGTGCCCTCTCAAATCCTGTCCATCATTAGTTTACTCATTTTGATTAGCTAGCATGGTACATTATAATATCGGTCGGGATTCTAGAAACACGGACTTGAGTATCTTTATCCCCAGATGTCAGATTTCGTTTTCGCCACTTTGATGATACAGGAAGTATTTTATTCGCCAGCTGACATTTCCATTAGCACATGGCAAATTGGTGATCGCCTAGTGTGAGTCTAGCTTGCTATTAATGGGAAAAATGTAGCAGGTTTCCTCTCTAGGACTATGTTGAAATTACCAAATGGTAATGTGCTCTAGTGGTGTTGTTAAATAAAAACAAACAAACTTTGTAGTTTAAGTGAACTGATGTGTTAAACATTCCTTTTTTTTCTGGGTTCAAATATCCATTGTGTTAATGAATAGTGGTTCATACATTGTTTTACAGATGGCTCCAGGTGAACTTGTATTTTGGGGGGCTTGTTTACAGATGGCTCCAGGTGAACTTGTATTTTGGGGGGCTTGTTTACAGATGGCTCCAGGTGAACTTATATTTTGGGGGGTGTCTTTTACAGATGGCTCCAGGTGAACTTGTATGTATTTTGGGGGGCGTCTTTTACAGATGGCTCCAGGTGAACTTGTATGTATTTTGGGGGGCGTCTTTTACAGGTGGCTCCAGGTGAACTTGTATGTATTTTGGGGGGCGTCTTTTACAGTGGCTCCAGGTGAACTTGTTTGTATTTTGGGGGGCGTGTTTTACAGGTGGCTCCAGGTGAACTTGTATGTATTTTGGGGGACGTCTTTTACAGATGGCTCCAGGTGAACTTGTATGTATTTTGGGGGCGTCTTTTACAGGTGGCTCCAGGTGAACTTGTATGTATTTTGGGGGGCGTCTTTTACAGATGGCTCCAGGTAAACTTGTATGTATTTTGGGGGGCGGGACGTAACCCAGATTAAAGAGTTCGATTGATTCACGGTCTATCTGGGTTCAATCCCCGTCGGTGGGCCTATTGGGCTATTTCTTGCTCTAACCAGTGCACCACAACTGGTATATCTAAGGCTGTGGTATGTGTTATCCTGTGGAATGGTGTATATTAAAAGATCCCTTGCTGCTGATCAAAAAGAGTAGCCCATGAAGTGGCGACAGCGGGTTTCCTCTCTCAATATCTGTGTGGTCCTTAACCATATGTCCGACGCCATATAACCATAAATAAAATGTGTTGAGTGCGTCGTTAAATAAAACATGTCCTTCCTTGTATTTTGAATTTAACAACATGATGGGTATGGTACATATTCGATTCAATAGTAGCCAACAATTTTAATGGAAGTGTCGGCATAACGGGCACATTTTGAAATAGCATTGAACACCGATTGTTCTGCTCGCTGGATTCCCTGACGTGATTTCGTTTAACTTGAAATCTGCCGACAACTTTATTCTCGCCAAAGAGTCTTTTAATGCAGTAAGATCACCTTGGATATCTGCGTCGGGCCACAGGTACCCCCAACCAATAACGCTAAGCACGCTATATAGTTACATATAAAAGAGTATTATTATATAACGTAACTATAGTATTTGTACTTGAGGTTTATGTTTTGGGATAATTGTGTGAGGGCTGGGTGCCTCGTGACGTGAGGTTAATGGAGTACGAGTCTCAACAACAGAAGACCGTCTTAATCTGCCGAATATACTGTTCGGATTCGTCTGGAAAATGCCCTACTCGTTGCTTGTCACTATGAGTCAGTTTTTGCTCAAACAGAGCTAGCTTCGCACTGACTGTTTCCACGAAGTCTGAAAACTTTTCATCCATTCTCTGGATACACGTCCATGCTCGCGGAGTGAACAAGCCGATAACAAGATATAGTGATACGTTATAATGGTGACATATCACTGATGACAGACAGTCAGTTCATATAAACCGGCCTCGGTGGCGTCGTGGCAGGCCATCGGTCTACAGGCTGGTAGGTATTGGGTTCGGATCCCAGTCGAGGCATGGGATTTTTAATCCAGATACCGACTCCAAACCCTGAGTGAGTGCTCCGCAAGGCTCAATGGGTAGGTGTAAACCACTTGCACCGACCAGTGATCCATAACTGGTTCAACAAAGGCCATGGTTTGTGCTATCCTGCCTGTGGGAAGCGCAAATAAAAGATCCCTTGCTGCCTGTCGTAAAAAGAGTAGCCTATGTGGCGACAGCGGGTTTCCTCTAAAAACAGTGTCAGAATGACCATATGTTTGACGTCCAATAGCCAATGATAATATAAAAAATCAATGGGCTCTAGCGGCGTCGTTAAATAAAACAAACTTTAGTTCATATAACTGCCTAAGATTAAATGTACTGATAGTGTTGGAACATATCTGTTCCATTCTGGATTCCAATGTACATTGATTAGTGGTTAGTACATTGCTTTATGGATAGCTCCAGGTGAACTTGTATTTTGTGTTGGTATTTACTAACATTTTAGTACATTGTTTTAAAGATAGCAGCAGGTCTTTGTCATTCGTACATAATGGGCCAAATTTACAATGCTTAAACACCTGTGTTTTACGGAAAACAGGCTTCATAAATTCGGCCCATTTTATAAAGATGGTTTCAGGTACACTTGTATGCCGAGTTAATTGTTAGTACATAGTGTTTTTTAATGGCAGGGCTATTTCCGGCACTCAGCAAATTCACCAACTGCAAATTTTTAAAGCATTTGGCAAGTTTTTATTATAATTTGGCGAAATAATTAAATGTAATAATTGTAATTTTAGTAGAAAATATATATTGATTTCTGCAATTTTCACAGTTTAATAGATAATTGGCCAAAATTTCTGCTCACCCAGAGCTATCCCAGGATATCTGCAGGTACACTTGTATGTTACGTTAATGATTGGAACATTGTTTTAAAGATGGCTTCAGGTACAAATGTATGTCGCATTGACCTTTTCATTTTGAAGGCAGATGGGCTTATCATGAATTTGTGGTTGTGGAGAACTCTATACTGGCACATAGCTTCTGTTTTTCCCCAAACTGTTTGCACAACAGTGGTGTCCTTAATGTGACTGTACACAGCGGTTTGGAACGGTTTTCATAGCAAGCCTATTGACCACCGACAACTTTCAAGTGACTTTTTCATGCTCAAGTGACAAGACACAAGGCAAACATCGCCTGCCAAGCTCCGCTGTGTCTGCTTCTTAAAGTCATCCCACACACACACACGACATTCGCAACTTGACAAATTGTCCAGAATATCTTCTTCTTTTTTTCCCCCTTGGGCTTTCCACAAAAGCAAATTGTCAGGAGTGATATATAGTTAGTAGTAGGCAAGGTTTCCGCTAGAGCGTAGAGAGAGTAAAATTACGTAGCATAAAATCTTGGAAATTAATGCATAGATTTTTTTTTTTTATTTATTGCTCATAGTAAGACAACTGCTGTTTAAAAGTTGTAAAAGTGCATGTAATTCAATTTTCAAAACCTTTCAAACCCATAACCACCTATTAGGTGCACCTATGGGGGAGGGGGAAAAGAATTACTTTTGACAGTTATGGCCCTTGAACTTAGGAGATAAGAAAATTTGTTGAGTTTGGTAGGGGTCATATTTCTATAGTAGTGCTCCCAGAATGCATGTATTGTTAGACATCAATGTACCTTCAACATTTTTTTTTTTTTTTTTTTTGAACTTTTTAATGCTAAAATCTATGCTATCACATTCTGAGAACATAGCAAGATGGCCATGTGGGCACATGTGTCATGCTTTGGTGTGTGTCGGTTATTAATAATTTTTAAAATACACCCTTACAAAGTTGTATGCACAGATTTTCATAATACTATTAGACTTAATGTATCTATGAACATAAAACTGTATTTTTCTTGTTGTAATTTTAGGTCACACCCAAAAGCCCTGGCCTCAACCCGAATGCCAACGTCTTCCTAAGCAAATCTCCGACGTCGCCCGATTCTACGACATCGCAGCAGTGGGACAACACGGGGTTCGACATAGGTGATGGTGAGACGAGTACGTAGATAATTTATTTTATTTTATGCGTAGGGCATAGGTTGATAATTTTAATTTTCATTCACTCTGTTTACGGTGCAGCTCAGTGGTAGAACACTTGCTAGATAATTTTTTGTTCAGTAAAGGTGAAGGTCAGTGGGGATTGCTTGCGCCATGGTAGTAGTTTAAGATAATTTATGTTAATATATGCAGCCAGTCATGATAATATTTAAATTTTGATCAAGCAGGATGTAGTTAGTTGTTGGTAAATCACTAACAAGATGGAGGGAGGCCATTTTGTATATATTTGTCTTCCTACCTTTTCGTATATTTTACAAGTTGTGTGTACATAAATAAATTTATTGCATTCTTGTGTACTGTTGTCCCAATACCATGGGTTCCACAAAGAAGGGCTGAATGCAACATTAACTTGAAAAATAACAAATCTGGTTTCTGATTTCTTATATCAGACATCATCTCGTTGTTTTCACACAATTTAATCTTCATTAAATATAGACTGTTCCCAAGAAGGATGTTATTTGTGTTAGATGGTACGTGCCCAGTCGTGTCTAGATATAATCAGTAATGGTTGGTAAGGTTAACAGCAAGGTACCACACAACAAGAAAATCGGATGGTATTTCATAAAATTCTCCAGTTTTCTAAGTGTAATGTATTGTTTTGCAATTTTCTGTATTTTGTAAATTATGCAAACTTGTGTTAGAATTGACATATTAGCCATTCAGTGTTTATGCAAGAAAGAAAATTTTGGGTATGGCAGCGAACATTTTGTTCAGTATCGCGCCGCGAAACGTGATGCAGTTTCCGGCTATCGCTACACAATATTAAAACATATCGCTAAATGTCGCGATGCATATTTTTGACAGTATTAAAGTTTGAAGATCGTCCTTATCCCCCAAATATTCCACTGATAACATGTTAAATCTATCACTGTAATGAACTATTTATCTAGGTGTAGATTTCCAAGTTTCATCAGATATTTTCTTTTTTGCAACCCTCCGATTAGGAGCACAGCTTTTACATGGTAAAACGGCTGTTCAGATATCCACCCACCGATAGACACCATAACATTATGATGTTTAGCTCTTAGGTTACGAAGGGGGCATCTAAAGATTGGATTCGTGAAGTGTAATTACGATGTCTACTAGAATAGTTTAATAAAATTATTAAAATTATACCTATCTTTCTTACAAATTAAATTTTTCAAAGTGAATAATCTTACCAAAAAATAAATAAATACTCTGTAAAAAAAAAAAAAAAAAAGGTTTTACATTATTGAATTTGACAGATAGAAAAAACACTTCGCGCTTCCACGACATAGGCCAAACGATAGGTAATGCGATAGCCAGTGCTATTCCTGTGGCGAATGCCTTTGAAGTAAATATTTTTCAACAATTTGCAAACAAAAAATCGTGTCATTTTTTAAAAATAATTACGTGAATCTTTGACTAGAATAATTTTTAAAACAAGGTGAAATTAGTTAGCACATCGTATAGCGCATATAGTTTTGAAATGACCCCTTAATCGACCGTCTATTCCCAATAATTTTGACGTCACACAGCAAACGTAGTTCGAGCAAGGTTGTTTTAAAAAACCATACTAATGTTACAGAAATCGCTAATCAAAATAAGTGATTGCTAATCAATTTTAAAATTGATTCGCGACTCGCTAATCAAAATTTTAAAAAGAAAATGTTCCCTGTATGGCGCTATGGAATTGAATGCAACCACAGTCAACAAGGGCCTCTCCCGGAAAGATAATAGGTTAAGTTTGGGTTAGAGTTAAGAACAGCATACAGTAATGATAAGAATAATTAATTTTGTCAAAAGGTTAACTTAAAAAAATAAAATCTGCCAAAAAATTGGGTATGGCGTCATACCCATTTTACCCTCTGGCAGAAACCCAACCATTGACTATTCAGTCTCTCATTCATTTTATAGGCCCAGTATTATTCACCAATCATTGCCTCAAATTTATTTGTCAGTTATCTTTGATATTGATTAGCCATAATAAAATAAATGATAGATTTTCATCCAGTTGTTTTTTGTAAATGGGGACGGAGGTGGGAGGTTAAATTCAAATTTTTATTTTTTATTTTTATTTTTATGACATCAAGCATATACTGATTGAAAGAAATAAGGGATCAAACCAACACTAACAGGAGATAGTGAATGCAACCACAACTCTCATCGACAGTGTCAAGAAGTAGAAGTTAACCGACTAACGGACATTCACATTATTGCCATTCAGTCTAAAAATACATCTTTGAACTTGATAAAAACATGATGCTAATAGTGACTGAAATGTGGTCTACAATAAGAACTGTTCCCTTATTTCTTTCTCTCGGTATATGTTTAATGGACAACATTTTTGTGGGGTGGGTGGGAGCATTAAGAAGAAGGGCAGGCCTTTATTCTCATTGCAAGCAAGGTTTAATATCTAGCATTTATTTTATTTTTATTATGGCCTTCTCAATAGGAAATTCATCAGACTTTAAAAAACAAAACAAATTGCCTTCAATACAAATGTTGAGTTTGATTTTAATAACACTTATTTGTATATAATGTGTATAAAGAAATTCAAATGCATTCTTGTGTACTGTTGTCCCAATACCATGGGTTCCACAAAGAAGGGCTGAATGCAACATTAACTTGAAAAATAACAATTCTAGTTTCTGGGTTCTTATACCAGACATCTTGTTGTTTTCACACAATTTAATCTTCAATAATGTACATTTATAAGTATTTTTTAAAATGATAATATATGGGTGGTATGGTAGTACATGCTTAGCCATGTCTAGACATAATCAAGAATGGTTGTTGATCTTAATATCGGGTACAAGAACTTTCAAACAGTACTTCATAAAATTGTCCAGTTTTTTAAATTGTTTTGATATCCAATTCTGTATTTTATTTCTGACCAAAATTAATTGTTTCTTATAATCAGTATATGTTCATGTACAACCATTTTGTTTTGTTCTTTGTTTGTTTGTATGTCTGTGTTCGTCATTACACAAATATTGCTTCATCATTTAAAAATAATTCAGGAAATCAGTTAGTGACTACCTAGGCATTGATTTGTGATTCACACCTGAAAAAAACACTGGATGTATATTGTATGCAAGGAACTGTAAATTTAAACTTGCCAGGGTGTTGCATGGTGTTTTAAAGGGCTTAAACCAGGTGTGACATTTACCATGTGTTTTATACCACTTTGCCGCTGATTAACAATGAGCTGAGGTGACATTAATTATACAGCCTCAGTCAGGCACTAGTACCGGCCTCAGTGGCGCAGTGGTTAAGCCATCAGACTACAGGCTAGTAGGTACATGGTTCTCAGCTCGGTACCGGCTCCAACCCAGAGAGAGTTCTTAAGGGCTCAGTGGGTAGGTGTAAGGCCACTACACTCTCTCTCACACTAACTACTAACCAACAAACATCTAACCCACAGTCCTGAACCGACAACCCAGATAGCTGAGGTGTGTGCCCAGGACAGTGTGCTTGAACCTTAATTGGATATAAGCACGAAAATAAGTTGAAATGAAATGAAACGGGCACTAGCTGCTACTGTACATGTACAGAAAGTAATGATTGCATTCTTGTGTACTGTTGTCCCAATACCATGGGTTCCACAAAGAAGGGCTGAATGCAACATTAACTTGAAAAATAACAATTCTGGTTTCTGGTTTCTTACACCAGACATCTTCTTGTTGTTTTCACACACATTTTAAAAATTATATTAGGATGTCTGTATTGTGTCCTCGGAAAATCCCAAAATATCCTGGAAATGTCATGAAATTTGATGGGTCTTAAAATTTTAAGAGTAAGACCATGTTTGTTACACACCCGTAGATGATAACACTATTAGTTATTTATAACACACACATGATATAGATCTGAATACAAATGACTGACTGATCCAAAAATATGGCCCAATCACTACAGCCATACCATTTAATGAAATAAGCACAATCAAAATTGATAGCTCTGTGATGTTTAAGTTAACCTGAAATTGAATACTCTGTGACATATGTTGGCTACATGTGTAAGAGCCGAAAATGGGCTTTAGTTGCAAAAAGATGTTAAAATTTATTTTGAGCCTGGTTTTTTTAGGAAATGTACATCATGCCCTTTACATATACCATATATCTTGCTACTTGTTTAAAAATGTATCCTTGGAACTCGCTTTTACTTGTTAAATACATTTTGAAACTGCACAGGCCAAAGGTCATTCCAAATGTATTTATTGGTATAATGCTTTATATTTAAAGGGACATACCCTAGTTTTTAAACACTAACACATATTTTTGACTATTATAACCGTCTTTGATAACCTAAATCATACTTTACTTAGATTTTATTGTTTAGATTATCAATTTCCATACATTCGAAGTGTTTTTGGTCATTCTGGTGTTTTTAATATCACAAAATGCATTTCTCATATTTTTAAAAAACACACGTGTGTCTGAGAAGTAACAGGTATGGAGTCGAGTTTTAGTCTATTTTTAAAGGGTATTTCACCATTTCAAAGTCACAGACTCATGTTTCAGTCAATTGTAACTTTATCCAAATGTGTTACAGGTTTGTAGATTAACTAAACGTAATGTTAATTTTTACGGGTTGAAACTACGGTATGTCCTTTTAAATGTTTTTATGCTAATATACATTTTAGAAGACAAGAAAAAAAAAAAATCAGGATTTATGTTTATTTTCTTGGTGGGGTGAGGTGGGGGCACTCTGAAGTCTTGCTACAGTTGAAAACTCAATCTAGTCCCTTTAATTAAATTACATTTATTTGTGTTCCTAGTCCCAAGCATGCTACAGTTCTAACATTTGGAATATCTGGAAATTTTCTACTAATCTGAATTACTTAAACATGCGATACTATACTATACACATACAAAATGTGATGATTGCATTCTTGTGTACTGTTGTCCCAATACCATGGGTTCCACAAAGAAGGGCTGAATGCAATATTAACTTGAAAAATAACATTTCTGGGTTCTTATACCAGACATCGTCTTGTTTTCACACATTTTTAATTATTATTATATTAGGACTTGTAGGAAAATTCCAAAATATCTTGGAAATGTCATGAAATTTGATGGGTCTATTAACCTTTAGACTACTGGATTAATTTTTAACAAAAACCACGTTGAGTGGGTACAAGTTTATAAGTTTTACTCACATATATTCACTTAAATGTTTCATAAATACATGAAATAAAGTTCATATATGAATCGGTAAATATTATTTTCATTAATTTTTATTATTTTAGATCGGCTAATGGTGATTAAAATTAGGCAAAAAATCGAAAAAGTTGCGTTTACTTACGGGCATTTGTGGCCAGCTGTCCAGTATTTATGTCCATTATTCCCGATAACTGGTTTTCTGACCAGAATTTTTTTTTAAACCTGAACTATGATTCATATTGCAATATTTGGTAATTTTCGTTGTTGGTAAAACGATCAAATTTATTATCAAATTAGCTGTCACAATCAGCTATCGATCCCTGAAAATTACCACGACGTGCCGCCATTGTTGTCAAGCGAAAATACTTACTGAAAACCACTTTTTGAACTCAAAATTTCAAGGTATTTTCAATTGAAAAAATAAAAACAAAAACCACCATTTTGAAAAAAAATCTTTTTTCTTTAATTATATTTCCGTTTCCAGTGAGTGTCGTGTGCAAAACGACGGGAAATATGAATTGGGGAATGCACTGTATACAGTGTACAGTATATCGACTGACGTGACGTCGGGCGAGATATCTCGCCTGCAGTACTCAGAAGGTTAAGTGTAGAGCTGGGCAGTATACCTTATATACTGTTCGGTATTAGTATTGTGTCATTACTGATCTACTATACCAAGCAAATCTCAAAATAATGAAATTTTGTTATTGAAAAATACTGAAAATAAATCTGATGACATTACTCTCAACACAAACTGAATGTTGAAGGAAATTTAACACCGAAAATCCAGCATGTCAAATTTCCACATGAACAATGAATTAAGAAATAATATGAACATTATGTAAGCATGCGTTTAGAGTCTGATACACATCCCCAAAACCCCACTTGATATCGGTATATGTATTGGCTATATGTCAATATTGAATACTGCACCGATACTGAGGTAAATTACCCCCAACATACTGATACCGATACCAAACCTGAAATGTTAATACTTCCCAACTCTGTTTATATTTGTGCTGTACGTACCTGTATATTTAAAACATGTTGAGCTAAGATAGTGTTTTATTAAAAGTCCTATGCATGCTACAGTTCTAACATGCAGAATATCTTTCATAAACATTTGGAAATTTTTCAACCAATCTGAATTACGTAAACATGTCATACAAACATACAAAATGTAATGACTGCATTCTTGTGTACTGTTGTCCCAATACCATGGGTTCCACAAAGAAGGGCTGAATGCAACATTAACTTGAAAAATAACATTTCTGGTTTCTGATTTCTTATACCAGACATCGTCTTGTTGTTTTCACACATTTTTAATTATTATTATATTAGGACTCTTGTAGAAAACTTCCAAAATATCTTGGAAATGTCATGAAATTTGATGGGTCTATTAAGTGTAGAGCTGGGCAGTGAGTGAGTGAGTAAAAGTTTTACACGTGCGTATATACCACGAAGGTTTCACGCACGCCTGTCACGGGCTTAATCTCTGACTTTCGCCAGTGACTAAGTCCGGGCCAGGAGGGGGGAGGGGTACGTTTGAGGTGGGCGGAATTTGGAATAAAACATTTAGTGGTCGGTCAAAGACCTAAGTCCTAAAATCCTAACGACATTCTACACTTCTACACATGTCCGGACTAAGAATTTAAAACCAAACGTTTTTGACTGCTCGGCCTAAAAGGTTTTAAGGTGATTTGAGCAATTGATCGGGCACCCAAGTAAAGTGCGTTGGACTATTTATAAAAAAATAAACATAAGAATTTTGAGCCGCGGCCGAAAATTTTAAAGTCCAACTAAGCCCAAAAAAAGAAAAAGGAGGTTGGCGTCTACTTTGGCGAGCCTGAAGATTCCCGGAGTAGAGGCAGGAGATGTTGGCGTCGTAGCAAAGTACGCACTACAGCACCGTAGTCGGGGCCACAGACCGCCCGGATCATCTTGTGGATGTTCTTGTTGTCCAACTTGGCCGGAAGTATGACTTGGCGGTAGGTCTTGTCCCTCTGGTGCGTCACGACTACGGTGTCATGAGTTCCAAACATCTTGTTGTGGAGTTCGTATTTGCTGCCGTCCTCCAGGGATCTCCAGTCTGTGTTGAGGTGGCTGCCTCGTAGCTGCGTCGGGTTAGTCGTGTCCCCCTGCATGTACTGGTGAAGTTGTTTATTCAGTCCGTTCACCGCGACGGTCCATTCGGACTCTTCAGGGGGAGCGACTACCGGGGCTGGTCTCTCGGCCTTGGCTGGCCGGTCGGTCGGTGATGTTGCCTTCCTTTTTTCTCCAACGTTGGTCGATCGGGCCGATGGCAAGGCGACTGGCTGTACCGGAGATACCGGCCAGTTCTTCCTGGGCCACGTGACGGAGGGTCGTTGGGCGTCTCACACACCGCAGTGTTGAGCTCGTCCAGTTCGGTGGCCGACGGTTCCCTTGGGGCTGGTCGCTTCGTCTCAGGTTGGACTGGGGGCGGCGTCGCAGAAGGGACCGCCACTGGCGGTTGAGCCGCCAGCTTAGATCCCCCCCCGTGCCGCTCTTGGCGCAGGTTTCCTCTTCCTCCACTTCCGATTCCTTGTCGGTGAGATCGCGTCCCCGTACACCAAGGTCACGGAAGCCCGTGACCCGGTGTGCGTGACGCGATACTCACTCAGCTTTCCAAAACTGGCGAGCAGTCCCCCCAGGTGGGGGGGTAAGTCAAGAGCGCAGCTAACCACGTCTACTCTCATCGCGAGTTGAGTTGAAAAGCTGGGCAGTATACCGTATATACTGTTCGGTATTAGTATTGTGTCATTACTGATCAACCATGCCAAACAAATTTCAAAATAATATGAACTAATGTTCATATTATTTCGTAATTCATTGTTCATGTGGAAATTTGACATGCTGGATTTTGGTGTTAAATTTCCTTCAACATTCAGTTTGTGTGGAGAGTAATGTCATCAGATTTATTTTTAGTATTGTAAGCATGCGTTTACAGTCTGATACACATCCCCAAAACCCCACTTGATATCGGTATATGTATTGGCTATATGTCAATATTGAATACTGCATCAATACCGAGGTAAATTACCCCCAACATACTTATACCGATACCAAACCTGAAATGTTAATACTTCCCAGCTCTGTTTATATTTGTGCTGTACGTACCTGTATATTTAAAACATGTTGAGCTAAGATAGTGTTTTATTAAAAGTCCTATGCATGCTACAGTTCTAACATGCAGAATATCTTTCATAAACATTTGGAAATTTTTCAACCAATCTGAATTACATAAACATGTCATACAAACATACAAAATGTAATGACTGCATTCTTGTGTACTGTTGTCCCAATACCATGGGTTCCACAAAGAAGGGCTGAATGCAACATTAACTTGAAAGGTAACAATTCTGGTTTCTGGTTCCTTATACCAGACATGTTACAGTTATTTTCAGACATCACTTTAAAATTTCATGGCAAAAAAAATATCACCAAATAGTCCTAGCAGTTAACAGGGTTTCTGCCAGAGGGTAAAACGGGTATGGCGCCATACCCAAATTTTTGTGCCGATTTTGTCAGAATTAATTACTCTTTATCATTATTGTATGATTTTCTTAACCCTAGCCTTAAACCTAACCCATTTTCTTAACCCTAGCCCTAAACCTAACCCATTTTCTTAACCCTAGCCCTAAACCTAACCCATTTTCTTTCTGGAAGAGGCCCTATACCCCTTGTTGCCTGTGGTTGCATTCACAACACATATTGTAAAAAAAAATTCTGGCAGAAACCCTGGTTACGGAGAAGAAAATATGTTGTTGGGATCACTGCATTGTTCTGGCTAGTTTTACTGCTGATGAGTTTTCTAACTCAAACATGTAACAATTGATACAGAAGATTTAGATAAATGTAAACCATCAGACTTACCTGTATTTAATACCATATATTGCCGTGTATTAGCCGACTCCTTGTATAAGCTGACTCTTTGTATAAGCCGACCTCTTAGTTTGACCCTAAATATCAAGTACAAAATCATCGACCTCGTGTGTAAGCCGAAGTCATCTTTTGTCTAGTTGTACATTGTATTGATTTCAATAATACTGTCAACAAATAGACTTGTGCTTTTCTTTTTCATTATATTTTCTTCCCTTTTAGTTATTACAGACACTGTGATCGTTACCGCAATGCTAACATATTCCATGCCGTGCAAGAATAATTTAGCACTGATAAATCATAACAAGAAAATAAACAATTCAAGCTGTAACAACACACTGCACATAAGTAATTTAATTATTCACTGGACAGCAAATAATAAACTCATTAAGGCACATTTAATCCCTGTTTTCCCCTCCACACAGAAATAAAGGATTATGTGGTCCATGGCTGTTGTTTACACAATATCGTGTGATCCAATCAAATAAGAACTTACTAAATGATATAGACGGAGGTGTCAAACAAAGATGGCGGAATACATTTTTACCATTGAAATGACAATAAAACAAGTAATTATTATTATTTCATCAAACTATTATTGCATTCAAGAACAAAAAACTACATAATACTGCATGATAGGTTGTTTTATTTATACTGTGCACAAATTATTGTTACATAAGCTGTGAACGGCTGTAAGGGTCTGATCAAAATTTGTAAGTCGGGGTCGTGAGTGTTTTCGATCAGAGTTTTATGAACCAATTTGTTGCCTCTATGTATAAGCCAACTCTTCTTTTGGAAAGTATTTCTAGACTTCAAAAGTCGGCTAATACACTGCAGTATACAGTATATACAGTTAGCTTCAAAAATGTTACTAACACTAGTGTTTTCCCTAGAAATTTGGCAAGGCATGGTAGACAAAACACTTTGGGGGCATTTTAATCATGTTCAGGGCACTTTTTTTTTGCATTAAAGACCAATTTTTGTTGTTGAAATAAACAAATGTAATTAATCTTTTTGCTTTAATAAATAAAGGCAAAATATATAACAGATATTTTTATTAATTAATAATATATTTTTTTTTGTGTTTTATCAAAGCAGTTTTAAAATGAATTATTGAAAAAGGCTTGTTTAATCTCAGGGCAGCATGGTGCTGGTTACGGGAAGATGGTGCTAGACTATTGAGGCATGGTGCTGCACCATGCTAAAACAAGCTAGGGAAAACACTACTAACACTGAACACCATAAACTACTGAATGGCATTGGCTCATGTCAGATTGTCTGTTGACGGCCAGAGTGGAAGCAAGATCTGAATTACGTATTTTGGGAATGGCTCATGTCAGATTGTCTGTTGACGGCCAGAGTGGAAGCAAGATCTGAATTACGTATTTTGGGAATGGCTCATGTCAGATTGTCTGTTGACGGCCAGAGTGGAAGCAAGATCTGAATTACGTATTTTGGCATTGGCTCATGTCAGATTGTCTGTTGACGGCCAGAGTGGAAGCAAGATCTGAATTACGTATTTTGGGAATGGCTCATGTCAGATTGTCTGTTGACGGCCAGAGTGGAAGCAAGATCTGAATTACGTATTTTGGGAATGGCTCATGTCAGATTGTCTGTTGACGGCCAGAGTGGAAGCAAGATCTGAATTACGTATTTTGGGAATGGCTCATGTCAGATTGTCTGTTGACGGCCAGAGTGGAAGCAAGATCTGAATTACGTATTTTGGGAATGGCTCATGTCAGATTGTCTGTTGACGGCCAGAGTGGAAGCAAGATCTGAATTACGTATTTTGGGAATGGCTCATGTCAGATTGTCTGTTGACGGCCAGAGTGGAAGCAAGATCTGAATTACGTATTTTGGGAATGGCTCATGTCAGATTGTCTGTTGACGGCCAGAGTGGAAGCAAGATCTGAATTACGTATTTTGGGAATGGCTCATGTCAGATTGTCTGTTGACGGCCAGAGTGGAAGCAAGATCTGAATTACGTATTTTGGGAATGGCTCATGTCAGATTGTCTGTTGAAGGCCAGAGTGGAAGCAAGATCTGAATTACGTATTTTGGGAATGGCTCATGTCAGATTGTCTGTTGACGGCCAGAGTGGAAGCAAGATCTGAATTACGTATTTTGGGAATGGCTCATGTCAGATTGTCTGTTGACGGCCAGAGTGGAAGCAAGATCTGAATTACGTATTTTGGGAATGGCTCATGTCAGATTGTCTGTTGACGGCCAGAGTGGAAGCAAGATCTGAATTACGTATTTTGGGAATGGCTCATGTCAGATTGTCTGTTGACGGCCAGAGTGGAAGCAAGATCTGAATTACGTATTTTGGGAATGGCTCATGTCAGATTGTCTGTTGACGGCCAGAGTGGAAGCAAGATCTGAATTACGTATTTTGGGAATGGCTCATGTCAGATTGTCTGTTGACGGCCAGAGTGGAAGCAAGATCTGAATTACGTATTTTGGGAATGGCTCATGTCAGATTGTCTGTTGACGGCCAGAGTGGAAGCAAGATCTGAATTACGTATTTTGGGAATGGCTCATGTCAGATTGTCTGTTGAAGGCCAGAGTGGAAGCAAGATCTGAATTACGTATTTTGGGAATGGCTCATGTCAGATTGTCTGTTGACGGCCAGAGTGGAAGCAAGATCTGAATTACGTATTTTGGGAATGGCTCATGTCAGATTGTCTGTTGACGGCCAGAGTGGAAGCAAGATCTGAATTACGTATTTTGGGAATGGCTCATGTCAGATTGTCTGTTGACGGCCAGAGTGGAAGCAAGATCTGAATTACGTATTTTGGGAATGGCTCATGTCAGATTGTCTGTTGACGGCCAGAGTGGAAGCAAGATCTGAATTACGTATTTTGGGAATGGCTCATGTCAGATTGTCTGTTGACGGCCAGAGTGGAAGCAAGATCTGAATTACGTATTTTGGGAATGGCTCATGTCAGATTGTCTGTTGAAGGCCAGAGTGGAAGCAAGATCTGAATTACGTATTTTGGGAATGGCTCATGTCAGATTGTCTGTTGAAGGCCAGAGTGGAAGCAAGATCTGAATTACGTATTTTGGGAATGGCTCATGTCAGATTGTCTGTTGAAGGCCAGAGTGGAAGCAAGATCTGAATTACGTATTTTGGGAATGGCTCATGTCAGATTGTCTGTTGACGGCCAGAGTGGAAGCAAGATCTGAATTACGTATTTTGGGAATGGCTCATGTCAGATTGTCTGTTGAAGGCCAGAGTGGAAGCAAGATCTGAATTACGTATTTTGGGAATGGCTCATGTCAGATTGTCTGTTGACGGCCAGAGTGGAAGCAAGATCTGAATTACGTATTTTGGGAATGGCTCATGTCAGATTGTCTGTTGACGGCCAGAGTGGAAGCAAGATCTGAATTACGTATTTTGGGAATGGCTCATGTCAGATTGTCTGTTGAAGGCCAGAGTGGAAGCAAGATCTGAATTACGTATTTTGGGAATGGCTCATGTCAGATTGTCTGTTGAAGGCCAGAGTGGAAGCAAGATCTGAATTACGTATTTTGGGAATGGCTCATGTCAGATTGTCTGTTGAAGGCCAGAGTGGAAGCAAGATCTGAATTACGTATTTTGGGAATGGCTCATGTCAGATTGTCTGTTGACGGCCAGAGTGGAAGCAAGATCTGAATTACGTATTTTGGGAATGGCTCATGTCAGATTGTCTGTTGACGGCCAGAGTGGAAGCAAGATCTGAATTACGTATTTTGGGAATGGCTCATGTCAGATTGTCTGTTGAAGGCCAGAGTGGAAGCAAGATCTGAATTACGTATTTTGGGAATGGCTCATGTCAGATTGTCTGTTGACGGCCAGAGTGGAAGCAAGATCTGAATTACGTATTTTGGGAATGGCTCATGTCAGATTGTCTGTTGACGGCCAGAGTGGAAGCAAGATCTGAATTACGTATTTTGGGAATGGCTCATGTCAGATTGTCTGTTGACGGCCAGAGTGGAAGCAAGATCTGAATTACGTATTTTGGGAATGGCTCATGTCAGATTGTCTGTTGAAGGCCAGAGTGGAAGCAAGATCTGAATTACGTATTTTGGGAATGGCTCATGTCAGATTGTCTGTTGACGGCCAGAGTGGAAGCAAGATCTGAATTACGTATTTTGGGAATGGCTCATGTCAGATTGTCTGTTGACGGCCAGAGTGGAAGCAAGATCTGAATTACGTATTTTGGGAATGGCTCATGTCAGATTGTCTGTTGACGGCCAGAGTGGAAGCAAGATCTGAATTACGTATTTTGGGAATGGCTCATGTCAGATTGTCTGTTGACGGCCAGAGTGGAAGCAAGATCTGAATTACGTATTTTGGGAATGGCTCATGTCAGATTGTCTGTTGACGGCCAGAGTGGAAGCAAGATCTGAATTACGTATTTTGGGAATGGCTCATGTCAGATTGTCTGTTGACGGCCAGAGTGGAAGCAAGATCTGAATTACGTATTTTGGGAATGGCTCATGTCAGATTGTCTGTTGACGGCCAGAGTGGAAGCAAGATCTGAATTACGTATTTTGGGAATGGCTCATGTCAGATTGTCTGTTGACGGCCAGAGTGGAAGCAAGATCTGAATTACGTATTTTGGGAATGGCTCATGTCAGATTGTCTGTTGACGGCCAGAGTGGAAGCAAGATCTGAATTACGTATTTTGGGAATGGCTCATGTCAGATTGTCTGTTGACGGCCAGAGTGGAAGCAAGATCTGAATTACGTATTTTGGGAATGGCTCATGTCAGATTGTCTGTTGACGGCCAGAGTGGAAGCAAGATCTGAATTACGTATTTTGGGAATGGCTCATGTCAGATTGTCTGTTGACGGCCAGAGTGGAAGCAAGATCTGAATTACGTATTTTGGGAATGGCTCATGTCAGATTGTCTGTTGACGGCCAGAGTGGAAGCAAGATCTGAATTACGTATTTTGGGAATGGCTCATGTCAGATTGTCTGTTGACGGCCAGAGTGGAAGCAAGATCTGAATTACGTATTTTGGGAATGGCTCATGTCAGATTGTCTGTTGACGGCCAGAGTGGAAGCAAGATCTGAATTACGTATTTTGGGAATGGCTCATGTCAGATTGTCTGTTGACGGCCAGAGTGGAAGCAAGATCTGAATTACGTATTTTGGGAATGGCTCATGTCAGATTGTCTGTTGACGGCCAGAGTGGAAGCAAGATCTGAATTACGTATTTTGGGAATGGCTCATGTCAGATTGTCTGTTGACGGCCAGAGTGGAAGCAAGATCTGAATTACGTATTTTGGGAATGGCTCATGTCAGATTGTCTGTTGACGGCCAGAGTGGAAGCAAGATCTGAATTACGTATTTTGGGAATGGCTCATGTCAGATTGTCTGTTGACGGCCAGAGTGGAAGCAAGATCTGAATTACGTATTTTGGGAATGGCTCATGTCAGATTGTCTGTTGACGGCCAGAGTGGAAGCAAGATCTGAATTACGTATTTTGGGAATGGCTCATGTCAGATTGTCTGTTGACGGCCAGAGTGGAAGCAAGATCTGAATTACGTATTTTGGGAATGGCTCATGTCAGATTGTCTGTTGACGGCCAGAGTGGAAGCAAGATCTGAATTACGTATTTTGGGAATGGCTCATGTCAGATTGTCTGTTGACGGCCAGAGTGGAAGCAAGATCTGAATTACGTATTTTGGGAATGGCTCATGTCAGATTGTCTGTTGACGGCCAGAGTGGAAGCAAGATCTGAATTACGTATTTTGGGAATGCTTGTGCTAGCATACATTTTACATTTTTGTCGTTTCCAAAACATTAATTATATATTTTTAATATATTTTTTGAGCCAAAGTGAAATTATTGATACAAACTGCTCAAAATGTTTGCTTTCAAGTACAAGTTCTAGCCATATGGGTGATGGAGTAGCCGAGTTGTCATTAAACATTCCTTTCAATATCCACTGGTCTTTATACACACACCCCCCCCCCCCCCATGCCCAATACCCCCTCCAGCCTCCTCCAGTGTTGCATCTGGAAGAAGCTTTATGAGATTACACAAGGTTTGACAATACCATTTAATTAGAATTTACTCTTTTTTAATGTCATTTCAAGATTGCCAGTAAGTAGATTTGCCTCAAAGTATTTGTGAAATAAGAGCTAATTCAGTAATTGATTTATGTGGGCGTTTTTGAAAGTGGTGAGTGTATTAGCTGTTCATGCTGATGTAACAGGTGAACTGCAATTGATTGCCTGTGTCGTACTCACAACATTGTCGGCGTCTTGGATCCTGTAAAATGCTTTATTTTTGCATGGAATTTATTTTCACGGTTAAATAAAATTCGTGAAAATAAATTCCATGCAAAATTAAAGGCTGATAAAAATTGGACATTTTAAACAAATAAATAAAAAGTAGTCTTGTTCAGTCAGTCCAGTTGGGCCGAGATCTTGTTAGTTTTCATTTTCACGGGACTAGTAGTAACAATGTAACACATAAAACTTTAAATTAAAAAAACCCCACCAGAACAATATATATAAATACAGAAAAATATATTGTAAGATAATAAATATTACTACGCTATGTATGGTTTTCTTTTGTAAGTGATGGAGATGAAAGCAATACGTGTTTAAAAAACATCACAGTATGTTAAAATGTGGAATTGAAAATAATCCGGGATGGGCTCTTACAGTGATACTATACTCATAGTTCATATTGGGCCTTTGCATTAAAGGTTTTGCCTGTTGGTCAATCACAAACCGTACTAAACGAGTATTTTGACAGTAATAAATATTGCATTTTACAGTGAAAAGTCTAAATTTAAAGACACTGGAAGCTGAATTGTCTTCCGTTTCCTGTTAATAAATCGATGCCGGTGAGTGTCGTGTGCAAAACAGGGCAAAATATGAATTGTGGAATGCACTGTATACAGTGTACAGTATGTCGACTGGCGTGATGTCGGGCGAGATATCTTGACCATAGTAGTCAGAAGGGCGGGAATGCACTGTATACAGTGTACAGTATGTCGACTGGCGTGACGTCAGGCGAGATATCTTGACCACAGTAGTCAAAAGGGCGGGAATGCACTGTATACAGTGTACAGTATGTCGACTGGCGTGACGTCAGGCGAGATATCTTGACCACAGTAGTCAGAAGGGTGGGAAATATGAATTGTGGAATGCACTGTATACAGTGTACAGTATGTCGACTGGCGTGACAACAGGCGAGATATCTTGACCACAGTAGTCAGAAGGTTAAAGGCACACACTGTTACACTCATATATTCTTAATAGGGCACAAGATTTAATAATACTTGTTTCTTACAGACCTCCTAATTGTCTTGGGGTGGGGTCTAGCCCAGTGGTGAAGTGCTCGTCTGATGTGCATTTGGTCTATAATTGATCCACGTGGGCTATTTCTCGTTCCATTTTTGGGGGGCAGGATGCAGCCCAGTGATAAAACGTTCGTTTGATACACCATCGGTCTGGGATCTATCCCTGTCAGTCAGCCCATTGGGCTATTTCTCACTCCAGCCAGTGCACAACGACTGGTATGTCGAAGGCCGTGGAATGTGCTATCCTGCCCGTGGGATGGTGCAATATAAAAGATTCCATGCTACTACTAATGGAAAAATGTAGCAGGTTTCCTCTCTAAGACTATGTTGTTTGACATCCAGTAGCCAATGATTAATAAATCAATGTGCTCTAGTCATGTTAAACAAAATTTAACAAATTCTGTTTTAACCATAGAAATCAGCACCCTGTCTGTCGTAATGTCTTCACTATAGATATAACTCTAAAATCAGCACCCTGTCTGTCGTAATGTTTTCACTATAAACATGACGTTTCATACTGGTGCAATACAAATAGCCAGTCGACCGCCAGTTTGGATAATCTCTTTCAAATATGGTAAGAATTTGCTAACAGTCGATGTTCAAATTACCAAAATGTTTGACATCCAATAGCCGATGATTAATAAATCAATGTGTTCTAATGGTGGTGTTAAGCAAAACAAACTTTAACTTTAATAACTGTCTTAGGAGAAGGGGCCGGGGGGATTTGGGGGGGGGGGGGGGGGGGTTCCAGCCCCAACCATGGCCCTACATTTAGTGTTTCAAAATGCTTTGCTTTCTATCTGTGGTGTAGTGCATATAAAAGATCCCTTGCTGCTAATGGAAAATTATAAAGTTTGCTCAAAGACTATGTTAAAAATTACCAATTGTTTAACATCCAGTAGCTGATGATTAATAAATCTATGTGCTCAAGTGGTGTCATTAACCAAAAACAAACAAACCTTTATTACTGACTTGGAATATTATATTTACAGTTTATTTTTGATTAACTAGTTGTGTAAATCATGGATTCATTTAAAATGTGTACACTAAAGATGAGTACATGTTAAGTCATTCCAGTCATTTCTTACAGGTTTTACTAAAAGCCTAAAAACCTTCACAGGAGACGATGGTCTTGACATTGGCTTGGCTATTGCTAGGAAGACTAAAAGCAAGTGAACTGTCCACACATAAATACATAAATGCATGCATGAATGTTAAAATACAGAAAATTAACAGGCATTTTACCGGTTACTGGCTGGCTGGTAACGATTCCTGGATACTGGCTGGCTGGTAACTATTACCAGTTGCTGGCTGGCTGGTAATGATTACTGGTTACTGGTAACGGTTACCGGTTACTGGCTGGCTGGTAACGGTTACCGGTGGCTGGCTGGTAACGGTTACCGGTTGCTGGCTGGCTGGTAACGGTTACCGGTTGCTGGCTGGCTGGTAACGGTTACCGGTTGCTGGCTGGCTGGTAACGGTTACCGGTTGCTGGCTGGCTGGTAACGGTTACCGGTTGCTGGCTGGCTGGTAACGGTTACCGGTTGCTGGCTGGCTGGTAACGGTTACCGGTTGCTGGCTAGCAGCAAGAGCCCTGGCCATTGATATGTGAGGATAAGATAAGAGATGATTGCCCTGGTTACAGAATGTTTTGTTTTGTTCTCCTTTCAGCCGACTGTCAGCTGATCAACGGAGATGTGAAGGTTGAGACGAGTGCCGTCCCTCCACCCTCGGACTCCCCGCTGTCCAACAGCGACCTTCCTGACCTTCCCGTGTATGTGGACAACCAGCCCTCATCGCCAGCACCACCAAATGACAACGCATCAACAAGTAAGTGTTGTCCATCGGTCATTTAGTCATTTAGAATGGCAGGACGCTGACCAGTGACCTTTTTCTGTTTATGGTAACATCTTCAATATAGACATAACGTTTCTATGGTGTCCGGTATAGTCTTCAACATAGATATAACGCTCTAAAATCAGCACCCTGTCTGTTGTAATGTCTCACTATAGACATAACATTTCATACTGGTGCAATACAAATAGCCAGTCGACTGCCAGTTTGGATAATCTCTTCCAAATATGGTAAGAATTTGCTAACAGTCAAATCTTCTTTCCAACATAGCTGTTGTTATAAAAGATGTATAAAAGTGAACTGTCTCAAGATATTGGTGAAATAATGTTATAAGATTTGATTTTACCTTCCCTTAGCATGTGAATTTGGTAAAAAATAAAAAGTGCTACAAAGGATTACAAATCAATGCACAATATGGTAATATCTTACATGGCTCCCCAAAACTCAAGTTGGGGAAGCAATTGATCACTCCCCTCAATTTGTTTCATGACGACATCTGCATTTATTTTCTATGCATGCTCCACTTCTGGTGTTGGTTTATGATAGTCTGCAGGATATTTACAAAATCCTTTCCAGTAATCACTAGTAACAGCAGCCATCTGGCAGCAACCAATTTCTTTTCTCATTGTCTAAGTATCAATGTAAAGTGATAACATTTCATACTGTTGCTTTTCCTATATGCTATCTTTGACACCTAGCCACTTGCATTAAACAATGTGCTAGGTGTCACAAAACATTCCTTCCTTCCTTTTAAAATCTAGACCAAGAGTTGCAATTACTATACCTTCTGTAGTCCAACTGAACATACCTAATCCTTTCAAAGAAAGATTTTGCTCATTTGGATTTTCTAAAAAAATAAAATAATTATAATTGCTAATCAAATTCCACACTGATTAGCATTAGCATCACATTTCACACTTGATTAGCTACTAATAGAACAATTGTAATGGGTTATATTTCGTTTGACATCCAACAACCAATGATTAATAAATACTAAATTCTGTTCTCTGTATGACGGGCACCATGTCCGATATAGTCTTCACCATAGATATAACTGTTCTCTGTAAGACAGGCACCATGTCCGGTATAGTCTTCACCATAGATGTAACTGTTCTCTGTGACAGGCACCATGTCCGGTATAGTCTTCACCATAGATATAACTGTTCTCTGTAAGACAGGCACCATCTCCGATATAGTCTTCACCATAGATATAACTGTTCTCTGTAAGACAGGCACCATGTCCGGTATAGTCTTCACCATAGATATAACTGTTCTCTGTAAGACAGGCACCATGTCCGGTATAGTCTTCACCATAGATGTAACTGTTCTCTGTAAGACGGGCACCATCTCCGATATAGTCTTCACCATAGATATAACTGTTCTCTGTAAGACAGGCACCATGTCCGGTATAGTCTTCACCATAGATATAACTGTTCTCTGTGACAGGCACCATGTCCGGTATAGTCTTCACCATAGATATAACTGTTCTCTGTAAGACAGGCACCATGTCCGGTATAGTCTTCACCATAGATATAACTGTTCTCTGTAAGACGGGCACCATCTCCGATATAGTCTTCACCATAGATATAACTGTTCTCTGTAAGACAGGCACCATGTCCGGTATAGTCTTCACCATAGATATAACTGTTCTCTGTAAGACAGGCACCATGTCCGGTATAGTCTTCACCATAGATATAACTGTTCTCTGTAAGACAGGCACCATGTCCGGTATAGTCTTCACCATAGATATAACTGTTCTCTGTAAGACAGGCACCATGTCCGGTATAGTCTTCACCATAGATATAACTGTTCTCTGTAAGACGGGCACCATGTCCGGTATAGTCTTCACCATAGATATAACTGTTCTCTGTAAGACAGGCACCATGTCCGGTATAGTCTTCACCATAGATATAACTGTTCTCTGTAAGACGGGCACCATGTCCGGTATAGTCTTCACCATAGATATAACTGTTCTCTGTAAGACAGGCACCATGTCCGGTATAGTCTTCACCATAGATATAACTGTTCTCTGTAAGACGGGCACCATGTCCGGTATAGTCTCACCATAGATATAACTGTTCTCTGTAAGACAGGCACCATGTCCGGTATAGTCTTCACCATAGATATAACTGTTCTCTGTAAGACGGGCACCATGTCCGGTATAGTCTTCACCATAGATATAACTGTTCTCTGTAAGACGGGCACCATGTCCGGTATAGTCTTCACCATAGATGTAACTGTTCTCTGTAAGACGGGCACCATCTCCGATATAGTCTTCACCATAGATATAACTGTTCTCTGTAAGACAGGCACCATGTCCGGTATAGTCTTCACCATAGATATAACTGTTCTCTGTAAGACGGGCACCATGTCCGGTATAGTCTTCACCATAGATATAACTGTTCTCTGTAAGACAGGCACCATGTCCGGTATAGTCTTCACCATAGATATAACTGTTCTCTGTAAGACGGGCACCATGTCCGGTATAGTCTTCACCATAGATATAACTGTTCTCTGTAAGACGGGCACCATGTCCGGTATAGTCTTCACCATAGATATAACTGTTCTCTGTAAGACGGGCACCATGTCCGGTATAGTCTTCACCATAGATATAACTGTTCTCTGTAAGACAGGCACCATGTCCGGTATAGTCTTCACCATAGATGTAACTGTTCTCTGTAAGACGGGCACCATGTCCGGTATAGTCTTCACCATAGATATAACTGTTCTCTGTAAGACGGGCACCATGTCCGGTATAGTCTTCACCATAGATGTAACTGTTCTCTGTAAGACGGGCACCATGTCCGGTATAGTCTTCACCATAGATATAACTGTTCTCTGTAAGACGGGCACCATGTCCGGTATAGTCTTCACCATAGATATAACTGTTCTCTGTAAGACGGGCACCATGTCCGGTATAGTCTTCACCATAGATATAACTGTTCTCTGTAAGACAGGCACCATGTCCGGTATAGTCTTCACCATAGATGTAACTGTTCTCTGTAAGACGGGCACCATGTCCGGTATAGTCTTCACCATAGATGTAACTGTTCTCTGTAAGACAGGCACCATGTCCGGTATAGTCTTCACCATAGATGTAACTGTTCTCTGTAAGACGGGCACCATGTCCGGTATAGTCTTCACCATAGATGTAACTGTTCTCTGTAAGACAGGCACCATGTCCGGTATAGTCTTCACCATAGATGTAACTGTTCTCTGTAAGACGGGCACCATGTCCGGTATAGTCTTCACCATAGATGTAACTGTTCTCTGTAAGACAGGCACCATGTCCGGTATAGTCTTCACCATAGATGTAACTGTTCTCTGTAAGACGGGCACCATGTCCGGTATAGTCTTCACCATAGATATAACTGTTCTCTGTAAGACAGGCACCATGTCCGGTATAGTCTTCACCATAGATATAACTCACTCTAAAAGCAGCACCCTGTCTGTCGTAATGTTTTCACTATAAACCTGACGTTTCATACGGGTGCAATACAAATAGCCAGTCGACCGCCAGTTTGGATAATCTCTTCCAAATATGGTAAGAATTTGCTAACAGTCAACCTTCTTCCAAAGATAGCTGTTGAATCATTAAATAACCATCCTTATCTTCTGATGGGCCCAGTGGTAAAGCACTCGCTTGATGCGTGGTCGATCTGGGATCGATCCACGTTGGTGGGCGCATTGGGCTTTTTTTCGTTCCAGCCAGTGCACCACGACTGGTATATCAAAGACTATATGTCGTAATTACAAAAATATTTGACATCCAATAGCCAATGATTAATAAGTCAATGTTTTCTAGTGGTGTCGTTAAACAAAACAGATGTGAGTCATTTAGCTGAGGAGCTTGATGTAGCTTGTTAATAGAGCACTAAGATCTATCACCATCGGTGAACACACACCTCCTGCCCGCCCCATTTCCGACCTCGCCATTTAACCTTTACACTTCTGGATTAATTTTTAACAAAAACCACGTTGAGTGGGTACAAGTTTATAATTTTTACTCACATATATTCACTTAAATGTTTTATAAATACATGAAATAAAGTTCATATATGAATCGGTAAGTATTATTTTCGTGGGTTTTTTTGTAATTTTTATTATTTTTAGATCAGCTAATGGTAATTTAAATTAAGCAAAAAATCTTAAAAGTTGCTATGTCCATTATTCCCGATAAGTGTTTTTTCTGACTGGAATTTTCGTTGTTCTTTCTTGCAACACCCAAGCTTGTTACTACGACAAGTGAATTCAGGCATCATTGTGCCACCAAGCCTAGAACACGCCGACTCTGATGTGCACCAGACAGATTCAGCCTTTCTAACACAGACTGAAAATAAAATAAAAACAAGATTTCTGCCAAAACACATAACTGGCAAGTCTCTGATATTTCACGAGAAATGACAAAATTGTTAATGTCTATGATAGTATTGTACTGGTCATGAAATTCACTTTGGTCTACACCCAGCTAATTAAAGCATTGCAATATCATTTCAATCCTAGAGGGCTGCCACTACAGCAGCCAGAACAAGAACATTGGAATATATCACAATTTACATCAAATAGACCAAGATTTTGATGTTAGTGAAAGAGTCTTGTGGGCCAAATAATTAAATTATAACAACCTGGTTTTAGATTAAGGTTGCAACAGCCAAACGCTATATTAACACAAGTGAAATCGGGCATCATCGTTCCGTCACGACTTGAACATGCCAACTCTTGTACACCAGACAGATCCAGGGACGCGACAACAGACTAAAAATGAAAATAAAAACGTTTATATATTTTAAGTAGTATGAAAGAGTGGTGGTCGTTCTACTTCGTCATAAAGACTAACAAATTAGCTGTCACAATCAGCTATCGATCCCTGAAAATTACCTTTGCGTGCCGCCATTGTTGTCAAGCGAAAAGACTTGCTGAAAACCACTTTTGAACTCAAAATTCCAAGGTATTTTCAATTGAAAAAATCTAAATAAAAGCCACTATTTTGAAAAAAAAATCTTTTTTCTTTTATTATATTTCCGTTTCTAGTGAGTGTCGTGTGCAAAACGGCGGGAAGTATGAATTGGGGAATGCACTGTATACAGTGTACAGTATGTACTCTCGTGAGATATCTCGCCTGCAGTACTCAGAAGGTTAAGTTTGTCTGATTTGTCAGTATGTTTTGTATTGGGATGTTTCAGCATCAACAGAAGATGGCACAGCACCTCTGGAGGGTACGATCCCGGCCGACCAGCTGCGCCAGATGCTGCGTCACCAGCTGGAGTACTACTTCTCTCGGGAGAACCTCGTTCACGACTCGTACCTCCAGTCGCAGATGGACCCTGACCAGTACGTGGCCATCACCACGGTGGCCAACTTCAACCAGGTCCAGAAGCTCACCAACAACCTCGAACTCATCGTTGAAGTCTTACGTGGTATGTTCAAAACATAGTTGAAGTCTTATGCGGTACATTCAAACATAGTTGAGGTCTTACATGGTACGTTCAAAACATAGTTGAAGTCTTATGCGGTACATTCAAACATAGTTGAAGTCTTACGTGGTACGTTCAAAACATAGTTGAAGTCTTATGCGGTACATTCAAACATAGTTGAGGTCTTACGTGGTACGTTCAAAGTCTTATGCGGTACGTTCAAACATAGTTGAGGTCTTACGTGGTACGTTCAAAACATAGTTGAAGTCTTATGCGGTACATTCAAACAACTAGACCGGCCTCGGTGGCGTCGTGGTAGGCCATCGGTCTACATGCTGGTAGGTACTGGGTTCAGATCCCAGTCGAGGCATGGGATTTTTAATCCAGATACGGACTCCAAACCCTGAGTGAGTGCTCCGCAAGGCTCAGTGGGTAGGTGTAAACCACTTGCAGCGACCAGTGATCCATAACTGGTTCAACAAAGGCCATGGTTTGTGCTATCCTAAGCGCAAATAAAATATCCCTTGCTGCTAATCGGAAGAGTAGCCCATATAGTGGCGACAGCGGGTGTCCTCTCAAAATCTGTGTGGTCCTTAACCATATGTCTGACGCCATATAACCGTAAATAAAATGTGTTGAGTGTGTCGTTAAATAAAACATTTCTTTCTTTCATGCATATTTACCATAAATGTTGTAATGTTTTCTCCATGTGTCTGTTGTAATGTCTTACTATAGACTTCTCGGTAAGACAGCAACCATACATGTTGTAATGTCTTCTCTGTGTGTCTGTTGTAATGTCTTACTAAAGACTGTTCTCTGTAAAGTGGCGTTCTCATTGTGATTAGTCGTACCGACTTGTCACATGCGATCGGAACAACATATCTAATTTCTCTATAGACATAATTGTGAGGGAAGCACCATATCTGTTGTAATGTCTTCACTATAGACATAACATTTCATACTGGTGCAATACAAATAGCCAGTCGACCGCCAGTTTGGATGATTTCTTCCAAATATGGTAAGAATTTGCTGATAGTCAATCTTCTTTCTAACATAGCTGTTGTTTTTAAAGATATATAAAAGTGAAATGGGTAAAATATTGGGGAAATAATGTTAATAAATTAGTATTTTCGATATGATTGCTGTACACTGCTTTTGAAACCTAAAAAGATTATTTAGATTCAAGGAAACTTTTCAAAGAACACAAAAATAATTTGTTTCAAGAAAAAATTCCCATTGTTTTTATTAAAAATAACTAATCACCAATTTTTGTACTTCAGTAGATAAAACTTTTAATTTTTAATACATATATTTGATTCCATTCACATTAATATTTAGATGCTTTTTATGGACAGGATGAAAAATCAACATTAAGATTAGAAAGTATGATCTGGAATGTTTAAACAAATCAGTTCATTGTGTAGAATACAGAACTTTTTTTACGTGCCCATATCCAACTTAGGTTCAGACCAGTGGTCAATTCCGGGGCAGGAAGGGGGGGGGGGGGGGGGGGGTGTGGCAAAATTCACTATGTAAACAATTATCACTGAGTTTTATTTGAGGTAACCTCAGCAAAACAATCACTTAAGTTAATCGAAATGTTTTTAGTCCTCAAACTATGGACATTTTAGACACCAAACATTTTCGATTATACAGTATGTTGTAATGTCGTCTTTATAGACATAGCTGTAAAGAATGAACTGTATCTGTTGTACTGTCTTCTCTATAGACATAACTGTAAGGGAAGCGCTATATCTGTTGTAATCTCTTCTCTATAGACATAACTGTAAGGGAAGCACTGTATGTGTTGTAATGTCTCACTTTAGACATAACATATCATACGGGTGCAATACAAATAGCCAGTCGACCGCCAGTTTGGATAATCTCTTCCAAATATGGTAAGAATTTGCTAACAGTCATATCATTTCATTTCAACTTATTTTTGTGCTTACATCCAATTAAGGTTCAAGCACACTATCCTGGGCACACACCTCAGCTATCTGAGCTGTCTGTTCAAGACAGTGCTTTAGTTGTTAGTTGGTTAGTAAAAAAAAAAGAGGTTGTAGTGGTCTTACACGTACCCACTGAGTCGTTAAAACTTGCTTTGGGTGGGAGCCAGTACCAGGCTGCAAACCCTGTACATACCAGCCTTAGGTCCAATGACTTCACCACGACACCACCAAGGCTGGTCTTTGTACAATAAAATATGTTTTCCATCAACTAATAAGTTACGTAATTCGCTACAACAACAAAGTAGCCAGGGACGAATGTGGTCATTTTAACAAGGTCCGATTCTCGTCAAAAGTATTTTTAAAAAACAAACGACGTTATCATTAGCAGCTGTTGTTTTTAAAGATATATAAAAGTGAATGTGTAAAAATATTGGGGAAGTAATATTAATAAATTAGTATTTAATATGATTGCCGTACACCCAATACCTGAAAAAGATCAAGATTCAAGGAAACTTCTCAAGGAACTCAAAAATAACATGTCCCTTAAAAAATGTCCATTATTCTTCTTATAAAACAAAAACAATCGCCAATTTTGATACAAAAGCTAAAATATACTCTGCCTTGACATTTTAATATTTAATACATGTATTTGAACCTCTTCACTGTACTATGCCATGGTTCGCACGGTTTTGAAAAGTGCTTAAATTTAGGAGTTTGAAATGAAAAGTGCTTATTTGCTTGAAAACTGCAAAAGTGCTTGAAAAGTCCTTGAATTTTATGTCAGTGTGACTAGCGCGTCATTTTATCCAGAAATTATGGAACAATCTCGAAAGAAATTTAGCATTTTTACTTCCGTGTTCGCACTTTAATTCCAGCACTCGCGACGTTCCGCGACCCGAATGTACTCGGCCCATTCCGGGAAAAATGCTATGTTCCGAATGCCTCAGCCGAGATTTACCGATTAGTGACGAGCGTAATAGCCTTGTTTTGAGAACTGCAAACAATAGTTAGGCGAGACGACACGGAATCACTTAGATTTTGAAGTTTTTGCAAGCACATGTTCAAATTTAAACATGCCTAGTGGAAAGTGTGTTTTTAACGTAACGTGGTGTCGAAAATATGCGTGGATCAAAGAGAGTAAGGACGTGTCAAAGGCCGTGTGTTCCTGTTGTCGCAAGGATATTAACATTGGCGCCATGGGCGAGAGCACACTCAAATCGCACGATTTTTATTCTTTTCTATTAAAAAACATTGTTCGAAAAGGCTAGTTAAGGTTTGTATTTATGGTCCTTGAAAACATAAGGTAGGTCCTTGAAAAGTCCTTGAATTGTATGGGTCCTTGCCTGTATGAACCAGATATGCATTATTCTTAAACATTTTCTACTAATTTACTAAGCCTTGTCCAAGTTGTGCAAGTTGACTTACTGAATACAACATAAACAACATTTCCCTAGTCCATATTTTATGCCATTTTCGTACCCCTCTGGTCAGACATATGAGTAGAAGGAAGTTAGTTTTGTCCTCTTTTTTTTTCTTTTTCTTTTTATAAGTAACTGTGCATTTTGTGTTGAAAAAGCTTTTTTTTAGTGAATGTTGCTTGACAGCAGATGGGGAATATCTAGGTTATTGATATTGAATACTGGGGTATGAAACATTTTTATTTCAAACAAATATCACTGTTAGAAAAACCCACAAATATACTTAACCTTTCGCACATTATATACAGACCTTTTACTTAAAAATATATGTGTGAAAGTTATAAACTTATAGCCCCCAATGTGATATTCGTCGAAATTAATCCAGTATTCTAAAGGTTATGTTTAGTTACTGTAAGCTTCAGAATAACAAAGGCACAATAGATGTGTATAAAGTAATATTCCAGTTATAAAATGGTAATACTACATTCAAGTATTTGCTAAATGCACTGTTTGAAGAAAGGAATTTAGTTCTTAATAATTTAATATTTACTGTTTTCCTTCAGGTTCTCCTCACGTGCAAGTTGATGATAAAGGAGAAAAGGTGCGGCCTAACCACAGTCGATGTGTAGTGATTTTGAGAGAGATACCTGATACCACACCTCTTGAGGTAAGTGAATATCCCATACACTTTTCAACAGACATATCAGCACATACCAGTCTTTGATGTACCAGTTGTGCTGCGCTGGTTAGGTATGGGGAAAAAACTAGTCAAGAAAATGAATCTTATGACCCATCACACTTTAGACAAATGCTACCTCAGAAGTACATTCTCTCTCTTTCTCTCTCCTCCCCCCCCCCCCCCCCCCCCTTTAACTCGCCATGTAAATAAATGAGACTAAAGCAGAACAAAGGATCTACTAACCCATGTACTAGTTACCACAAAGTAATGACCTAATCATGGTGCCTTTTTCTAATACTATAAAACCCATTCACAGATGCACCGATAAATGATGAATATCGGTGACCTTTTTATCGTTATTATTCATATATATTTCTGCTAAATTCAGTATATTCTTACTATTGTGTATGTCTTATTTACCCTTTAAATTGGGGAATAAACTTTAATGTGTTTTCCAATTCGTGAATGTAGATCAGTGGTTTTTCTGTTGCAAATTGAGTTGTATTGGCATAAGTTAGAGGAGCCAGTAAAACAGGAAATATGCTTCAGTAGAAACACCGATCTATGTCCCCAAATCAGAAAACAACATAGGTTTATGCCTATTCTAATTTCAACCATTTTGCTTTCGTCTTTTGTTGCTAGTCTTGTACAGATATCTATCACGCTTCTGAACAGTCTCATAATGGGGAAAACAACAGTGGGACGTATATACACTGCTCACCTGAGGTTCAGTAGGTCGTGTGATTGATCTTCAGTTTCAACGGTTAATTAACTTATTCCACCTTAAATGTCATTTAGTTTTATAAATCAATTTCATCTGTTTATTTTTGTTTGTGCAGGACGTCCAAAATTTGTTTAAGGGAGAAGCGTGCCCCCAGTTTGTGAGTTGTGAATTTGCTCATAATAACAGCTGGTATGTGACGTTTGACTCGGACGAAGACGCACAGCGCGCATACCAGTTCCTGCGTAACGAGGTGCGCAACTTCCTCGGCAAACCCATAATGGTGAGTGCAAAGAAATGGAGGGTATTCTTAAGTGGCATCTCATCTTAGAGATTAAATATTTCAAAATACATTTTATAACACAATCTAGCTTTCTAGACAAAGCAAAAGACTAACTGTTAATTCAAAGTAAGAGACTAAGCACATGTCTGAGAAATAATAACAATCAACTTTACAGATACAGTTTCACCTTTAAGATAACTTATTTGAAAATAGCAGTGTAAATGCATCTTCTAGTCTTTAACCATATGTCCGGCGCCATATAACCGTCAATAAAATGTGTTGAGTGCATCGTTAAATAAAACATTTCTTTCAGCGAGATAATGAGATTCATTTGCTGCTAGACTGATCTAAAACTGAAGGCAATTAATTCTGAAAATATCAAAGTGGACTGTTGTTTGAGATTTTGTTTATTTTAAATGTTTTATTTCAGGCTAGAATAAAGGCAAAGCCGTTGATTCGGTCATCGTCGTACGTGCCCCGGAATGGAATGACCAAGCTACAACCATTTGAACAGCAAAGTTCCTTCACCGTGCAGCAGCAGCAGCAGCAGCAGCAGCAGCAGCAGCAACAACCACCTCAGTATCCCATAGTGCCACAGCGAGTTCCTTATATTAATGGAGCACAGGTATTGATGCAATACATTTCTGCAGAGACTTTTCTAATTTGACAACTAGTTTTCCCAATTCTTCGAAGGGCGAGTTGTAGCCAGTGGTAAAGAGCTTGCCTGATGCGTGGTCGCTCTAGGATTGATCCCCATCTGTGGACCCATGGGCTATTTCTCGTTCCAGCCAGTTCACCACGACTGGTATATCAAAGGCCATGGTATGTGCTATCCTGTCTATGGGATGGTGCATATAAAAGATCCCTTGCTGCTAATCGAAAAGAGTAGCCTATGAAGTGGCAACAGTGGGTTTTCTCTCTAAATATTTGTGTGGTCCTTAACCATATGTATGACATCATATAATCATAAATAAAATGTGCTGAGGGCATCGTTAAATAAAAAAAAAATCTTTTTTTTCTGTTGTACTTAAATTTGAAGTATATTTATGACATTATTTGTGTGGTTCAGATATTTCCGTATTTTCCAACCGGTCCACATTATTTGTGTTTTTCAGATATTTCCGTATTTTCCAACCAGTCCACATTATTTGTGTTTTTCAGATATTTCCATATTTCCCAACCAGTCCACATTATTAGTGTTTTTCAGATATTTCCGTATTTCCCAACCATCCCACATTATTTGTGTTGTTCAGATATTTCCGTATTTCCCAACCAGTCCACATTATTTGAGTTTTTCAGATATTTCTGTATTTACCAACCAGTCCACACTATTTGTGTTTTTCAGATATTTCCGTATTTCCCAACCAGTCCACAATATTTGTGTTTTTCAGATATTTCCGTATTTACCAACCAGTCCACATTATTTGTTTTTCAGATATTTCCATATTTCCCAACCAGTCCACAAGTGATGACCACATGGGCACCATCAGCGACTCCAGCGTTCTTGGACCCTGGAACAGTAAGTGGATCGAAATTTTATAGTCTGCAATTTAAAAACGTTGCAGACCAGAGCACGAAATGTCGCTATCAATGTTTGCTAGAAAAAAATCACAATTAAAAAAAAAATACATTAAAGGGACACACCCTAGTTACGGCTATTTGTTAACCATTACGGTGTTGTTTTTCGCTATTAAACCCCATTTTTCACAAATAAAATTGCACTTTACTTACATTTTATTATTTAGAATACACATTTCCATTCACCTGAAGTGCTTTTTGGTAATCCTGATGTTTGTAAAACCACGAAATGCATTTTTTGCATTTTTTCAAAAGACGTTCTGTCGAGAGAAAAAACGTTAAGCAAGCGAGGTCCAATCTATTTTTAGAGAGGATATTTCCATTTCAATGTCACAGACGTTGGTATATAACGTGACCGTTATCATTTTGGTTCGGTTTGTTTTCTCGTGCACGGTTCGCGCAATCAACATCCAATTTGTTGTTGTTCATTTGAGATTTTTCTTCACAGTTCGTGAACAATTTCAGTAACAATAAAGTTCAGACAAGTAAGTGTCTCAATACAAAATGTTACAAACCCTTAAAACCAATAATTGTGCTAAGTCTTACGATATCTGGAGAGGGGATACAACCAGGACAGTTGGAACATGTCCAGGAGAGGTGAAACGAACGCACCCCAAGTCTGTGAAATTTGTCGTGACGTAGGCATTGTTGTGCTTTGAGCGACATCTACCGGTGACATCAGAATACTAACTCTCAAAATTATTTCAAGCAATTGGGACATGGGGATTCCCATGGTATTTATCGATATAAAACCTGCTTTTTCACTCCATTTGATAAAAACGTGATCTAAGTGTGTTACAGGTTTGTAGATTAACCAAATTATAATTTATTTTCGCTGGATGGAACTAGGGTGTGCGGCTTTAAAGGGACGTTCCTGAGTTTGCTGCAATTTTAAAGATGTTATCAACTAACAGAGATTTTTTAACGATTGTAATTACCGTATTTGACCGGAAATAAGCCCAGGGGGCCAAGACAACTCATTGTGAGCTTAGCATGGGGTGGGCTTATTCCCAGACAAGGGGCCAGTTTTGTTGAAAAAAAATTTAATAATAATAATTAAAATAAATAACAATACTTAAATGAACTAGGAAGAAAACAAAAAACGTTCTGTAGCTCATCTATTAATTAGTGTTCCATTTGTTATTAATAAATAATAATTGTTTATTAATTAAATTGTGGGTTTTTTTTACTAGTATCTAATTATCAGAAACACACCTTCTATGTTACAATTACTTACCAGTGCTGTTTATTTACATCCAAAATTTAGTGCTGAGAAGACTTAAAACAAGAGCAATTAACAACAAACTCAATAACGTATACACACGTTTCTGACACCGGCAGCCAGCTTACACTACAAAGAATTATCAATCTAAGGTCATTGTTCTTAGCCAATCAGAATAAGGTATTTGCTTAATTAGCATTAACTGCGGACCCAGTGTGGTGGTAAAAATAGACATTGGTTTTCAGTTCATACTTGGGCTTGGATACTGCAGGCATGAAATTGAAAACAATGTTACACACTGTTATTGTTAGACTGCTAAATCTCACTGGTGGTAAAATATTGTGTTACATTTGTGTTTAATTATCTGCAGGAGGTATGACCTTTTAAATGAACTTTGAGCAAACTTGCAATTTCATGTTATTTATAAGGTGACGAAGTTGGGGGTGGGCTTATTTACGAATGAGGGCCTAATTTCTTAAATGCTATCAAAACGGAGGGGGGCTTATTCAAAGACATGGGCTTATTTCCGGTCAAATACGGTACATATCAAATATATTTTTCTGCATAAAATATAAGTGGCTGTATATTAAACATGTTTCTGATCGTTCTAATATTTGTACTAGGTTAAATTTCATTTTAATTCCTAAAATATGTTGTTTTGTCATACGTATGAAATTATATGAAGACAAAATCCAGTTTCGGCTTCTTACAAATATTAAGATGACCAGAAACACACTGAATATGCAGACACTGATATTCTAAACAAGAAAATATATTTAATATGTAAGTTTAATTGTAGAATTATTTGATCAGTCGGAAACATCTTACAGTGCAGCAAACTCAGGAATGTCCCTTTAACATAATTGTCCTTTTATGTAACAAAAATTATTTCTTTTCAACATTACCTGTCCTCAACAAGTGCACCTCCATGCCATGCAAGAATTTTAGGCCATCCCATTGGCTATTGTGCTGTTTGGACCAGACCACTTGCGTGGGTGGGTGGGTGGGTGGGTGGGGGGGGGGGGGTACACTTGTTGAGGACAGGTAATATCTCTATAAAAGATAAAACACTCCCAAGTTTTCTCCAATTTATTTCTGTACATTTTAAGTGGAGATACAAGGAAATGTTATTAAACGTTTACCCTTACATCTCTAGTGGTATCATTGAACAAAATAAACTGTAACGTATAACCCTTTAGCATGGTTTTGTCAAATTAAATGTGTTGTCTGAAAGTATATTGTCAATAATTTTTTGCAGATTTTTCAAATGAATGGTTACCAAGCAACCAGCATAAAACCAAACACAACATCAAGTAGACCTATGTACCAGACTACAGTAAGACACAGGTTGGTATACAGGAATGTCTCAAATTTATTTATAATTTCTAACCCCTCTCCTCCCTTCCATTTGCTTATATAAAAAATCCTTTACTATTTAGTAGTAGGAAATCATGTGGCAGGAGTGCTCTCGCTCGCTCTCTCTCTCTCTCGCTCTCTCTCTCTCTCTCTCTCTCTCTCTCTCTCTCTCTCTCTCTCTCTCTCTCTCTCTCTCTCTCTCTCTCTCTCTCTCTCTCTCTCTCTCTCTCTCACTCTTTCTCTCTTGCTCTCTCACTCTTTCTCTCTCTCTCTCTCTCTCTCTCTTTCTCTTTTTCTCTCTCGCGCGCTCTCTCTTTCTCTCTCTCTCTCTCTCTCTCTCTCTCGCTCACACTCGGGGCGGGGCATAGCCCAGTGGTAAAGCGTTCGCTTCATGTACGGTCGGTCTGGGATCGATCCCCGTTGGTGGACCCATTGGGCTATTTCTCATTCCACAATTGATGTAACAAAGGCTGTGATATGTACTATCCTGTCTGTGGGATGGTGCATATAAAAGATTTCTTGCTGCTAATCGAAAAGAGTAGTTCATGATGTGGCGACAGCGGGTTTCCTCTCTCAGTATCTGTGTGGTCCTTAACCATATGTATGACGCCATATAACTGTAAATAAAATGTGTTGAGTGCATCATTAAATAAAACATTTCGTTCCTTCACTCACTCAACTCACTCACTCGGATATCAGTGGTAGTTTAAAATGTTCTTAGATGTTAAAGAAATATTTAATTCCTTTCATTGCTTAAACACCGTAGACCAAGTGTCTAATTAATCATATGTTACAGTGCTCTACGAAGCATGTTCAAATTTACTCTTTCCTGGCAAGTAAAGTATAATATTTTAGTCGCCAGCTACTTATATTTAATAGCCAGCTAATATATAAACTGTGCTTTTAGTGCCATTTTACAGTACATTACTAATGTTGTAATTGTTATTAGGACCGCATTCAAATGAACTCGTGAAGGGGTAATTCCTAGTTGTTAAATAGTAATTATAGTAATTACAAGTTACTGTTTGTGTCCGGTTCCACTAAAACAGTGAACGACTATTAACTATCATTAGCAAACTCCGTACCCAATAATTTTATTAAACGAAATTAAGCGAATTAAACAGTTAAATAAAAGCATTGTGATAATATCTACCAGGCTTTCAACATGTTACTAGTAGCTACCAATTGGCTACCTTAGTTTTGCAGGGCATAAAATTTGGCAAGAACGATTTTGTCATTTGTCTACCAGTTAGGCAAAAGCATTATCGACACGAACAACGGATCGTTTGTGCAAAAACTATAATCGCTCATCAGAAAATGTAAACTGACGTGTTTTGGCTAATATAACTACGCGGTCTCGTGGTAAATATTCTTGCGCACAATAAACTATGTGAAGTTCTGTATATTTATTTACTTTAATGACACCTGTTTTGTTACGTTGAAATATATGCATGAATTCTGAAACATGTATTTTAATGAAAACAAGTACAACCCTTGCTAAATCGATTTATTAAAATATGACATACACAGCAAAGAAAATAGTACGTTTAATAAGGGACTTTAAAATAACGAAGTGAAAATTAGAACATGATGAAACACTGCAGCATCGATTGGATCGATCGAGGATTCGCAGAACTTCGAGTCTTTCCGTTCACACTATTGTTTGGCAACTACTCCCCTATAACATAACTGATGGGTAGTGTGCTGAAATGTAAATGGCAGCTTTCAAGTTAGTCCCAGCATACCAAATAATAATAATAACAATAATTTAGTATTTATGATAAGAAAAGCTATGAAAATCGCCATCTTAGATTCTCATTTGATTACCGTTGCCAGTTAACCTTTTCATTTGTATCTGAATCACTGGAGAAAATCGTTCGTGCAAACACTAAAACCACACGAATGACATATCGTTTGTCTGAAAAAATCTAATTTTATGCCCTGCTTTTGGTTTAATATTTAATTTCATCACATACTGCCTTTTAAATACATAAATACTGTTTTGTAAATAGTTGTGTCTTTAAAGCCGTCTTAAAGTCGAGTCATAAAAATAGAAACATGTTTTCATCCTGCACTGGTGAACATGACTTCTGACGTGATTAAAACAACATTCACGACTGAGAAGTCGTTATTGTGGAGAGACCCATTGTCACAATTGGAGCTCAGCATAACACGTATATAAGTCAACATTTAAAATAATTAACATTTGAGTTTCAAACAGACAAGTAAAGACACACTTTAACTGACAGGGACAGGACTGACTTGGTCCAAAACTGAACTGGGGTTGAATTATTTCGAAACGCTTGAAATCAAGTTAAGGGAGATAATATCATAACAAAGTATTACCTCCCTTAATATGTTTACTATTGAATACTAGAAAATCGTTATTCATAGTCTGATATAACGTGTCTCAAACTTTTATTTTTCAAATTACCGATAGAAAACAAGTTTTATAGGAGATAAATTACTACTGGTCCACTGTGTTTTCCGATGTCCAGTTTTGTTTACAGATTAAAGTAAAAGTATTGGACAGTCGCCAACTGGCAAATGTGATTTTGTTTTTTAGACACCAGGGATTTTTTTTAGTTGCCATGGCGAGTATTTTACTCACTTTGTAGAGCACTGTGTTAAGTTTAAAATGTGAGAGGTGTTGTTAAACCAACATGCATTTGCTTTGTTTTAACGAACTGGTGGTTGTTTTCAGAAACACAAAACCTCACCGCCCAATGAACCAGGAGCGTAGTAATTCAGAGAACCGGTCATTGCCGGAGCGACACCAGTTGAACACGGCACCGAGGATGAGTCCCCGTGGCCTTGACAACGCGCAGATGTCGATGAACCGGCACCGCACTGAGCACAACGCAAACCATAGCCACATGTCATCAGCGCAACCGCATGGGGTCGACACCAACGCAAACATAACCATGAACAGCGGCAGGCCGATGGATTCTCAAACTCAAAAGTAGGTCTAGCGATAAATTTGGTTAACATTCTTAAACTGCAAGCTATGTTCAGTCATTTGTACCTCTCACATGTCATTGGGGCGAGACATAGCCCAATGGTAAAGCACTCGCTTGATGTGCGATTGGTCATGGGTTCGATCCTTGTCAGTGGGACTCATGGGCTATTTCTTATGCCAACCAGAGCGGGATCTGGCTCAGTCAATAGAGTGCTCGTTTGAGGTGCTTTGATCATAGGATCGAACCCCCTCTGTGGAACCATTCTCTGGTTGGGTTTTCCCCCATTCCAACCAGTAACCCACAACTGGTATATGAAAAGCCATGGTATGTGATGCCCTGTCTGGGAAAGTGCATATAAAGATACCTTGCTGCTGATGGTAAAATAACTGTCAGAAGTATCAAGTGCTTGACATTGGTAGCTGATTAATAAATCAGTGTGCTCTAGTGGTGGTGTTAAACATACAAACATGATGGTAGACAAATTGTTACAGATGTCACAATGGCCATATGCTAGATTTTTCAGTGTGTTAGAATATTATTAAGCTTTTCCTTTTCTTCAAATCTTTGTGATGGTAATTAAGAATTTGTAAACCATATGTCTGATGTCATATAATCGTAAATAAAATGTGTTGAGTGCGTTGTTAAATAAAACATTTCTTTCTTTATTTAAGAATTTGTATTTGTTTTTCAGAAAAAGCTACAGACGGGCAAGAAGGACCGATGATGGTGCTAAAATTTCTGTAAGATTTTCTATTACCTGCCAAATTACATGTTATAAACAAAATTTGTTGTGTTTTCACATTTTTTGCTGTCCTCTTTTGAGGGAAAATTACATGTAAAACTTGTTTGGCTGTAAAGAGCTCTGTACCTTCATTCTTTCTAATTAGGCTTTTTCAGCCCCAACCAGTGCTCAATGACTAGTATATCAAAAGCCATGGTGTGTGCTGCCTGTTGGGGGGTGGGGGGGAGGAAGTATATAAAAGATTGGTTGCTGCTAATAAAAAGCTTGATCTCCTCAAGACTACTTGTCACAATTACCAAATGTTACACCCAGTAACCAATAATTAATGTGCTCTAGTGGTGTCGTTACACAAAAAAAAACCAAAACAACCTTTAACTTAAAACCTTTTTATCTTAAAATTAATGCAATGTGTTAAGATCAAAATAACTTGATATTAGGGATGTCACGATACACTGATGCATCATTGTATCACAATCAGGCTAACGGATTGGTCGAATTCTGCTGTGAAAAGTAAGTTTGGAAAATGGTTTAATGTGTTTTTAATGTGTTTTGGAAAAAGTATGGAAATTAATTTGAAAAAGGTGTATCAAGCCTGATTACTGCACTAAAACGATCTTGGTGTGCTCAGAACAGACAAAAAGCCTGTTGTCAGTGTTCGAGATTAACAGTGTCCCGATATCCCGGGGATACCAGAATTAAATTTTGGATACTAGACTTCAATAACCCAATATCCCACCGAAATACCATATAATACTGCGTTTTTATTTTTCGCTGAAATCGTGAAAGTCGTCATTTACTGGTGAAGTTAAGTAACAGTGTCATCCAAGTTTGTTGTGATGTTATTTATGAATTTCATTTATGTGGGATACTAAATTTTCAGGTGGGATACCAGATTTTGAATTGTTAGTATCCAACTGGGATACTGCCCAAAATTTTTAATCTCGAACGCTGGTTGTGCCCAAATGAGTGACATATAAAGTGAAGTGTGTGTTGCATTATACAATAAAGTGGCTGTGTGTTCTGTTTACAGCGACTAGGTTCTTCTTCCTACTCAGGCCGTGATGGTCGCGAACCACAGTTTGAGCTGGAGTCCAATTCATTCCCTCCCTTGCCTGGATCTTTTGTAAGTAAATGCATGCTGTTCGTTTAGATAACCATAAGGAGTTTTTAGATTGGTGGCTGTTATGTCCATTTGATGTCCACAGTTGCTATATCAAAAGCTGTGGTACGTGCTGTTCTGTCTGTGAAAGTGCCTTTATTTTATTTTGAAATTACATTGTAAACTGAAAACAACCCACCTGGATAAATTAATAGGTTAAGCGAGCTGTATTTTTTTCATCTTTAATGAACATTGAAATTTGTCGTGAGAAATGGAAGAACATTGTACAGTTAATTACTTTGTATTATTTAACATTATTGTTATATTTAACCTTTAGACTACTGGATTAATTTTTAACAAAAACCACGTTGAGTGGGTACAAGTTTATAATTTTTACTCACATATATTCACTTAAATGTTTGATAAATACATGAAATAAAGTTCATATATGAATTGGTAAGTATTATTTTCGTGTCTTTTTTTGTATTTTTTATTATTTTAGATCGGCTAATGGTGATTAAAATTAGGCAAAAAATCGAAAAAGTTGCGTTTACTTACGGGCATTTGTGGCCAGCTGTCCAGTATTTATGTCCATTATTCCCGATAACAGTGGTTTTCTGACCAGAATTTTTTTTTTAAACCCGAACTACGATTCATATTGCAATATTTGGTAATTTTCGTTGTTGGTAAAACGATCAAATTTATTATCAAATTAGCTGTTACAATCAGCTATCGATCCCTGAAAATTACCGCGACGTGCCGCCATTGTTGTCAAGCGAAAATACTTGCCGAAAACCACTTTTTGAACTCAAAATTTCAAGGTATTTTCAATTGAAAAAATCAAAACAAAAACCACCATTTTGAAAAAAAATCTTTTTTCTTTAATTATATTTCCGTTTCCGGTGAGTGTCGTGTGCAAAACGGCGGGAAATATGAATTGGGGAATGCACTGTATACAGTGTACAGTATATCGACTGACGTGACGTCGGGCGAGATATCTCGCCTGCAGTAGTCAGAAGGTTAACATGTATATTACCAATGTGAGTGTTTTTGTTATTTTCAGAACAATGCAACTTGCAATGAGACATTTGAAAGCAAACATTCGGACGTAGTGAAAGGAACTGCAAGACCACAAGTGCGTGATGTCAAGACTGCCGTTCCTGTATCACAACCCCCAGTCTCTTCCCCTGCCCCCGTGGTAACCAGACAACCCTCTCCGCCTGTGATCACAGCCATTGATAGTCCAGAACCCACGGCTGTTGCCGTGACGACTGCTAGTACAACTGTGGTTACAGCAAAACCTGTTCATCAAAAGTAAGTAAATGTTTGCTAGACCAGTGTGTCCCAACTGTATCATAAATTCATACTGCAACATATTTAACAGGCCATGGAGGCTGGTGTCATTTAAATGGTATTCTTCCCCACGGATTTCTGCTCTCCTGGGTGTTAATTTCTGTTCTTAAACCATGTGTTAAGATCAACATTGTATTGTTAAAATACTAAATTACCGTAAATCCCAGTCACACTAGGCCTGCGACCTCTTACGACCACTTGCGACCACAAAACAAATCAGGTGGTCGCAAGTTGATTGCAGATGGTTGTAAAAAGATTCTTTAGTAGTCTTAAATTGCTCTTCACTGATCGCTGATCACGTTTTCGTCATTTTGGTCGCAAGAAGGTTGCAAGTGTTGCACCAAAAACCTCCTTGCGACCAATTGGTCACCAAAATGTCGCCAAGCTTTTTCATAGGTTGGAGATTAGTTGCCAATCAGTAGACCAGTCCCAGATCAGTCGCAAAGTGATTTTCAGACCAGCCTGCGAAGACTGATTGCCTACTGGTCGGCGACCGTGGCACAATGTGACAAACACCAGCAACGAAATCGGCAACCAGTCTGTGACCGATCGCCTACCGCTTGCAACCTGCTTGTGACCATTCGCAGACCACGTGATAGCACCATATAAATACTGTGCTGAGTGTTCTGCAATCATTCATTTGCTGATCGCCGACCAAGACACAAGACCGAGAGAACAAACCAGCCAGAGTACAAATACTACAGCCATGCCACCCAAAGCCATCTCAGAAATGTTAACGATCTATCGGCAACTGATCTGCAATCGAACGGCGATCACTCGTCTACCAGTTGCAAACCAGTCTCCAACCAATCTTCTCTGGTCTTACAAAAATCGGCAACTGGTCGTACGACTGATCGCCGACTGATCCCCAACTGATCAGCAATCAGTCGCCTACCAGTTTTTTGCTTTTGGTCGCAAGAAGGTTGTCGATATTTGTGGGGGTTTTTGGTCGTTAGTTGTTGTAAAATGGTCTTGTGTTGTGTGACTGCGGCTTTAGTTTAAGCTAGTGCGGGGGTGGAGCGTAGCCTAGTGGTAAAGCACTCGCCTGATGCGCTGTGGGTCTAGGATCAATACTCGCTGGGCTATTTCTCATTCCAGCCAGTGCACCATGACTGGTATGTCAAAGGTGGTGGTATGAGCTATCCTGTTTGTGGGATGGTGCATATAAAAGATCCCGTGCTAGTAATGGGAAAATATAGCAGGTTTTCTCTCTAAGACATATGTCAAAATTACTAAATGTTTTCATCCAATGGCTAATGAGCTTTAGTGGTGTCGTTAAGTAAAACACGTTTTTTTTTAGTTTAAGCTGTGTTGGGATGGTAGATTAACATAATTTTCCTTTCTTCTATAGTCTGTCCCACAGGGAATGTCGTTTATCATGCTATTGATTTGTAAATTGCACACAAAAATAGTATTTTTTTAGTTCTTTCCAAAACACTTTTACTTTTCTTATGTCAAACCAAACTGAAATTATTTACAAAAAAACCTTATTTATATATTGAGGGAAACACTATAGACTAATTGTGATGGGTTGCCAAATACCTGACACCTATTAGTTTGTGACTTGAACTGCTGGGGGGTGGTAGGCAGGACGCAGCCTAGTGGTAAAGCACTTGCTCGATGCGCAGTCAGTCTGGGATCAATCACCGTCGGTGGGCCCATTGGGCTATTTCTCATTCCAGCCTGTATATCAAAGGCCGTGGTATGTACTACCCTGTCTGGAATGGTTCATATAAAAGAACGCTTGCTGCTAATCGAAAAGAGTAGCCCATGAAGTGGCGACAGCAAGTTTTCTCTTGATATCTGTGTGGTTCTTAACCATATGTTCGACGCCATATAACCGTAATTAAAATGTGTTGAGGGCATCGTTAAATACAACATTTCTTTCTTTCTCTTGCTGGTGTGTGATTACTGTCCTGAATTAGGATTTAATTCTCATTTCAGATTACATGCAAATAAGGCGACGAGTCCAAGCTCCAGTGCTCCTGATTCAAAACCATCTTCCGAACAACCTCCAGCAACCAAACGGGTGGAGGTTGTGTGTACCAGCCAGTCAAAACCAGCAGTCACTTCCGTACATGTAAATACACTTCCTTGTCACTTTTAAAGTCCCAACCAAATCGTTAACAACTGCGGTCCAACCTTTAATTGCCGTTAGATTTTCTCCACTTTTTGTGGAAAAAACAAAAATCAATGTGCTCTAGTGGTGTCATTAAATAAAATAAAAAAACTTCTTGTTCATAGTTATCTTTTTTTTGTCACTTAGTTAGTCGTAATAGTTGTCTTTTCTTGTTTATAAATAATTGTCAGTCTTTGTAAGTAAATTACAGTAGTAATAGTTGCTTCTGGATGATAAATGTACCAAGTTTTCTTTGTCACCAAATTACCATAGTAATAGTTGGCTTAAATGGCTTGTCACTCCTTTACAAACACCAAGCCCAAAACTCTTTATCTGTATATTTTACAGAACCCCTTAATATTTTAAGCAGTGTATGAAATGTCTACTTCACAGCTGGACTTTTTGGGGTAATTTTCGACACATTACTGAAATTCTCATGTGTTAACCAGGTACTTCATACATGCTTTGAAATATTTAGACATTCTACAGATTGTCTCATTTTATTCATTGCTTGCCACATGTAAATGGTGATTTTGAAAAAGATCTCTTGGCATAGGATATTATATGGCACAGGGCTTCTAGATTATGGTAGCCCCATGCCCGATAGCTTGGAATTATTTTTTTTTAGGTCCAATATTGCAGTTTAGTCTATTTTATAAATATGAATGTCCTGCCCCCACCCCACCTCCCAATGTTAATGTTTTTAATCTCTATCTGCCTCTTTAGGTGACATATCAGATTATTACTATTATTTAGTAAAATTGTATTAACTTAAAGTGAAGTTGGGCTAGTGAATTTTTAAACATGGCTAGTAAATTTTTGAAAGCACTGATCCCATGGCTAGTGGATTTTGTAAAAAAAAAATCTAGAAGCCCTGTGGCATCAGGGATTTATCCAGGTGTCCTGGGCGTACCAAACATGGGCGCTATCTCAAAAGCAAGTGGCACTGAAATTTCCTAAGGGGCCAGAGGTAGCCCAGAGGTACAGTGTTCACTCGATGTGCTGTCGGTGTGGACCCATTGCGCTATTTCTCGTTCCAGCCAGTGCACCACGACTGGTATATCAAAGGCCATAGTATGCCCAGTCTGTGGGATGGTGCATATAAAAGATCCCTTGCTGCTAATCAAAAAGAGTAGCCCATGAAGTGGCGACAGTGGGTTTCCTCTCTCAATATTTGTGTGGTCCATAACTGTATGTCTGACGCCATATAACCGTAAATAAAATGTGTTAGGTGTGTCATTAAATAAAATTCTTTGAAAATTCCCTATTTGATATATAAATGTCTTTGTATATTGCAATAGATTAATTTAACAAAGGTGCATTGCACCATTAACTTTTTATTAAATTGAGCTAATTTTTTCATTCCATCAGACATGGGACCCTGCCAAAAAAATCCTGGATAAATTTCTGAACATTGTAAACTGCAACTAATGCTCCTGTTGTTATTTCAGGAAGAAAAAGTGCCACCCTCTGCTCCCTCAGTACCTCCCGGTGTCAAATTGAGTTACGCCCAAATGGTCCAGAGAAAGAGAGACCCTGATGGCTTTCTAGAGAAGGTCAAGGCCGAAGATGGCATGCCCGAGTCAACACCAACCTCCCCGACATCACAGCAAGCCAATTGTGTTAAATCAGCTAGCACATTGCGAGAGCAGACACAAACTGTAAAAGCCGCGTCGGCAAGTGCTAGACCACCTGTAAAAGAAAGTATCGGCAAAGACTCTGACCCCAAAGAATTGCGTCAACCTCCCAGAGGTCAAAGATCGAAAGAAAATCGCGAAAGACAGAAAATTCGGAGAGATCGTATTGAACGGGACGTTAAAGTGTCCGCCAAATGAGCTAGTCTGTTATATATTGAAACAACTGAAACCAGTATAAAGTAAAGAAATGACAAACACTGAATGGGGTATGGGTTTGGTAAACAACTTGGGTGTGCAGTTTATTAAAAAAGAAACTTTAATTGGAAGGATTTTTTGTTTTCGAAATGGCAAAGCAGATAAGTTTTATATATGATGTGATGGTTCTTACAAAAATTGGCTGCCGCCAAATAACTTGCAAAGCTGAAACAGGTTCGGAAAGAAGAGACGCACTGGAACTGTGGTTGGATTGCCGATAGTTTGTAGTACAACAGCATGTTTTGGGCTGAAGGAAATAGAATAGAATCTTACCGTGACGTAGGCTGGCCTTTGTGATAGGGAGAGAAGATTGTTAAAATTGTTGCTTGAACTAGAGTGCCTGGTTTGCTTCTTTCAGTGGGTCAGAGTAACCATTCGAGATGGGGAGGATGTGAAGCGATCTGATTGGTTGGTTACTGTCAAGTTAACTGCAGTTTGATTGGTTGGTTACTGGAAACAAACCGTTCAATTGGGTGGTTTACAGCAAATCATCCTGTTGGTTGGTTAGTGTGGTCTGCGTGCTTTTTGATTGGTCAAGAAGTTGATGAAAGCCAAACCAAAGTTTACTTGTACAGATTTTAACGAAGTTTGAACTTTTTGTGTTTTCATTTCTATAAGTGCCGCTTGCGAGGAGAGCAGGCAGACATTAAAAGAGAAAGGAATTTCTGTACTGTATTTCTGCATTTTATGTCGTCCGTTTCGTCTTTCTTGGATTGTTCGGGAACTCTTTAGTGTCGGGAGTTGATGCCCTTTATTTTTTTGCTGAGTGTGTGTCTGTCCACTAGGTGGCTGTTATAAACAGATTTAGGAGGAAGTTGGGACTCTACGTGACATAATTATTTTTATGTAGAAATATTTTGTTAAAAAAAAAAAAATGTCAGTGTTGTAAATTTTATTTCATTAATTGTTTTTCTTCTTCAATACAGTAATGTGGTTTTGATATTTTGTGTATATGTTTTAGTTTATGCTTTGTATATTTTTGTATTATTGTGCTAGTTTTTTTTTTAGGTGTTTAGTTTTTTTCATTATGAATCTGTTCTGCTATTGGTGCCAAACTGCTGTTATCTAAATAAGCCCTCGCAATTCGGAAAGCTACCTCTACAAAAAATTCTTAGTCAATTTTGCTTCAGATGAATACATTTTGCCATGGTAATATTTTTTCCAGGAGGTTTGTAGATATAAATACAGGGTAATTATTTATTTGTAAAGCAAACTGTATGACTATTTTGACGAGGTGGGTGGGGGTAGGTGAGACCTGAAAATGTTATCGATCATTAATGAATGGCAGCTTTTCTTTGAGATATATCCACCATTTTAGGGTCATCGAGTCAGTAAAACAAGAGATGGTGTTAGTGGATTTCACAAAAGACAGCTGATGCTGATTGCGAGGGCTAAAATAGACATTTATGGACTCGTAACTCAACTAATTTACAAAAGATGGTTTAGTAATATAAGTCACCAACTACTACTTTTTAAGAAATATATCTGAATGTGGGACAATTTTTTTTATTTGATAAAAGTTTAAAAAATAATAATTTGGCTTTGGTTCTCTGTATCACACTTTTTGGAAGTTACAAGCCATTGATTGAAAATTAATTTTCAAGTTACGAGTTTCTTTGTTTATCTTAACATATTTCTTTTCATAGTTATGGGGGATAAAAACCAAAAGCCATAATAATACATTACTTCTATCTCATTTGTTTCACTTTATATCTGTCTTTTCCATTACTTCAGGTATTAATATTTATGCCTGAATGACATCATAATGTCGTTTATTTCTTGTCCATTCAAACTGTTGTTGTTTATAGAACATACTTCGAATCCAGCACTGTGGACATTCTTGATTTGTTCGATTACACCAGGATATTGTGACGGGCACATGTCCCCATGATTTCTCAAAGCAGCCTATTAAAGTGGAGTGGAAATAATTAAAATTCCGTCAATTGTTAACAGTCGGTGACATAGCTCAAAAATTAACAGCAAACCTGCATCTGTCTTTTGTTTTTTGGTTATTGCTAATAGTGTTTTACTAAGAAGTTTGACAAAGTATGGTAGACTAAACACCTCTGAGTCATTTTCACCATTTTTGGGGCATTTGTTTTTTTTTCAATTTTTAAAGACCTAAAAACTAAATTGAAAAATTGAAAGAAAGAATAATTAATGTGCCTACTTTAATAAATGAATGCAAGATATATAACAGGCGTATTTTATTAATTAATAATTAATTTTCTGAGTGTTTTATGAAGCCAATTTTAGAATTAATTATTGAAAAAGTCTCTTAATTTCGGGCAGCATAGTGCTAGACTATTGAAGCATGATGCTGCGTCGTGCTAAAACTAGCAAGGGAAAACACTAGGTAATATTTTCTGCTCCTGCCTACAAAATCCTCGGAGCCATTTATTCCTGTTAGTGGTGAAATTAATATTTTCTGAAGTATAGAAGCAATGAAAATACTGATTTAGTAACATAAAGATCATGTTTTGTTTCATACCTTTATTGGCTAATTGACCATTGAAACGTTTATTAGTTACTTTTTTCACGTACCAATTTATTTGATGAAAAGTGAGCCATCATTTTGCATTCTGTATCACAATTTATTTGATGAAAAGTGAGCCATCATTTTGCATTCTGTATCACAATTTATTTGATGAAAAGTGAGCCATCATTTTGCATTCTGTATCACAATTGTTTTGTAATATCATATTTTTTTTACATCTCTTTAGCCGAGGAACTTGGGCATTATTTTCAATATGTTTCTCATCTTTTAATAGATATATACTTGTTAAAAGCACTCGGCATATATTCTGAACTGAATTTTTTAAAGATGTCTTCTTAATTCATTAACAATCTCTGAACTGAATTTTTTAAAGATGTCGTCTTAATTCATGAACAATTTTGAAAAGCTGAAATCAGAATGATTAGTCTTCATATCAGAGGAGTTTCAAAATGGCTTCTCGCTTGTTATTACCCATGTGGGCTCAAATATGTGGGGTAACAATTACACAGTGTACACTGATTGGCTAACTTACATTTGGTTTTGGCCGTAATTTTACTTTCATTCACTTAATGTTCCCATTTGGGAGGAGGACCGCTCTATAGTCCGAAGGTTCAATAGTCCAGGGTTAGGTCTATAAACCTTTGGACTACTGAACCTAGGGCTAGGGTTAGTGTTGAACCTTCGGACCACTGAACCTTCAGACTATAGAGCTGTAACCGTAAGCTGTACATTGACAATCTGCAGATACTAATGAAAAATGTTTGGCTGATGTATTTTATAATCGTGAAAATTAAAAGCCTACCATTTCATAAGTAATGACTATTACAATATATAGAAACAAGTTCATTGCATTAAGTCATTGTAGACATTTTGTTGCTAAAAGAATATCATTCTGTTATGATGTTACGATTTATTTCGGCCAGTTATATCGCTTGTATTACAATGGCAACTATGTGCACAGGGATATGTGAAATAATGGCTAATGGAATTGCTATAGACAGCAGAGTGATTTTTATTAAAAATTAATCAGGTTAAGTGAATTGACAATTGGAAATGAATGGAATCACCAACTCCAGACTTTACAAATTACCTGTCCCTTGTTAATCAACTCCTAGCTTGTCAATCTTTAATTATATGCTTTTTGCTTACATAATGTGCAAATTTTTCCTTTCAATAGTCCCATATACAAGACATTTGAATTTCTTATGCATTTCCCATAGGTTTCCGACGTCATTGCTGAATGTAAGAAAGATTCCTGATCTGTTTACGAGACTTCTGATTTGCTAACTTGAATTCTTGACCATTTACAAGGTTCATTTATTGTGCATTTGTGTAAAGAATATCAAAATATCTATTAAGAAGTTGGTATGATATTATGAGTTGTGAAATGTCATCAGTGTTGTGATGGAAAAAAAAAAAAAAAAGAACAAAAAGTATGCCAGTTGCATCTTTAAAAAAAAATGTTTTTTATCCTCATCACTTCTGGTTTCATGTAGTCTGCAGCCTTTAAAAACTTTTGAAGCATTGTTACTTGGTTGTTAACAAAAAAACTCATCAAGGGTTTACCTATCTCTAGATGAGGCAAAGAATAATTTGACGTGATTGGGACATTTAAAATTTTTATTCTAATATAAAGATAAAAAAGATAAAAACTTTATTGCATATAAACATTCCACATACGGAACTGGATGCAAAACATATGCATAAACAAGAAAAAAATGATTAATTGACAGGATGTTAATTATTTAAATCATCTGATAGGATCAGATGTGTGTTTCATAATGTTACAGTTGGATGAGGATGATTTCATATTCAAATTTAATGGACGACTATTAAATTCCATGTCTAGTAAAAAAAACCCAACCCAATTACCGTAATTTTAAACATATCGGTGCAGTGAAAAAAATTGCTTTTGAAGACTTGTTAAAAAATCAGTTTTTATTGTACATTGAGGAATCAGGATATTTGCATTCTCTTATAACAAAGGTTAGAAAAATCATGGCTCAGAAAAGTCAAGGTGTGAAAGGTTACTTAACCTGCAGGGTGCAGGACGACGTCTATTTAGCTCTGTTCATTGAAGGGTTTTTATGGCAGGTTTATAGGTACTACTACAGTCATTAATCTCAAATTTTACATCATGAGTTTTAAAACAAGATTTAAAAAAACTATAAATGTTTTTGTACTAAGGATGTGTTAGGCAAGGTATTTGATTCTGCAATTTTTATTATTTTTAAATGGAATCAAGAAATATTTTTTTTTTTTTTTTTTATTATGCGAAGCTATTACAGTGGGATGTTAAGAAACCATGCAAATGTTTTATAATTGGATTCAAGAAATGGAGAATTGCAAACGGATGTTGGATGGTAATCTTTAAAAAAAAGAAAAAAAAAGGAATAACAGAAATGTGTGTGCCTGCCTGTCTGTCTGTCTGTCTTTGTGTTTTTGTTTGTTTACAGGATTTGGAAAACAGCAAAAACATGCCAAATTGTTTAAAAGTTGTACTAATAGAATTTGGAACCTAAACCAGTATCTGAAAGCAGGAATTGAGAGAGGAAATGTAAAACATTGGACTGTAATGTAACTGCCCTGACCGTTTCCTAACAACTGCAGTTTACAGTATGGACACACGGTCTCGACCATTTGCCATTTCATATTGTGTTGACTGTATATACCGTTACTTGGAAGGGGCTGAGCTAGTGTTATTGTTTGTATGTTTGTGTATATATACATATATATTATAACCTTCCGCAATTGTTTTGTTACTCGCTGGGTTTGTCCATAATTGATGCAGCAGAATTTATCCTAAATAACATTGTCATGTTTCTGGTTACGGTTTTCTAATTTTGAACCATTTTTACCTGTTTGTTTTTTTTGTTTTCTTCCAATTTAAGAAATTATTACTGAACTTGAAAATGTCTTAATTTATGTACAAGATATGTTTTGTTTGTTCTGCAGCAAGGTGTCTTTGTTTGTTCTGCAGCAAGGTGTCTGGTTAGTGTATGTACAACTTCGGTCACGTGGTCAGTAGAAATGGGTACAGCCCAACTGTTGCCACTTTAACAGTTATTGTCTGGGGTGTTTTCCCAGACTTCAGAGTTCCTTACATCTATCCTTTATCGGCAAGATTCCAGTTGTCCGTTACCAAACAGGAATTTATGCTGAATTTTGCAAATATATTTCATAATAAATTTGTCCCATTTTTTTATTTATTTTAAACATTACAAATGAATGTATTACTGTAAGCTTTTTTATTGTTGCAGTTTGATGAAGAAATATCTTAATTTACTACATATTTGCAAAGACAATTTGTGGTATTTGCTAATGGTATTAAGGTCTCTTAGGGGTTGGTGTGTGTGTGGGGGGGGGGGGGGAGAGGGGGGTATTAATCATTTTAAAATGTAAATTGAATGAGAATACTGCCTATCAATCACAGCATAAAACAATAACCCCTGCCCCCTTCCCTACAAAAAAACAAAAAAAAAAAAAGAAGCTGTATTTGCAGAAATTAGATGAAGCATTTGTTCATGCATATAACAATCACATTATGTTACATCATCATCCTAACATGTGCATCATACAAAACGAATACAATTAGTTGAGTTGCATACAGAATGCACGTATGTGAAATAATGTTATCTATAGTCCATCACAGTCTCCATGAACATTGTCTTCTGTAAATAATTTCAATTTGATTTGTCTTACGGAAAAACGTAAAGTGTTTTGGAAATAACAAAAAAAAACCCACACTATTTTTGTGTTCAATTTAGGAAGCAGTAAGAAAGAAAGAAATAACTTGTGGTACATAAAATAGTAAGAAAACGATGTCTCTTTGTTGGAAGGACTAGTTCAGTCTGATGAGCAACATTGGTGAAAACAGTTGGGCTGTTCCGGTTGTTACAGTAGCATACACGAGATATCAATCGATACACTTGCTACATGCTTTACACTTGAAACACAATCCTAATGGTGGCACGAGGTTTTCATTCTCCTCTTAAAATGCAGAATTCAAACATGGAAGTCTGCATCCAGAGTCCATACCTATTCTGTGGTAATTGGTTGATGTGCTTGGATATCATGGCTTGTTTTATTTTGTGTTACCATTTCAAACATTGCATGTGCTCAAATGTTCATCAGCAGCTAACTTATTCATGTTGTCTATAATTGCATTATGCTATGTTAACTTTATCATTATTATTACATACCAGGACTATTGTGTTTTTCTTCTTTCTCACTTTTTTTTTTTTTTTTCATTTTTAAAAAATTTGTTTTGGTATGTTAGACAGATTGTCATGTTAGGGGTATTGTAATCAGATGATATACATGTGTACATAACTATATAAAATAAGACTATATTATATATAAATATAAATATATATATTACACTGATGTTTATCGATTTAAATTTTGAGTTGAATTATTGGTTGTTTCATGGTGAATTCCGTGAAATCTCATGCAAACTGAAATGTATTCCAGTCAATTCTGCTCCTCATTCTTCTGTCTCATGCTGTCCGGTCACCCCTAATTTTAAAATTGGACTGGCCAGCCATATCAATCTGGTCTAGTGCCAAGGCAATGTGTATGGGGTGAAATTAATTACTTGGCAAAATGTGATAACTTTTTTTGACAGATGAGGTGTATGAAATTATTCTGGACATGTTTGCTGTTGGTTGGTGTTTCCTAGGCAATACAGTTGACAGCTTGACAGTTCAAGAAATTTATTTTTTTGTTGAAGTATGAAATGATGTAACTATAGAAAGGTTGTGTAATTTTTCTGGTGTTGTGACAGTTTTATAACCTGCTTGTTTGTCATTAACAGGTTCTGTTACTTTCAGTGCTTTACAGTGTTCAAATATGACAAGCTGGTAGGAGTTTGATTCAAATGATGCAATTTGGCAGTTGTTTTCTTGGCTAGGTAATTAAAATATTGCACTGGTTATAATTTCATGACACTAGTGAAAATATCTTAGATGTGATTGATGTGGAAATGGCATGTTTTGACAAATGTGTTGCCTGGGAGAGCACCTTCCACCAGTTTAGATGTCTTGACAACCAAAACCTTCACTCCATAATTCTAGATTTGTATTTGTGTACAGTGCTGTATAAAGTGTTAAATTGGACAGTGTTAATGTATGGAATTGATGCTGTGTTTTTTCTTTTCACCCAGACCATATGACACCACAGGATAGTACACACTGTTTAAACGAATAAATTCTTGGCAGCCTGGATTTAGATTCTAATTTAGTATTGAAGCTGGACAGTGGTTTCAATCCAGACTCGAAGTATAGGCTACAAATCTGTGTTCATGTAACTTGAGTTTAGACTTTGAGCTAAAATTGAGTCGGGTACCATTGAGTCGCACAGAATGAATGCAATTTATGTCCCGATTTTAAGTGTGATTCTAGTACAGGCCCAAAATCAAGTCTCGAGCTTAAAACAGTGTCATATTTGTTTCAAATTGAATGGTTCTGTTGAAGACCTATGTCCATGACTTTTGTTTCAAAGCCCTTTGTTGAAAGACAAAAGCCAACAAACCTTGTTGGGGCCAAGAAAAGACACCAAGAAAGAATTGGTTAGCAACAATAATGAAGATGAAAGTACCCAAAACATTTTATTGACACAAAGATGGTACTTTTCTTTCCTTTTTTTGTTTGTTTTAGGCAGGGTGTCGCATTTTGTGGGGTCATGTGGTTTGGTTATGAATAGTGTGTGTGTATATGGGTATGTCCCGAGTATCGGTTTGGTTTATTGATTGATTTCAGGATTTGTTTTATTGAATACTGCTAACAGTTACTGTGGAATAATATTATGTTGATAATTCTGGATCACTTGTACCAAGTGTGAACAAATCCTGTTGAAGAAATTTTTGCCAGAATGCACAATACAGAATGTATAGTTAACGTTCTAGCGTAGCATCAGTGCAGGTAGCCATTTGCACAGATTTCCCTTTAACTTGTGTGTATTATTGTCAAGTATTACTCTAGTGGGGGTGACGTCTACGACTGTATTGGTAGTTTGACACTTAACTATATTGGGATGCACCCCAAGTTCTGCTAGGTAACGTTTGCGAACTATTTGACTGGTTCCTAACAGACATTTATCGTGAAGCACATAAACCAGTCTGCTTGGTCTGGCTGTTTCATGTTTCTAGGAGTTATTATCGAGTCCAATCCCATCCCCAGTCCCCAGCCCATTTCACTGGATCACATAAAATGTAAGCATCCAAATTTGTTGTCTGAAATAAAAGTACTTGAAACAACAAAAGGAACGTTACTCATGTCATTTGAAGGGAAGACACTTTGTGGTCGTTTCAAGGGAAGTCACTCTGTCATTGCGTGATAGATGTGCTTCATTTCTCATAATTATAAAATCTTAAAATTGTATCTTATTTATCAGTTTATCTTATTATTGACCTGATCTCAGGATGGCTTTTATTGCCTATTCACTGGTCGACAAATCAAATCACCTGCCACAATATTAAAAAGAAATTACTCTAGTTTGTGTGTGTGTGTGTACACACATACATGTATACCAACTTTGTCAATAATTATATGCAAATTTAAAGGGAAATGTGCAAATGGCCTAGCAGGTACTTTTGCAAGAGTAGATGACTAACCGCTAGCATTGTTGCCGTAGTAAAATTCTAGTCTCTCTAGCATGAAGCTACTATTGTAGTGCAAATCCTGTACATAGTGTTAACACTGAATCAGTCTGTTACATTTGTTCATCTCTACAGTGTCACTGGTATGCTACAGTGTCACTGGTATGCTTCATTCGGTTTCAGTCATCTCGTAATTAACCCTTTTACTGCTGAAATTCTCAAATTATGAAACCTCAAATTAGAGTAAAGGGTGGAACATTGTTTAAAGGTTCTTGATGCATTATTTTGTTCAGATGTTGACAGTGGGACAAGAAAGCATTGTTCTGGAGATTTCCACATGCTGTTTGAAGTAAAACTTGCATATCAATGTCTGTTCTTTAGAAATCATGATAAATGAAACTTGGGTGGGGACAATATTCAGAATATTGCTAAAATTATGACTACTATTAATTTTTAATTGCAGAAATATAATATATGTAATGATTTGACAAAATTATGAAATAAATGTTCATGTTAATGGGACTTGAACGATGTTTTATTTATTTTTATTTCATACAATTTTCAACTGATATTTTGTATGCTTCTGAGCTTTCTTGCCATGGTTAGTGCTGAGTGACACCTCATTTCATGTCATCACTGCATTCAGTCTGAGGGCTGGAATAGGGAAGCTTCTGCAAATGTATTCATTATTGAATATTCCATAGCAGTTTATAATAGTCCGACTTGCCTAATATGAAAACCAGATCATGTAATTTTTATGCCTTTTGTCCAGCTAAGGTTGAAGCCTATGGTCCTGGGTACAGATTTTTTAAGCTATATTTGCACTACGATGTCATAAAACTGTCGTAGTCTATTACTTCATTGCAATACATGCCACAGTGACGTCATGGCCTACGATGGTTGTACAATATTGTAGCGTAGGATAGCTTAGAAAATATGGTCCCTGGGTCACGTTTTACAGAAGGATCTTTGCGCTAAAATGACCTGAGTGCCTTACTATCTTGTTCACTGAGGTGATTTTAGCATCAAGATCGCCTTGTAAAACAACACCAGGACACATACCCCAGGTGTCTGGGCTTTGTCGAGGGAGGGTTTAGTGTGAGAAATTGATGTTGTCATCTTGCACTTGAAAACAGTGGTGTATTCTATACTCTTGATGTGAAGCCAGATCCCATCTCTTAAACCTACTGGTGTAACCACTGTGCTGTATTATAGGTGATTTTAGTTTGACTTACGTATGTGTCGTGTCTTTGCACCTTCCCAGTGAACAGTTAAAACTTGCTCTGGGTTAAAACCAGTGCTTGTATGCGAACCCAGCCCAAAACCAATGGCACAACCACTGTTCCACTGAGGCTGGTCATTTAATTAACTGAACACATTTAAAGAGCCAGGCTTATCTAAAATGTAATTTACCATTGTTTGGTATCTATGTATACCTTTTACATTATATATGAAATACATGTATCAATAAAACAAATTCCAAAACCACTTTTTTACCTTGGGATTTTTCAAGAATTGATTATGGGGGTGGAGAACTTTTTTTTTTTAATACCCATCACCCATAAACTAAAATAAAATGATATTTAAATCAAGTATACACAGAGGGAAAATGTGGAGACCTACCAGGAATAAAATAATTAGTGTCGCCCCCACAATGTGATAATTCTGTCACAAGTGGTTTCTTCTTTCTTTCTTTTTTATAATCTATTGACCATTATGAATCTCTCTAACACACTAATGGACCCGTATACATGCTCCTGTTGAATGTTCATCATTTGAGATCCTTTAATACTGGGTTTGAAAATGAGCAAATTTCTTAATGGTCTTCCAGAGGTTGCACAATACTGGATTGCATTTAAATAGGATTTGGGATTCTATCAGCACAGACTACTTGAAACGTGAGTAACACACATACACCATAATCTAGCCATTGGGATTCTATCAGGATAGTGTATTTGAAACGTGAGTTACACATACACCATAATCTAGCCATTGGGATTCTATCAGGATAGTGTATTTGAAATGTGAGTTACACACACATCATTATCTATTGGGATTCTATGAGCACAGACTACTTGATACGTGAGTTACACACACCATAATCTAGCCATTGGGATTCTATCGAGATAGTCTACTTGAAACGTGAGTTACATGTACACCATAATCCAGCCATTGGGATTCTATCGAGATGGTCTACTTGAAACGTGAGTTACATGTACACCATAATCCAGCCATTGGGATTCTATCGGGATGGTCTACTTGAAACGCTAGTTACACACACATCATTATCTATTGGGATTCTATGAGCACAGACTACTTGATACGTGAGTTACACATACACCATAATCTAGCCATTGGGATTCTATCAGGATAGTCGACTTGATACGTGAGTTACACATGCACCATAATCTAGCCATTGGGATTCTATCGAGATAGTCGACTTGATACGTGAGTTACACATGCACCATAATCTAGCCATTGGGATTCTATCGAGATAGTCGACTTGAAACGTGAGTTACACATGCACCATAATCTAGCCATTGGGATTCTATCGAGATAGTCGACTTGAAACGTGAGTTACACATGCACCATAATCTAGCCATTGGGATTCTATCGAGATGGTCGACTTGAAACGTGAGTTACACATGCACCATAATCTAGCCATTGGGATTCTATCGAGATGGTCGACTTGAAACGTGAGTTACATGTACACCATAATCCAGCCATTGGGATTCTATCGGGATGGTCTACTTGAAACGCTAGTTACACACACATCATTATCTATTGGGATTCTATGAGCACAGACTACTTGATACGTGAGTTACACATACACCATAATCTAGCCATTGGGATTCTATCGAGATAGTGGACTTGAAACGTGAGTTACATGTACACCATAATCCAGCCATTGGGATTCTATCGGGATGGTCTACTTGAAATGCTAGTTACACACACATCATTATCTATTGGGATTCTATGAGCACAGACTACTTGATACGCGAGTTACACATACACCATAATCTAGCCATTGGGATCTATCGAGATTGGACTTGAAACGTGAGTCTATCGACACCATAGTCGGGATTCTATCGAGATAGTCGACTTGAAACGTGAGTTACACATGCACCATAATCTAGCCATTGGGATTCTATCGAGATAGTCGACTTGAAACGTGAGTTACACATACACCATAATCTAGCCATTGGGATTCTATCGAGATAGTCTACTTGAAACGTGAGTTACACATACACCATAATCTAGCCATTGGGATTCTATCGAGATAGTGGACTTGAAACGTGAGTTACATGTACACCATAATCCAGCCATTGGGATTCTATCGGGATGGTCTACTTGAAATGCTAGTTACACACACATCATTATCTATTGGGATTCTATGAGCACAGACTACTTGATACGCGAGTTACACATACACCATAATCTAGCCATTGGGATTCTATCGAGATAGTCGACTTGATACGTGAGTTACATGTACACCATAATCCAGCCATTGGGATTCTATCGGGATGGTCTACTTGAAATGCTAGTTACACACACATCATTATCTATTGGGATTCTATGAGCACAGACTACTTGATACGTGAGTTACACATACACCATAATCTAGCCATTGGGATTCTATCGAGATAGTCGACTTGATACGTGAGTTACACATACACCATAATCTAGCCATTGGGATTCTATCAGGATAGTCGACATGAAATGTGAGTTACACATACACCATAATCTAGCTATTGCTTCATCTTCCATCTTAATGGATTTAAATATGTCAATGTGACTGCGAAACAGAACCAAGGATGGGTATTAACCCTTTTAATCTCATAAGCCACTGAACCAGAAAAGGGTTAATGGAGTTTGGTGATAGTTTTCCTAAAACCGTGGTCCTGTAGGTAACACTCCTGCACTCCCCCCCCCCCCCCTTCCCCTCCCACTACATATTTTGAGGGATTTACCAGAGAATCTCCGTTACACTATGAAAAGTTACCTACATCCTCCTCTGAGCAGTGACCACTTAGAATCCAGACACTTCGATTTATGGACATTGTTGTTCACACTGTAAAACTTAAAAAAATCAGTGAAACAAGTCCCGTTCAAAATAAAATGTAACATGTTTATGAAAAGATGAAACAATAAGTACTCGTGATCAAAAAGGTTATTGGTCATGATGTACAAGGGATCATCTTTCTGTGAGCTTTCCCCCTTTGTTCTTATTGCTTAATATTTTTGTGAATGGAATATAAGAGAAAATTAATAAAATAAAAAAAACCTTTTGTCATAACATTTTGTTCTTTTATATTGTGTTAACATGATTGCAACCAGATGAAAAATAATCCACAACTACATGTGAAATGGATACTGGTACACACTTGAATATAATATCTTGGCTAATCTGTTTAAAACCAGTTCAGTTGCCTAGCAGAACAAAAGACAAGACATAGCGGTCGGTTTGAGATCGATCCCTGTCGATGGGCCCATTGGGCTATTTCTCACTCCAGCCAGTGCACAACGACTGGTACATCAAAGGCTGTGGTATGTGCTATCCTGTCTATGTGATGGTGCATATAAAAGATCCCTTGCTGCTAATCAGAAAGAGTAGCCCATGAAGTGGTGACAGCGGGTTTCCTCCCTCAATATCTGTGGTCCTTACCCATATGTCTGATGCCATATATAACTGTAAATAAAATGTGTTGAGTGCGTCATTAAATAAAACATTTCCTTCCTTCTTTCCTAGCAGAACAATACAGGGTTTCTAAAATGTTTATACACTAGCCATGGGATCAGTGATTTAAAACATTTACTAGTCCTAATTACAAATTCACTAGCCCTTCTTTACTTAAGTTAATACAATTTTACTAAATAAAATAGTAATAATAAAATATGTCACCTAAAGAGGGAAATAGAGCTTAAAAACACTAATAATGGGGGGTTGGGGTGGGGGCAGGATATTCATGTTTACAAAATACTTAACTGCAACATTTGACCAAAACAATTCACTAGCTGTCGGGCATGGCAATAGTAGTTTTTTACTAGCCCAACATTGAAAATCACTAGCCATGGGAGTGGGGCTACTATAATCTAGAAGCCCTGCAATAAATATTAAAGTGGTTCCCAAAGTTGGTTCTGGCTATTTTAGCATCAATGTCTATAGATGGAAACAAAAACCTTTGTTTTAACAATGCCCCAGCACTTTTTTAACCTACCGGCATGACTGGGATGTAGAAGTTAAAAAACACATTTCTGACTTCCACCAACCTGCCACCACAACAGTAGCAAGAACTCTTTCATTATGAGCATTTTTTCCATTATATGAACAATCCATTTGCACATAACCAATATGATGGCTAGTGCTAATTTTGATCAAATCACTTGCCTACAAACAAAAATGGCTTGTAATTCACTGGATGACTAGTTAAAAGTTTGTTTTGTTTAACGACTGCACTAGAGCACAATGATTTATCATTTGATCAGAGATAATGTGTATAATAATCTAGACTGCTGTACGTTTTAAAGGAACTAAATGTATGGAATGCTGCTTTTTTTTCTTACAACAAAACAGACAAACATTCTTCCCCCATATGCACACACACACATATATAGGGATAAATACATTCGGAATGACCGTCCCCCAATTTCAGGTGTGTTTTTTTTGTTGCTTTTGGAAGTCTTTATTTAATGACACTCGTCACATTTTGATGGTTATATGGCTCAGACGTGATGAAGGATCAAGAGAGGAAACCTGCAGCTGCCACTCCATGGCCTAATCTTTATTAATTAAGAGCAAGGGATTTTTTATATGCACTATCCCACAGACATGATGGTACATACCATGGCTTTTGTCATGGAGCGCTGGCTGGAACAAAAAATAGGCCCACTAACGGGAATCGATCCTAGACTGACCACGCATCAGGCGAGTTCTTTACCACTAGGCCGTGTCTCAACCCCCTTGGAAGATATTTTTAAAATGTACGTACTAAATTATTTTAGGCAATAGGGTACAAAAACATTAAGATGTGCAGAAAAGTTCAGTTTGTTTTGTTTAATGACACCACTAGAGATTAATCATCAGCTATTGGATGTCGAAAACTTAAAATAACCATGATTGACATTCAATAGCCGATGATTTCATTAATGTGCTCTAGTGATGTGGTGAAATAAAACAAACTTTTTCACTTTTAAGTCTGTTTTGTTTACCACCACCACATTGATTTATTAGTCATCGTCTCTTGGATGTCAAACATTTGGTAATTCTGACTTGTAGTCATCAGAGGAAACACGCTGCATTTTTCCTAATGTAGCAAGGGATCTTTTATATGTACTTTCCCACAGACAGGAAATCACATACCACGGTTTTTGTCCATTTGTGACCGGCCTCGATGGCGTCATGGTTAGGCCATCGGTCTACAGGCTGGCAGGTACGGGGTTCGGATCGCAGTCGAGGCATGGTATTTTTAATCCAGATACCGACTCCAAACTCCGCCATGGTTTGTGCTATCCTGCCTGTGGGAAGCGCAAATAAAAGATCCCTTGCTGCCTGTCGTAAAAAAAGAGTAGCCTATGTGGCGACAGTGGGTTTCCTCTAAAAAAAAACAGTGTCAGAATGACCATATGTTTGACGTCCAATAGCTGATGATAAGGTAAAAAAATCAATGTGCTCTAGTGGCGTTGTTAAATAAAACAAACTTCTTCGTCCATTTGTGGTGCACTTGTTGGAACAAGAAGAAACCCAATCAGTTGAATCAATCCACCGAGGTGGTTTGATCCTGCGACGCGAGCATTCAGCCGACTGAACTAAATCCCCCCACCCCCCCCCCCCCCACTTTAACTTTAACCTTCCTTCAGTTCGTGGCGGGATGTAGCCCAGTGGTAAAACGCCCACTCGATGCACGGTCGGTCTGGGATCGATCCCCGTTGGTGGGCCCATTGGGCTATTTCTCATGCCAGCCAGCACACCACGACTGGTATATCAAAGGCTGTGGTATGTACTACCCTCTCTGTGGGATGGTGCATATAAAAGATCCCTGGCTGCTAATCAAAAAGAGTAGCCCATGAAGTGGCGACAGCAGGTTTCCTCTCTGAATCTGTGTGGTCCGTAACCATATAACCGTAAATAAAATGTGTCGAGTGCGTCGTTAAATAAAAATTTCCTTCCTTCCTTCCTTCCTTTCAGTTCTATGCAAACTTGAAGCATGCTTACGGTAGGTAGGTTTTTAAACAGCATCACTCACTGAACCAAACTTTCTTATCAGCTGATGGTATATCAGTTATCACAAACGTTTCTGTGCTACGCATGGTTATTGCAGACTTTCAATGCTTTGACAACTGTAGATAATTCCTCGTGCTGTTGTACTCAGGCTGTCGGTCATGATATCGAAAGTGTGCAGTAACCATGCATACCTTGTACTTAACTTGGATATATTATACAGTAAATTTAACTTGGATGGGATCATGTATTATACAGTAAATTTAACTTGGATGTAGAATAGGGTCTCCACGAGTACTTGGGCATGGGTCTAGTCTAGCAAGACCCGAGTCCGTTCACAGGACAAGGTGGAATACAATGATCAACTATAATACAATGGACAATGTAGGCCAATAATTTCAGCAGTAGATAATCAACAATACAAGTTACACAATAATTATATGATCACGTGCTAGTTTCTTTTTAAACTGGCCGTTCGTCCATCAGAAGACTGCACGTATCAACCTGTTTTTAAATCCATTACAATGGCATGATTTGGCATCCATGTTCAGCGCTGGAATAAAGATGTGTAATGCAATTTTACCGTATTCCTTAATCTCGGCATCATCTAGTGCAAGTGTCGGGTACTCGAGTCCGGGTCGAACTCGACCCTCGAGTCAAATATTCATGAAGGCCCTAATGTAGAATTACACCAAACATCTGACCTGATATGAATTTTTGTGCTGTTCCCCACATTAGACCATCTAATATTGCTACATTTGTTATTGGCGAGATCTGTCGTTAGTAATGAATGCCTGATCTTAAAAAGAAAGAATTATTTTTACTCTGCACATTTAAAACAATGGCCATTTCAATATTTGTCAAGAAAGCATACCCACCGCCAGTAGATTATTTCATATAATGCATTAATACTAGGGACGGACTGTTCTAATTAAGGATGGGTATTGCCTAAATTTTCGTATTGTGATCAATTGTGATACAGGAATCTGAATTGTGGTACGTACCACGATGTATTGCTATGACCTATTCTTAATTACTAGAATTTATAAAGTGCTCCAATTTTGTGTAATTTAATAAAATGATACACCAATCTACACCGATTCCAAATAAGTGAAGCTATCGTTTCTTTTCTTAAACTGATAGGGTTTTTTTTTAAATATAATGTGTGTGACTAACACACGTACAAAATATATAAGAACAATATTACCGGTACGCTAGAAAAATAATAAAATTGTTTAAAATTTATATTGCAGCTTACCAGTTATACTGTATGTAATTTACACAAATCAGCGTACCGGGTGCCATTGTGCTTCAAATAAAGAAAGAAGTGTTTTATTTAACGACGCACTCAACACATTTTATTTACGGTTATATGGCGTCAGACATATGGTTATGGACCACACACATTTTGAGAGGACACCCGCTGTCGCCACTACATGGGCTACTCTTTTTACGACAGGCAGCAAGGGATCTTTTATTTGCGCAGGATAGCACAAACCATGGTCTTTGTTGAACCAGTTATGGATCACTGGTTGGTGCAAGTGGTTTACACCTACCCATTGAGCCTTGCGGAGCACTCATTCAGGGTTTGGAGTCGATATCTGGATTAAAAACCCCATGCCTCGACTGGGATCCGAACCCAGTACCTACCAGCCTGTAGATCGATGGCTAACCACAACGCCGGTCAACTGGACAAAGGCCGTGGTATGTGCTTTCCTGTCTGTAGGAAAGTGCATATAAAAGATAGCTTGCTGCATTAAGAAAAATGTAGCGGCTTTCCTCTGACGACTACGAGTCATAATTACCAAATGTTCGATATCCAATAGCCTATGATTAATTAATGTGCTCTAGTGGTGTCATTAAACAAAACAAACTTTTTTTGTTGTTCAGTTGTGGTGCACTGGTTGGAACAAGAAAAAACACATGGTGGTTTAATCCTGAGATAAAAGCCTCACGTGAGTGCTCAACCGAGCTAAAATGCAACATATATGCAAGTTTGTCAAATAAATGAAAACCTTTGCTACCAGAATCATTTGGTAGTGTTATACCAAACAGCTACTCACCAGGTTCAAGTGCCCCAAACTTTGAATAGTCATAAAACAACAGACGCTTAACACCTTGCCAAATATCTGTATATGATTGTCAAAGACAATGTGGGGAAAAAAAAGAAGAAAAAGGGTCAAACATAAGAGTGAACTTGTTGAATGCATTTCTCAATGGGTGAAGTCGGTTATGTGATATCGCTATTTGGGAAGTGCACAAACCACAAGAGGTGGTGGATTATGTCAAAAAACCTTTTCTATCAGATTGGCTATTGAAAGAAGAAAGAAATGTTTTATTTAACAATGCATTCAACACATTGTATTTACGGTTATATGGCATCAGACATATGGTTACGGACCACACAGATATTGAGAGAGGAAACCCACTGTCACCACTTCATAGGCTACTCTTTTCGATTAGCAGCAAGGGATCTTTTATATGTACCATCCCACAGACAGGGTAGTACATACCACGGCCTTTGATATACAAGTCGTGGTGTACTGGCTGGAATGAGAAATAGCCCAAGGGGCCCACCAACAGGGGCATATCCCACACCAACTGCGCTCCGAGCGAGCGCTGTACCACTGGGCTACGTCTCGCCCCAGATTGGCTATTGGGTGTCAAACAAATGAAGTATATGAATATAAAGAAGACAGTTGTATTTAGATGTGAATATAGTCATTTATTACTGAATTAATACATAAATAAAAGGATGACGAAATAAATTGCTACTTTTCAAAAAATCTACGACCTTCACATTTAATCTTTTGAAATGTACACCAAAATCAAATTTCCATTAAAAGTGAAAATCATTACTGCATTGATTTACTTAAGTTAAAATATGCAAAATGACAAAATAAATATGTACACAATGTATTTATACATTCAAACCATGTGACAGATCAGGATAGACTTTTGAAAGACAGAATGTACAATAAAAACGGCACCAGGACTCGTGACAAGTTAACATCTAACATGAAGTCTACACAGAATTTATCAGCAAGTTTTGAAACTCCTTTTCTTCCCATCAGTGTTATAAAGTTAGAAACCATGAACCTGAAACGAAAAATATAGTAAAATGTTTTACTAGAACACAAAAAGTAGACCAATTAAAATTTAACAATTTGGCAAACAAATTTAGGGTGAAAGAAAAAAAAAGTTCTATCCATCCATTAATGGGCAACAAATAAATATATATATTTACAGGGCTCATATATTTTTTACATAGTTTTGAATACAAATACATTTTTATTAAATAAAATGTATTTCTGGTATGTATCTTAATTAACTCACATCAAATCAAAAAATGTGTTTTATTGTTCATATTTAGTTGTATATTCCAAATAACCACAAATAATACTTGTTGGTATACTGGCCCATAAAATAACCACAAATAATACTTGCTGGTATACTGGCCCATAAAATAACCACAAATAATACTTGCTGGTATACTGGCCCATAAAATAACCACAAATAATACTTGCTGGTATACTGGCCCATAAAATAACCACAAATAATACTTGCTGGTATACTGGCCCATAAAATAACCACAAATAATACTTGCTGGTATACTGGCCCATAAAATAACACAGCAGGGCTTCTAGAATTGTTTTTAAATCCACTAGCCATGGGGATCAGTAATTTAATTTTTTTTACTAGCCACGATTAAAAATTCACTAGCCCTACTTTACTTTAAGTTAATACAATTTTACTAAATAATAGTAATAATCAGATATGTCACCTAAAGAGGGAGATATAGCTTACAAACACTAACATTGATGGGTTGGAGTGTGATTTGTATATTCATATTTACAAAATAGATTTAATTGCAACATTTGACTTCTGTTTTTTTCACTAGCTGTCTGGCATGGCAATAGTAGTTATTTACTAGCCCTACATTGAATATCACTAGCCATGGGAGTGGGGCTACCATAATCTAGAAGCCCTGCAGAGCATACACTGTTTGCCAAAATGTTCATATATGATATATAGCGATACAGGTAACTGAACTGTGATAGGTACCAGGATATATTGCAAAGACCATTTCTCAATTATTATAATTTATAAAGGCACTAATTTAATAAAATGATACACCAGTCAATCAAGATTGATTCCAAATAAGTGAAGCTATTGTTTCTTTTCTTAAACTGGTAGGTTTTGTTTGGAAATATAACTATTCCTTGTTGTAGATTTTATCTAAATGTACGCAGATTAACCCGGTTCCACCCCTCCAATTCTGCCACTGTGTCAGAGAGTACACTGACTTTGACCTACTCCTTGTTGACGATTGTATCTAAATGTACGCAAATTAACCCGGTTCCACCCGTCCAATTCTGCCACTGTGTCAGAAAGTACACTTACTTTGACCTACTTCTTGTTGACAATGGTATCTAGATGTACATGGATTAACACAATTACACACCCCACCCCTCCAATTCTACCACACTGTCAGACAGTACACTTACTTTGAACTGCTCATTGTTGACGACTGTATCTAAATGTACACAGATTAATCCGGCCCCCCCCCCCCACCCCCTCCAATTCTGCCACTGTGTTACACTATACTTACTTTGACCTACTCCTTGTTGACGATTGTATCTAGATGTACACAGATTAACACAATACCACCCCCAACACCCTCCAATTCTGCCACTGTGTTACACTATACTTACTTTGACCTACTCCTTGTTGACGACTGTATCTAGATGTACACAGATTAACCCGGTTCCACCACCCCCCACCCCTCCAAGGCCGCCACTGTGTCAGACACTACATTTACTTTGACCTGCTCCTTGTTGACGATTGTATCTAGATGTACACAGATTAACCCGGTTCCACCACCCCCCTCCCCTCCAAGGCCGCCACTGTGTCTGACACTACACTTACTGTTGATCTGCTCCTCGTTGACGATTGTATCTAAATGTACACAGATTTACCCAGTTCCACCCCCCCCGTCACCCCTCCAATTCTGCCACTGTGTCTGACACTACACTTACTGTTGATCTGTTCCTTGTTGATGATTGTATCTAAATGTACACAGATTAACCCAGTTCCACCCCTCCCCAACCCCTCCAATTCTGCCACTGTGTCTGACACTACACTTACTGTTGATCTGCTCCTTGTTGATGATTGTATCTGAATGTACACAGATTAACCCAGTTCCACCCCTCCCCACCCCCTCCAATTCTGCCACTGTGTCAGACACTACACTTACTTTGACCTGCTCCTTGTTGACGATGCCAGTGGTGATGAGGAAGTTGCTGATCAGTTGTCGCTGGTCTCCCTGCAGCTGGATCACCTCACCATACTCTGGGTGCTCCACTACCGTGCCGTTACACGCAAACTCCTACAATAATACACACAGGTACTGTACAAACTCCTACAGCAATACACACAGGTACAGTACAAACTCCTACAATACACAGGTACTGTACAAACTCCTACAGCAATACACACAGGTACAGTACAAACTCCTACAATACACAGGTACTGTACAAACTCCTACAACAATACACAGGTACTGTACAAACTCCTACAATACACAGGTACTGTACAAACTACAATACACACAGGTACAGTACAAACTCCTACAACAATACACACAGGTACTCTACAACAATACACACAGGTACTTTACAAACTCCTACAACAATACACACAGGTACAGTACAAACTCCTACAACAATACACAGGTACTGTACAAACTCCTACAACAATACACACAGGAAAAGTACAAACTCCTACAACAATAAACACAGGCACTTTACAAACTCCTACAACAATACACACAGGTACTCTACAACAATACACACAGGTACTTTACAAACTCCTACAACAATACACACAGGTACAGTACAAACTCCTACAACAATACACAGGTACTGTACAAACTCTTACAACAATACACACAGGAAAAGTACAAACTCCTACAACAATAAACACAGGCACTTTACAAACTCCTACAACAATAAACACAGGCACTTTACAAACTCCTACAACAATACACACAGGTACTCTACAACAATACACACAGGTACTTTACAAACTCCTACAACAATACACACAGGTACAGTACAAACTCCTACAACAATACACACAGGTACTTTACAAACTCCTACAACAATACACACAGGTACTCTACAACAATACACACAGGCACTTTACAAACTCCTACAACAATACACACAGGTACTCTACAACAATACACACAGGTACTGTACAAACTCCTACAACAATACACACAGGTACTCTACAACAATACACACAGGCACTTTACAAACTCCTACAACAATACACACAGGTACTCTACAACAATACACACAGGCACTTTACAAACTCCTACAACAATACACACAGGTACTCTACAACAATACACACAGGCACTTTACAAACTCCTACAACAATACACACAGGTACTCTACAACAATACACACAGGCACTTTACAAACTCCTACAACAATACACACAGGTACTCTACAACAATACACACAGGTACTGTACAAACTCCTACAACAATACACACAGGTACTCTACAACAATACACACAGGTACAGTACAAACTCCTACAACAATACACACAGACACACAGGTACAGTACAAACTCCTACAACAATACACACAGGTACAGTACAAACTCCTACAACAATACACACAGGTACAGTACAAACTCCTACAACAATACACACAGGTACAGTACAAACTCCTACAATACACAGGTACTGTACAAACTCCTACAACAATACACACAGGTACTGTACAAACTCCTACAACAATACACACAGGTACAGTACAAACTACAATACACACAGGTACAGTACAAACTCCTACAATACACAGGTACTGTACAAACTCCTACAACAATACACACAGGTACTGTACAAACTCCTACAACAATACACACAGGTACTCTACAACAATACACACAGGTACAGTACAAACTCCTACAACAATACACACAGACACACAGGTACAGTACAAACTCCTACAACAATACACACAGGTACAGTACAAACTCCTACAACAATACACACAGGTACAGTACAAACTCCTACAACAATACACACAGGTACAGTACAAACTCCTACAATACACAGGTACTGTACAAACTCCTACAACAATACACACAGGTACTGTACAAACTCCTACAACAATACACACAGGTACAGTACAAACTACAATACACACAGGTACAGTACAAACTCCTACAATACACAGGTACTGTACAAACTCCTACAACAATACACACAGGTACTGTACAAACTCCTACAACAATACACACAGGTACTCTACAACAATACACACAGGTACTCTACAACAATACACACAGGTACTGTACAAACTCCTACAACAATACACACAGGTACTCTACAACAATACACACAGGTACTCTACAACAATACACACAGGTACAGTACAAACTCCTACAACAATACACACAGGTACTCTACAACAATACACACAGGTACTCTACAACAATACACACAGGTACAGTACAAACTCCTACAACAATACACACAGGTACTCTACAACAATACACACAGGTACTCTACAACAATACACACAGGTACAGTACAAACTCCTACAACAATACACACAGGTACTCTACAACAATACACACAGGTACTCTACAACAATACACACAGGTACTGTACAAACTCCTACAACAATACACACAGGTACTCTACAACAATACACACAGGTACTCTACAACAATACACACAGGTACAGTACAAACTCCTACAACAATACACACAGGTACTGTACAAACTCCTACAACAATACACACAGGTACTGTACAAACTCCTACAACAATACACACAGGTACTGTACAACAATACACACAGGTACTGTACAAACTCCTACAACAATACACACAGGTACTGTACAAACTCCTACAACAATACACACAGGTACTGTACAACAATACACACAGGTACTGTACAAACTCCTACAACAATACACACAGGTACTGTACAAACTCCTACAACAATACACACAGGTACTCTACAACAATACACACAGGTACTCTACAACAATACACACAGGTACTCTACAACAATACACACAGGTACTCTACAACAATACACACAGGTACTCTACAACAATACACACAGGTACTCTACAAACTCCTACAACAATACACACAGGTACTGTACAAACTCCTACAACAATACACACAGGTACTGTACAAACTCCTACAACAATACACACAGGTACTGTACAAACTCCTACAACAATACACACAGGTACTCTACAACAATACACACAGGTACTCTACAACAATACACACAGGTACTCTACAACAATACACACAGGTACTCTACAACAATACACACAGGTACTCTACAACAATACACACAGGTACTCTACAACAATACACACAGGTACAGTACCAGGGCTTCTAGAATGTTTATAAAATCCACTAGCCTTGGGATCAGTGATTTTAAAAATGTACTAGCCACGATTAAATATTCACTAGCCCTACTTTAAATAAATGCAATTTTACTAATAGTAATAATCAGATATGTCACATAAATAGGAAGATTGACCTTAAAAATCTTTAGATTGGGGTGGGAATAGGGGGCAGGATATTCATATTTTAAAAAAAATATGTAAATGCAGCATTTGACAAGGGGTTTTCCACTAGCCGTCGGGCTAGTTATAGTAATTATTTACTAGCCCAACACTGAATATCACTAGCCATGGGAGTGGGGCTACCATAATCTAGAAGCCCTGAGTACAAACTCCTACAACAATGCACAAAAATATAGAACAAACTCCTACAATACATACAGATATAGTACAAACTTTCAACACGGCTCAAAATAGCGACCTGTAAAAAGCTGTCTACTTTTTAGATCTAGAAGGAGAAATAGAAATTCACCTGCTAAAACCACCACAAAAATTGCAGGTAATTTTTTTTAGAGATATGGTTGTTAGATTATCTCATCTGCTATTTAGCTCGTAATTGTTATATTTTAATTCCATAATGCTCTAAAATCCATCGAAGAGGTCATAATTCCCCCCCCAACCACCAAATGATCAGCTCACCCTATCCTATCTTTTTTCCAGCAGGTTCTCTCTTTTTTTTTCTTTTTACATAAACAGTAGGACATCTCTCTTTTGACCTGCTATTTTAAAGAAAATAACAGCAGCCCATATTTTGCTTCCTATTTGAAGCCTTGTAACAATATGTAAATACAGTACGAACTCCTACATCACTATATACAATGAATCTGACCTACTTCCACCAAACTGAGAAACCTAGTTTAAGCCTAAAAATACGTATGTATTTCAGGTTTCAGTCTTGGGAAACAAAATAGGGTAAGTAGGTAGGAACCTTTTTTCTTCTTCCTTTTAAAAAAAAAGTATATATATATATATATACAGTCATCTCCACTTATTTGCACATCGGTTTATAGCATAATTCGGTTAATCGACTATTTTCACCCAACACGGAACCATTTGCCCTTATAACACTACAAAACATCTGGTTAATTGCACAGACTACAGGCTATATATCGGTTATTTGCACATATAAATAACGATTTTTTTTTTTTTTTGTGCTAAATTAATGTCACAAATGACTGAGAATGTCTATCAAACTTTGGCAAAAAAACCTCAAATAAATCACGATTAATCTGTTTTGTTTGAGCTCACTGTGTGGTAAGCCGACTGTAATCACTGTTTAGTCTACGTGTGACATGCAAATGAGATGGTGTGCACGTTACTACTGGTGAATCACAATACCCGACTACAAGATTTAAGAATGACATAATTAAGTTGAATAAACCTAAGACATAATGTTTTGTTTGCAATATATTGCTGTTAATCAGAGGCAATCTCAATAACTGGTAACTCTCCGACTATTATTTTTAGAAGTACCGCCTGTGCGCTTGTACGCATGCGCACTCAACTATTGAGGCCCTATTCGATTGACGTGTTCAGGGCAATCATTGTTCTGTATCAATTATTACGTTATGTTGAGAAGCCTTGTTAATAATTAAAAGATTACAGATCAATCGTCCTAGGCGGTTATGTTTTTAATAAATGTGATCGAGAAAGGGTTGTTGTTCACTTATTCATTAGATGCAGTGTACGCTATATCTGTTAAACGCAAAAGAAACGATTTATCACTTGCTTCCCGGAAAATGTAGCGGGAAAAAAAAAGACTGGTGGGGGAGGTCGTCAAAAAAAAAAAACATAACAAAGACCGTTATTTATGGATCGTCCCTAAGTTTCTGCTATATTGTTAGACACCAATCAGTCGGACCGCACCATGAAGGTCAGTTAGACCGGTCATGCATGCAATGCAGACTGCTGGAACTGATAACGACTCACTAGCCGAGCTTAACTTTAATTGCTTAACAATAGCAAAGTCATTATTTGGGGATCACAAATAATACCAAAGCTTGCCATATCTTTTGGGATGGAAAGAACACCATACCAGCAAATGCATAGAAGTTCACGTAATTCTCTTCGGTCAATCAACAGCCCGGTAATTCCGGAAACTGACGTCATTTTGTAAACACGTGCACCGATGAAACGTGAACTTTTTGATGGTTCTGTTGTTTCAAGTTTATCTCATTAACTACATGGCTAATACACTTTGTTTACACTAGTGGATGATCAGTGTTTTTTTTTTTTTAATGCACAAAGTTTGTGTTTTTAGAAAACGACGCCCAGTGACGGCCGTTGTTGGTTTTTTAAAAAATGATTTCTGGTCTGGAAGATTAAAACAAAAACGTCATGCTAATTATATATATATATATCGATAGATATATTTTTTTACATTTATATATATCCAACTGCATGTGACATGTGTTAACTGTAATAGTTCCGGTATGAAGTACCGCATTATGCTAGACTGTCTCCCATGCCACTTTGTAGTTGGATGGCTGTTACAAAGTGAAAGTCGGTACTCTATCGGTTAATCGACTAACCCGGTTAATTGCACAAAATCGAGCAGCACCGAGGGTATGCAAATAAGCGGGTTTGACTGTATATATATATATATATAATCAAACCGAGAAACAGTAATCGGCCAGTGTTCTAAATCTAGTTTGCTAATTGCAAAACATCAGGGATCATGATGGATTTTGTTTTTGTTTTTGTTCGTCGGGAAACTGGAAACACACATTGTTTTAGAACTTATGTGTACCAAGGGTACATATGGAGTATCAGTGTTAGTCTTTGCCAGGAAAGTGGTTTTTTGGCAAGAGGTATCACTTGACAACAAGTGTGGACCTTTTGAGGATGTCACAGCTAATTTTGATAGTTTTACTATCAGTGAACATAACTTTGAAATAGAAATTTTAGTTTTGTTTCCAAAATGCTTTGTGATCGGCAAAACAGTGAAAAAAGTCCCCAAAACTATATGTGGGACAAACGGGCGGATAGAGACAGACAGAAACAAAACCTACAGTCCCCTCCGGTTGGACCAGTAGGGGACTAAAAATACCGGCTAGTTTTAGCCCCATGATAATTCACTTCAATGTAAAACTATATTGTACCTTCTTGGCATGTTTTACGATCTTCCTGAAGTCGTATTTCGGGTTGATGCCCTGGACAGTGGTCAACATTTTGCGACCATTCCGTTGCTGAATACGGATATGGACGGGATCTTGAATACTGGATCCACTCGTAACATCGCTGTCCTCAGAATCAGCAAATGGGTCGGTAACTTGATTTCGAGCAGCTGCCAAAATAACACAAACACAATGTTATGAACTTTACAAGAAAAACCAGTGTTTCTGCCAGAAAGACATTTTTGGGTATGGCACTATGGAATTGAATGTAACCAGTCAGTAGGGGATATGGGTGGCCTCCTCCAGAAAGAAAATGGGTCAAGTTTAGGATTAGGGTTAAGAAAATCATATGTACAGCAATGATAAGAGTAATTAATTTTGACAATTTGTTTTACTTAAAAACAAAATTTGGCCAAAATATTTGGGTATGGTGCCATACCCATTTTACCCTCTGGCAGACACACTGATAACTGTTTTAACCCAACCATCTATTGTCTGTTGGCTGATCCCTAAACCACTTATTTTTACGGTAGAGGGCATTATTTTCTGTTGCCCATTTAGGCAAATTGATAGTGTTGGTTGGGACATTGACATTCACGTGGCATTTTTAATTCAACCAGTCTCCCTCCCTCAACATTTTGTAACACGTCATTTGACCTACCACTACAAGTTATGAACGGCTGACAGCGTTACGTCATTGATCTAGAACGGCCCCAATGTTGATAAAAAATATATACAAACTCTGACAAAATCTGTCATTACAAAGGATTTTATTCAAAACATGGGATGCCATAATAAAGATAATAATAAACCCCATAATTTTAGACACCATCATCAATGCGTAGTAAGTTGTCAAGTAGACCAGCGTGTGCGTGCAGAATTCCAAGAGTAAAAATTATCCGACCCCAATAGCTCTGATTAGTCAATATGCCATAAAGTACTGCGCATCAAATCATGTTCCAGTCACATGGACTGTGACTTTCTAACAAACGAAACAAAAATTAAATAGACAACACTGATTATTTTGATTACTCAGGGCCTCTAGATTATGGTAGCCCCACTCCCATGGCTAGTAATATTCAGTGTTGGGCTAGTAAATAATTATTATAACTAGCCCGACGGCTAATGGAAACAAAACCTTGTCAAATGTTGCATTTACATATTTCGTAAATGTGAATATCCTGACCCCTCTTTCCACCCCTAATCTAAGAATTTGTAAGCTCAATCTCCCTCTTTAGGTGACATATCTGATTATTACTATTAGTAAAATTGGATTTATTTAAAGTAGGGCTAGTGAATTTTTAATCATGGCTAGTACGTTTAATCACTGATCCCATGGCTAGTGAATTTTTTTTAAATTCTAGAAGCCCTGGATTACTGTTACTATAGTATGTACATATATAAATAACATATGCACATTCATTAACCTCTGGCTGAAATACAAATATTTAAATGAAGTTTTATTTGATATTTTTTTAAAGATAAAAAAGAAAAATAATAGACATAAAAAACCATACCTAGGCTTATTCAGGGGTTAATCCATGTCAAATCAACAAATATTTGAGGTCGCCCACGCACTTCGGTCTCAGATTCACTTGAAATTTGTACCAAACATGCCTCAGTTATCCACATGAAAATTTGTGAGGTTTCTAAACAATTTTTTTGTACTCGTGGTCATACTATACAAGCAACAGTAAAAATATTTCAACGATTCCAATTCCAAGGGGTTAAATGAGCTTATGTTTTTAGTGTTACTGAAGAAAATATTTCATCCTGTAAACAATTACTAATCTTAAATCTATATAAGTAGCAAAATAACTGAAATGTGGGTGTTTTATAATGAGAAAATACATTAACCATGTAACTGTTTATATCCTCCGAAATGCTTTGCATATATGCTGAAGTCATGCATAATTGAAAGATAAATTTCCCAAGCAGGGCTTCTATATGGATAATGAAATTTGGCACACACAAACTACATCACACTAGCTATAAAATGAGCTCAGTTTCAGGATTTTTGAAGTTAACCCACATTGGTTTTTTTGTCATTGAAAATGTTCCCAATCTGACATTTTTCTTATTTCAGAAGGGCGTTATTCCATAACTAAACAGCACATAGATGTAAAACTTTACAATTATGTAGTGACTGGGGTGGACTTCATAGACAAAAAAGATTATGTGTGTGCAGTGAATGTAAGACATTGTTTTAGAGTCTGGAAAATGGGTGCTCGTGAAATAAACTTGCATTTTCGACATTTTTATTTGTATCCAGTCATTTAATATGACGACTGAAAAGCACCAGTCTGCTATAAATCAGTCCTTTATTACCTCCTTAGTGCCCATGCAAAATTTCAGGCTCTTAAGTCCATTATGTCCTAAGATAATAGGTCTTGAAATATAGCAGGAAAATTATGGCAGCCATTTTTCAGCTAAATTTAACTCTTACCGTAGTTAGGAAAATGTCCATTACTTCAAAACTATTTGAAATACAGAGCTCAAACTTGAGATTTGTTCATGTGGATAACTGAGGCATGTTTGGTACAAATTTCAATCTGAATCTGAGACCGAAATGCATGGGCCATTTGTTGATTTGACATGGAATGACCCTCAGTCTAAATTCCATTTTTTTTAAATAAAGTATAAAATTACATGATTGCCATTTTTGGGACCTCGTGTTAATCTTTGTAGGCTAACAGTTATGAACTAAGTTTACTGACTTCGCTCATTTCTGTAACAAGTTCATTTGTGTAGGCTACAGAATCCAGTATTTAATTCAATCCCTTTTCTCTGTCATAACTATATGAACAGTATAAATGAGTTATCCTTATCAGACATTGTGATCTATTACCTTATAAAAGTGGACCGTTTCTAATTAATAATAAAGAACTTTTGATTGGATTGGTACGTCTTCAAAGATGTCTATTAAACATGTGTTTTCCAATTTGTATAGCAAAGATAAGTACCAGTCATATATGAAAATCTTGCGTGGATGCTACCATTCTCATGTTTATTTTCTGGTATTAAACGGATCTTTCTATCAGCTACATAAGGTAAATAGTGGCAATCAATATGCACAATTATTTTATGTGCGTCGTTTGTTAATAGGGACTGTGGACACTTTTTAAATATGACAAGAATGATATTGATTGTTTGTTATACTGAAGAAATACCTTCAAAAGAATAATAAAAAAAGAAAAATAAAGAAAAATCAATTGGCCCTGACCCCAAAATAAACATTTTGTAATCGGGGTAGGTAACTTAGAGGCACTGATTTTCCATTTTAGATTTTTCACTTTTCCCGTTTCATAATATTACAAATTCCGTTTTTTTCCGTTTCAGTATTAAACAAATTCTGTTTTTGTTTCACTCACACACACACACACACCACAATTAATTGCTGGTATAAAATAAATAAATATGCAATAAGGCAAAACATGTCAGTAGTTTGTATTTATTTTTGGCTTAAATTTAACCACGAATACGCCACGAGACAGACATTTTCGGTTTTCTTTACGATATGATCGGGAAAATGCCCTTGTATAATTTATTTTGAACAAAGCCTGGCATACAATATGCAATTACTGCATTCCTTTGTGAGATCGTAATATGGCAATGCCGCAAATGTTAAAAATTAATAAGCAAACATAACATAATATATCTTTCACTTGAGTAAATATCGGACAATTTTAGCTCACGTTCGTTTTTTCCCGTTAAATCGCCGGGAATAAGCGAAGAAAACACAACTGGTAAAATGTCTAGATACTCTACATTAAACATTTGGCGTAACATACAAAGGTACTAGTGTCGTAGCGTAGCACAGGCAGATGTCAGTGTCCATAGTTTTTAGTTCGAAAAATAAATTTTAATTAATCAAATGCGCTAAAATTAAATGTTTTGGAAAAAAAATCGGGAATTCCGTTTCAGATAGGTATTTCCGCGATTCCGCGTTCGCGAAAAATCAGTGCCTCTAGTAGTAACTCTTGTTTTGCAAAAAATAAAACCCCCAAAAGTTTGGCACACTCAAAATTTTAGGAATATATTCATTATTTTAAAATAAAATACCTTCAATACCAGGGCACAATATTTCATGCGAACCGCCGTTCTGTTCGCATGTCGGTTACGCAAAATTAAATTTACGCGAACCACAAATCAGTTACGTCATGACCTGTAGACGTTCAGAAATTAAAACTTGCAGACTTCACGATTACAGTAAGTTTATTCATGCAGACATACTACTAGTATTCCGACAAATGTTTTAGACTGATTTTTAGATACTTGATGTGCAGCAAACCAGTAGCCAACGGTATATTGCAACGGTTGTAACTTGTGACCGAAGACTCAGTATAGAGTCGAGCCAAAAGTTGTAAAGAAATGTGCACGGATCGCTAAGGCGCCTAAATTATCTGCTGTTATTCTATCTCTAAAGGAATATATGTAGACATAATATTGGATTGCCTATAATTTTAGAAAGGTTGAAAACGGTTTTAACGTAAACAAAAATGCAAAAATGTCACAAAAGCTGAAAAATACTAACATCGCATAATGAGCTTTAAATAACAAACATTTGGAACATCACTGTAGTATAGAAGTACCAGCGATAAAGTGAAAGTAGCATCACCACCGCAAAATATCGGTGTCAAATTGTGGTCTTTCTTTTTATGTTATTATAAGATTTATGTTTATTAATCTAATCATGCACCATCGAGTAGCCTGTTTTATAGTTCAGAGGAACTGGACATTTGTTGCTTGGGTTTTTGGAGAGTGTTTTTTTTTTTTTTTCAGTCTCCTGTATACTAAATTTTACATATCAGTGACAAATGGTAGCCTTTATTTGTTATTTATAAAAGAAAATTATTAGTCTAATCATACACCAGGGAATGGGCATTTTTCCTCCAAATGTATCTATTTTGTTTCAGTACTGGGCTGATATTTAGTCATTTTACAATAGCGTTAACTTCCGCAAGCTGCACAGAGATTATAGAATACGGTGGCCCGATGTCCGAGGACAGTGGTTTTTAGATTCGGGCAACTAAAAATTACTTTTTGCGATCCCGATGGCAAATGGTGAAGAATAATAATAAAAGTAAATCTACAACGCTACGATCGTACGAAAACAAAAGAAACATCTACAAGTCACTTCTTTCGATTTGCAAGCATTAAAGAAACTTCTATAAAAAGTTTTCTTTTGTATTTTGTTTTAACTTTGTTTGAGCTAAAAATTATGTATTTGAATATAATTTCAACGTAACTTTGAGGTAACCAATCAGGTAATCCACAGGTTACGCAAATATAATTCACGTAACCGAACAATTGGTTACCTAGGTAAAAACCACGTGAACCGACTTACGGTTACCTCAGATTTAGAAATATTGTCCCCTGAATACCATAATATAATCAGTATAATTGATTAATTGGTCATAATACCCATCCACCCCTAAAAAGGGTTCAACATAAGAAAATGGCCATTTTTGTCGCATAAGCATATATCATACAACATGTGGAATGTAGTAAAACTCATTTGTGCATTATGGTCATGTGCTACATGTAGTAATCAGCCAACTCCTCAATCGTTACCCACATTATCACAGCATGCTCAATTATACAGAGTAAAGAGCATCAGTCGGCCATGGAAAGTGATATACAGGTCAATGGTCAATATGTAAGAGGACAAAATGTGTACCATTAATGTTGTATCTGTCAAAATGTCAACTTGTGTTGTGTGTGTGTGTGTGTGTGTTTTATGAGATAAGAGAGAAGTGAGACGGTGGGGGGGGGGGGGGGGGGGGGGGGGAAAGAAGGACAGAGCAGGAGAGATAACAGATGTATTTGTTAGGTTTTGGGAAATTGAGTTTCTTCATAATTACAAAATTTGGAATAATTAGAGAATGCTTCATTGTTGGTTGTATGGCTTATTAGCCTGTCTTTGATTTTTTTTAAATAAGTTAGTGGCATTAAAAAACAAAATTACATCACCCATGCTGTGTTATTGAAACAATTATACACACATTTAGTGCTGTCAAAGGTGTGCAAACAGTGGTTTAATTGGTGAAATGAAAAAAGTCGTAGAATAGTTAGGATTTTTTGGAGGTTTTTTTTTTACACTTGTATTTATAAGTATAATGTTAAAGTTGACATTTTTACCTGGGTACCACTTTAATAGATTACAGCCAGTGCTCCACAACTGGTGTAACAAAGGCTGTGGTGTGTACTATCCTGTCTGTAGGATGCCTGGATGGTACATATAAAAGAATCCTTGATCCTAATCAAAAAGAGTAGCACATCTTAAAAGGCAAGGTCTAAACGTCCCGAAACGAAGTGTCATGTCGGATTGATAAATTGCTGATCCATTTATCTTTGAAGATAGTTTCCGCTGTTCGAATAATTTGTTTTTGTTCTACAATCAGTGACCTAAACATTGGAGATGATCCCAGAAAAAACATGCAAACGTCATTTATCGTTGTAACAACACTCGCGGATATAGCCTCCTGACTTCCTGCTTTTAAGAAGTAATTCCAATTGGTGAGCATGATGCCATTTTCAAATAATGTATATAACCGTCCGAATTATTGGACTTATCACTTTCTAATATCACTTTCCAACAAAATGCCGACATATCCGTGTTCCTTTTGTTCCAATGAAGTTCGACCCAGACAACATGCATTACGCTGCGACGTTTGTTCACGATGGCAACACCGCACCTGTAATTCTGTCGTAATTTTACTGCTTTGGCATATGAATACTGTATTGATTGAGAAATACTAGGATAAACTGTTCAATTCTGCTACTTGAAAATCTGATTTCGACATATAGCCGCTTTCCACAAGTATCAATGAACCCGTATCAATAACTCGGGGCCGAGTTGTCTCGGACAGCTCGGCCCCGAGGCCGAGTTGTCCATGGGTCCGAGTTGTCTGGTCCCCTTTTGACTTACATGTTCAGGGCCGTTTCATCATGGGGCCGTTTTGACTGCATACCATCATGAGTACATTTGTTATGTTAGCCGATTCAATGAATGCATAAATATGCAAACAAATTAGTGGAAGGTGTTGGTGGGGATAGTCTGGTGAAAGAAATATATGGGGGGGGGGGGGTCGTGACATGCTCTCCCGAAAAACATACTGAAAAAAAAATGGGGTTAACGTCCCCCCATCCCAACTGAAACCCAACCCCCTGCACACGCGCCTGTACAAGGATCTTATCTACAGAGATTGCCTCTAAGTAGCACCTTAAATTCAAATTATAGCCGTACGCTTGTCGGCAATTTCATAACCGGATATGTAATATATAGAAATATTTTTTACATAATTTCCATCTGTTAAAACATTTGTTATGGGCGTCGCCATCTTGGTTCCAAACAATACTGCGACTTAATTTCTAAACATTAAATATCTTACCGAGTCCTGCTGTCAGATTTTGAATATCGCTTGACATTAAAGCTAATAAATGTGTATTCACGATAAGGTTATAAAAACTTCAAGTTCTATTTATTTAACAGTTATGGATGTCTATGGATTACTTTCCGTACGATTCTTTACCAATGAGTATAAAAATAGAACATCAACGTCATTTGTATTTGAGGCTACGATTACAAAGAATCTTTAATACTAATTGCAATTAAAATTGTTTCTATAATATATGTCTTGAATGTATTGTTCAATGTATTTACTCAAAATTATTTAAAATAGTTTATATGACATAAAATATTATTGAAAAAGTTATTTATTTGGAGAGTACAGTTATGGCCGACAAGGTGCAAGAAAGAGTCGAATGAGATCGTCAGTTGTAATGTAGAACAGCAGGTTTGCATTTAGATTACGTGTTAGATCAGTATATAACATTATGAGAAAAACTATGTTTTAATCAAACTGAGTGCATATAACGCTACCCCAGTTTCAGGTGGTGTGTGGGGGTCGAGGAAGAGTGAAAGGAGTGCCTGCGAAGAAAAACTACCGCAAATTTTGTGCCGATCAACGATCGGTTTAGCTGACTGGTTCGTCGAGCTGGCTTTGCGGCGGATTGGCTGGGAGCAGAGCGACGGTCGAGATGGCTGATTTCTACGATCCAGCAAGTCCAACAGAGTAAGTGACAGCAGTGAGCACAAATTGTCATAGAAGGTAAACGCCGACATTCGGCCACAGGCATGTGACACATTCAACAAAATATTTCAGAGATCATTATTCTCCAACAATTCACACCTGACACTCATTCAGAAACAATCACTCACAAAATTGATTACAGCCAAATTCAGGTATGTTTTAAAAAACAAACTACACCAACCATTTCCCGATACTGTAGGAATACCCGTTAACATATAATTTCAAGTATTCAGTTAGATAACAGCATATTCATAATATCTGTTCGTATTAGTACTATATTTGTACATTTTGATTATCTAGATGTACACACGTGTTCATATACCAGTAGTTGAGTTGGTAGACATGTATTCACGTTGAAGATTCAGTAACTACTTATTTCGTTTTGAACAGGGTTTTCTTTTTTAGTAGATTTTTTTGAAAGAACAGGAACTGAGGAAGACATCCAAGTTATTTTATTGAATCATTATAACTAGTATCACTTTCAAGTTGAAAGATTGACAAATGCCATCCAGTATGTAGATTATTTATATAATGATAATCAGAGAAACACAGTTTAAAAATTAAATAAAACAATTTTCGAGTCACATTTTTAGTGACATCTTGAATTCAAGTTACTGTAATCTTGTTCCCAGTACAGCCATATTATAATTATGTGATTCCAGTATAAAATCTATTAGGCTTTAAAACTAAAAAATAAACAAGGTGGTAAGAATTTAATTACTGTATAAAATGGTTGCATACAAATGTTTAGAATATGTTTTGAAAAATTGAGGAAAAGGGAAATAACTCTGACATTAAGTTTTTATGAATACCCTCTTATTATTATTGGAAGGTACCGTACATGATTCCCCCATCCCACTGTGAATTATAAAATGAGTAGTGAAAACAAAAATAATTTTGGACACAGCGTTTATCTCTGTGACTTCGGTGCAATCTAAAGCCCTGAGTTGATAGGTTTAAATATTCTGTTACAGTGTATGAACAATTTTATTATTATTATTATTATTATTTTTAGCAGTATTTTTCTTTCAAGCATGATATGGATTATAAAAAACTATTTGATGGTTTTTGTTTTTGTATGACTAACAAATCATATAATTTTTATTGTGATATTATCATCATAATGATTTGTGCATTTCTTAATTTTAATTTAATATAAAGGCATGTTTTGCTTGTGAATGAATGAATGTTTAACGACACCCCAGCACGAAAAATACATTGGCTATTGGGTGTCAAACTATGGTAATGCAAACAAATAGTGATGATCAACATCAATATAAAAATTCAAGATTTAAATAAAAACAGTGTAAAAAAAACTGTGCAAAAATACAAATATCACAGATATATACTGACTTTTACTCAAAATTTCAATTGTATCTCGAAGAAAACAAGGGGATTTGTGCTGTATTGGCCATTCTCAAAGAGAATGTTACACCCCTGCACCTCGGTGAGGTTACAGCACGCGCAGGGGTTTTGCTTTTATTCATCAATGTGCAGATAGGTGTTTTGGGGATCAGAACCCATTCCTGTTCAAAGCATTCACCCCCCCGCCTTACAAAGTAAAAAGATGAGCTATCCACATGTAGGTTCCAGGTATTACTTTTCTGACAGCAGCCACAGAGACGACATTAACTTGTGCAGTTTTAATCACAACGTTAAAGGTTCGCCTATATATAGATCCATTTCTCCCAAACTAAGTCCCAGATGGGTGAAATTTGGTTATGTACATGCACCTACAGTATGGAAGTTCATCACAATAGATAAAACAAATTACTTTAAACAAATTTAATTAAAATGCATTTAACTGTTTCTCACAAACATCAATGAAACTTGCTTTATAGTTGCACCTATGAATGTTTATCACAAACCATTTGAAACAAACAATAAAATAAAATGGTAAAATTGATATTGGCTACTGTAAAACCAGCATAAAGGTATGCGAATGATTAAATACAACATGGTTATCCCCATTCTAATTCAATGAATCCATTAAAAAAGTTTGTTCTTTAACAAAAAACTGGTCACTGCTGTCATGTTCAAGTCATCTTCCTCACTGCTTCTAAATTATGGTAGCCCCACTCCCATGGCAAGTGATATTCAGTGTTGGGCTAGTAAATAACTACTATTACCATGCCTGACGGCTAGTGAAAAAACATTGTGAAATTATGCATTTAAATCTATTTTGTAAATACAAATATCCTGTCCCCACCCTACCTTCAATCTTAGTGTTTTCAAGCTCTAAAGATCTCCCTCTTTAGATGACATATCAGATTATTCCTACATGTATTATTAAATTATATAAATTAATGTAAAGTAGGGCTAGTGAATTTTTAATCATGGCTAGTACATTTTTAAAATCATTGATCCCATGGCTAGTGGATTTTATAAAAAAAATTCTAGAAGTTCTGTTCCTAAAGAAATGAATTATAGTACAAGCAAATTAAAATATAAATTTTTACTGTTGTTCCCAAATTTGTTTTGTATTTTATTGTTTTAATAACGACAATGCTACTTGCTATTATTACCAATTTCACTAGTACTCAATAACAAGTACATTGCAAAGATTCATAATTCGATATAGTTGCTGTTGTTTACTTCAGCATTCCTGTCAGCATCACAGATGTGATGTCACACAAACCGTATAAACAGCATTTATCCCGCAATCACTGTATACATTGACAAGATATAATGACTAGATAAATCTCTATTTTCAGTCACCGACCAAAAATATAGGTCACGTGACATAAACCCGACTCGACTCGAGTGTTTCAGACTAGATTTTCAATAAGCATACTCTTTAAGTCATTTGTTTAAGTACAGTAAATACAAATAACTTTTGGTTTTGCGATAACAATACAAAACGTGTATATTTATAATTACCGTATTTGACCGGAAATAAGCACATGTCTTTGAATAAGCCCACCTCCGTTTTGATAGCATTTAAGAAATTAGGCCCTCATTCGTAAATAAGCCCACCCCCAACTTCGTCACCTTATAAATAACATGAAATTGCAAGTTTGCTCAAAGTTCATTTAAAAGGTCATACTTCCTGCAGATAATTAAACACAAATGTAACACAATATTTTACCACCAGTGAGATTTAGCAGTCTAACAATAACAGTGTGTAACATTGTTTTCAATTTCATGCCTTCAGTATTTCTCTGAAGTATCCAAGCCAAGTATGAACTAAAAACCAGTGTCTATTTTTACCACCACACTGGGTCCGCAGTTAATGCTAATTAAGCAAATACCGTATTCTGATTGGCTAAGAACAATGACCTTAGATTGACAATTCTTTGCAGTGTAAGCAACGTGTCAGAAACGTGTGTATAGGCTATTGAGTTTGTTGTTAATTGCTGTTGTTTTAAGTCTTCTCAGCATTAAATTTTGGATGTAAATAAACAGCACTGGTAAGTAATTGTAACATAGAAGGTGTGTTTCTGATAATTAGATACTAGTAAAAAAACAAACAATTTAATTAATAAACAATTATTATTTATTAATAACAAATGGAACACTAATTAATAGATGTGCTACTGAACGTTTTTTGTTTTTTTCCTAGTTCATTTAAATATTGTTATTTATTTTAATTATTATTATTAAAAAAAATTTCAACAAAACTGGCCCCTTGTCTAGGAATAAGCCCACCCCATGCCAAGCTCACAATGAGTTGTCTTGGCCCCCTGGGCTTATTTCCGGTCAAATACGGTAATTAAAGTTTAGAAACGCTTTTTGAATGTTACAGAATGTAGCTAGTGTCTTACAAAAAATGACGTCATGTATCTTGTGTGATGTCATACGGCAAAAGCCTTGCTAGTTGACAATACTCTATTTGCATACAGAAAAATGGAATAAATAATTATTTTCTGACTATTCTCGTAGGATTGCAAGATAAAAGAAATAACTGGTTACTGTCTTAAGATGTCGGCTTTATCCTGCTCAGGTCGAATGGTGAATGCAGCTGAGCATAGGCTCGCTGCATTCGCCATTCTAACCTTCGCAGGATATCTTAAGACAGTAACCAGTTATTCCCTATTTACATCATAAAGGGCATAATTTAGCTCAATCGGTAGAGCGCTCACCTAAGGTGTTTGCGTTGCAGGATCAAACCACTTCAGTAGACCCATACTCTGATCAGACCTGTCAACCTTCAGTCAAGAGAAAGCAGGAGGTGTGTGTTGAAAAAGCAGGAGATTTTTTAAATTCACACAATTTAACCCAAAATCGCAAGATTTAAAAAAAAACAGTATTACAATAAGTTATATGAATACTATATAATGTCATATATACTTGTTAACCTTAGATCTTGGCATTAAAAAAAAACAAATTATTATTATTTTTTTTTTTTTAAAGTTTAAATATTATTATGATTTAATACATATTTAAAAAAAAAAAAATATGTTATCCCAAAATGTTAAGAACATGAACAAGAAATAAAAAAATTAATTAGTACATTTACGGTATTACACTTACAGCCTTACAGGTTGCGTTACATTATCATTTGTGGTCAGTGTACCAAAGTACCAAAGACAAGTTTATTTTATTAAATTTTTACTATAATGAGGAACAGTGGCGTGGTACTTATTTAAAATCATTGTATTTTCATTAATCATAAGTAAACCCTCATTACGGACATCGTGTGAAATATACCAGAATTATACCCTTTTCCGTGAGTAACTTTATGTCAATGTCAAACACAACGTTTTTTAATTGTACAAAAATAATTTCTTGAAGTGTACCCTTATAACCAACATTTTACTGCACAAACATACAAAATTAACTGACACAAGTATGTTTATACAGTTAATTGGTCTTTTCGTTGTCTTGCTGTGACATGTGATTTTAACATGCATATTGTGTATCGCTGTTAACTCGGGAGTCTAGCAGTTCAGATTCGTCATAGTTGCATTATGTAATCCAGTGGGAAGACATTTTACAATTCAGAGGTGTTATTAGAACTAAATTGGATAGTTTTATATATGGCAACACTGAATGTCAATACACAGCCTGTTGAATTAGCAGCAACATGCTTCGTAGTCATTACGATGACAACAAACATTATAATAACACGTCATTTTATAAACTCCATGTGCTTTTTGAACAATATAAATAGGCTATCCCACAATTCTCACTTCGGCAAAGGTTAAACAGTCGGGACAATTTGGCTTGTTACATTTTCAGAAACCGAAAGTAGTCGACATTTTCCGAATGAGAAAAAAAGGCAGAGTTACTTCCTTTATGTTATTTTGACAAAAGAGGATCGATATTTTTTTTATGCTTACAAAAATGTCATTTAAAAGGAGAAATTGTCTCCCGCACAGGTGAAAGGAGATTTGATCAAATACCGGGAGACTCCCGCGGAATCCGGGAGGGTTGACAGGTCTGACTCTGATTGAGGTGTTTCCTGTCACAATGAACCAGTGACTACGATTGGTATATCAAAGGCCATGGTATGTGCTGTCATGTCCATATAAAAGATCCCTTACTGCTAATGGAAAAATGTATCAAATGTTTGATATCCAGTAGCCGATGATGAATAAATCTATGTGCTCTAGTGTTGTCATTAAACAAAACAAACTAATTTTACATCATAAAATTTAGAGCAAGGCACATTTTGCTTCAGAAAAGTTTCAAAGGTGATATTTTAAAAGTAAGTACGCAAGAAGTAGGGTATGGATATGTAAATAGGCTCATGGGGAATCCCCTGAATTTCCGATCATTGATACTGAATAAGTTTATGATAGGTGAGATATCTAATTCCACAAAATTCTGGTGGGGAAGGGGGTCAAAATATATTATTTAATGTACTTTGACAAATTTTAAACATCAGTTCTCGTACTATAATCTTCCTAAAAGTAAAAAAAAAAAGTTAAATTATTTTTCAGGATTTTAGCGTATGTAATTTTACCCATTCGTGTAGAATGCAGGCAATTCAGGAGAGCATGTCCCCAAACCTCCCTAGAACATTGGGTGTTTGATGTTGTCAATCTGTGGCAGACTCCCAGACCTCACTGTTTAAGGGGAGCAGTCACTCTCGCTCCTCATCACTCCCCTGAGACTGGTTCAAGGAGAGTAATTTGTAGCTCCCCTTAGCATGTGAATTTATATGCTATCCATGTGATGATATTTAAATTAGGGGAGTAATTAAGAACTCTTAAAACATTTTTTATGGCTGTCTTATTACCCCCCCCCCCCCCCAAAAAAAAAACCCAACAAAAACAAACAAACAACAACATTTCCTTCTGTTATGCTTGAAGAAGGTCAGTAATAGTATTGGAAAAAAAACCCAGCACCCCACCCCTTGCATGGCTTTGCCCCTGCAGCACTGGACCTGCCTCAATTCAGGTCCCCATTGCTTAATTTCCTGCACCTGCAATGTTTAAAGGTTCAAGAATGAGGTATTAATAACACGAGGCCCAAAATGGGATGTACTACTACATGTAATCCTGTGGCAAAAAAGTGATTCTGAACTGAACCATGTAGTTTAATTAATCAAGGTTTATTATTATTTATTTTTTAATTTATATGGTCTACCTACATGTAGTCTCATCAACTAGAAATGTTCAGTGAATATGACGTTTTCAAGATGGCCTCTATTATAACTATAGTGAAATAAACAAATTATAACAATTAAATGTTATTTTTTTAATTAATACCATTTAGTGGGAAAGCATTTATTCTTTGTAATTCTATACCTGGCAAACATTTGTTAAAGAGGCATCATGGCTCAAATGCTGTGGTATGTGCTGTCCTGTCTGTAGGAAAGTGGGTTTCTATTTAGGGTTGTCGGATGGGGAAGTGGTTTCTATTTAGAGTTGGATGGGGAAGGCGTTTCTATTTAGGGTTGTCGGATGAGGAAGGCATTTCTATTTAGGGTTGTTGGATGGGGAAGGCGTTTCTATTTAGGGTTGTTGGATGAGGAAGGCATTTCTGTTTAGGGTTGTCGGATGAGGAAGGCATTTCTATTTAGGGTTGTTGGATGAGGAATGTGTTTCTATTTAGGGTTGTTGGATGGGGAAGGCGTTTTCATTTAGGGTTGTCGGATGAGGAAGGCATTTAAATTTAGGGTTGTTTGATGGGGAAGGCATTTTTATTTAGGGTTGTCGGATGAGGAAGGCGTTTCTATTTAGGGTTGTTGGATGGGAAAGTAGTTTAGGTTTAGGATTGTCAGATGGGGAAGTGGTTTTTATTTTTGGTTGTCGGATGGGGAAAGGGTTTTGGTTTAACATTGCTGATTGCCAAGTATGCTAATGAGAAGATACAATTTAGTACTATGTAGCTGTGTTTGTAGCTCCCAATAAGTGATAATTAATTTGTAAATTGGAATTTAATTCCATGTGTTAGAAGTAAATAGTTATTACATACTATCTTCCTTATTGATCTCAGTTGTGCAGAATACAGTTTGGTGTTTTCCTGAAGCCAGATATTGATTTGTACTTGAGCTAGACCTTGTGTGACCTGGAAATGTTAATTTATGGTTGATGTGTGTACATCTGGAACTGGCTTTGTTGTGTTTCCAGGTGTAGGAAATTGTGCAAGGGGTTTCTAGACCAGCGAGAAAAGTTTTTTTTGGGGGGGGGGGGGGGGGGGGGGGGGGGCTGGCGATTGGATTATGTTTCTTCAGACAGAAAATACATTAAAAAAAAAAAAAATTCTTGAAGCAGAGGGTTTTGATTTTCAACAAAACCTGCCCACCTTCCACACCATGCACATGTGCCTGGATTCCTTCTTGTGAAATAAACCATTTTCTGCATTAATGTTACAAAGAAATACTAATTAAAACATTTAATATCTTATTATCTGTATGTTTTCTAACCATACATGGACATGTATGTCCAACGCCATATTGTTGTAAATTAAAATGCGTTGCATGCATCCTTTAGTAAAACTTTCAGTGGGGCGTTTCCATCATTTCATTAAAACTCGTACTACATTCATGAGAGTCAGTAGGCCCACCAAGATGCTAACCAAGCAACCACTAGCCGTAAGTCCTGTGGCGTAACCGTTACACCACTGAGGTAGTCTGAGATATTTTTAGATGGAAGAGATTAGACTAACCCATACTGTACATGTAGGTTGTAGTAATTTATCTTTGCTAATGTAAGCTGTGACAAAGCCTGTTATATGATATGTGAAACCATACAATACTGTCAGCTCCTGATCTAATTTACAATTAGAGGTATTACGTTATCTCATTATATTTCATAGTGTTCATAGGACTTATTATTGCAGCAGTTAATACATTTCATTTCAACTTATTTTTAATGCTTATATCCACTGAAAGTTCAAGCATGCTGTCCTGGGCACATACCTCAGCTATCTGGGTTGTCTGTCCAGGACAGTGAGTGAGTTGTTGGTGTTAGAGTTAGTGGTTGGTTAGTGAGAGAGAAGAGAGTGTAGTGGTCATACACCTACCCATTGAGTCATTAAAACTCGCTCTAGGTGGGAACAGGGACCAGGCTGCGAACCCTGTACCTACCAACCGTATGTCCGATGGCTTAAGCACAACACCACCAAGGCCAGTTACCACAGATGGATTTTATTAATAAGTGGCAGGCTCTGGTTTTTAACCATTTGTATAAAAAAAAACCCATTCATACAGTATTAAATTAAAAAGAATAAATGTTTCCGGGGATTTTATTTACAATACAACGTAATAGTTATTGCCTTAAAGCCGCACGCCCTAGTTCCATCCAGTGAAAATAAATTATAATTTGGTTAATCTACAAACCTGTAACACACTTAGATCACGTTTTTATCAAATGGAGTGAAAAAGCAGGTTTTATATCGATAAGTACCATGGGAATCCCCATGTCCCAATTGCTTGAAATAATTTTGTAAGTTAGTATTCTGATGTCACCGGTAGATGTCGCTCGAAGCACAACAATGCCTACGTCACGACAAATTTCACAGACTTGGGGTGCGTTCCTTTCACCTTTCCTGGACATGTTCCAACTGTTCTGTCCTGGTTGTATCCCCTCTCCAGATATCGTAAGACTTAGCAAAATTATTGGTTTTAAGGGTTTGTAACGTTTTGTATTGAGACACTTACTTGTCTGAACTTTATTGTTACTGAAAATGTTCACGAACTGTGAAGAAAAATCTCACAAATGAACAACAAGCAAATGACAACAAATCGGATGTTGATTGCATGAACCGTGCACGAGAAAACAAACCGAACCAAAATGATAACGGTCACGTGGTATACCAACGTCTGTGACATTGAAATGGAAATATCCCCTCTAAAAATAGATTAGACTTTGTCTGCTCAACGTTTTTTTCTCAGAGGCCCGTGCCATTTTATGAAATAAGAAAAATGCATTTTGTGGTATTACAAAAACCAGGATTACCAGGATTACCAAAAAACACTTCAGGTGAATGGAAATGTATATTCTAAATAATAAACGGTAAGTAAAGTGCAAATTTTATTTGTGAAAAAATGGGTTTAATAGCGAAAAACAACGCCGTAATGGTTAACAACTAGCCGTAACTAGGGTGTGTCCCTTTAAAAATGAATTTGTCTTACATTGACAGCACACGACACACACACACAAGAATCATATAACAGACACTACACTAACAACATACAAACAATAAGGTTAATTAAAAATATTAAATACAAATTTCAATTCAAGAAGTCGCACTATATTACAGAACAAGTCTAAGAAAGAAGTTAATCACTTAAAAGCAGTAATAATAGTTAAAACATTATACTTACTATTTGTTTGTTTCAAAGCAGTAATAATAGTTAAAACACTATACTTACTATTTGTTTGTTTCAAAGCAGTAATAATAGTTAAAACACTATACTTACTATTTGTTTGTTTCAAAGCAGTAATAATAGTTAAAACACTATACTTACTATTTGTTGGTTTCAAAGCAGTAATAATAGTTAAAACACTATACTTACTATTTGTTTGTTTCAAAGCAGTAATAATAGTTAAAACACTATACTTACTATTTGTTTGTTTCAAAGCAGTAATAATAGTTAAAACACTATACTTACTATTTGTTTGTTTCAAAGCAGTAATAATAGTTAAAACATTATACTTACTATTTGTTTGTTTCAAAGCAGTAATAATAGTTAAAACATTATACTTACTATTTGTTTGTTTCAAAGCAGTAATAATAGTTAAAACACTATACTTACTGTCTGTTTAAAAGCAGTGATGATAGTTAAAACATACTTACTGTTTGTTTAAAGACACTTCATAAAACATTTAAAGATTTTTAGAAAGTGTTTATGCCTTAAATCATGTTCACAAAATAGACCTGATTTGATCCAAAATTCAAAAATATATTTTATTAAGTATAGTAATTAGTATGTGTTTATTGCTTTTGAAATTAGAACTGGCTACTAGAGGGTAAAAAAGAGAAAATACATCCACAGGTATTTACCGATTCACAAAATGTCCGAACAGTAAAATGTCAATCGATTGGGTTATCCATTTACAGAAGACTTTTGTGCTACAAATGTTTTTGTTCTGCTTAGTTTTTCAGACTACAGAGTGAATTATGTTTGTAAAATAGACATCTTAGAGGCTCAGATCTTAGCTTCAGCCAGTGAAAATGGACACTAAGTTTGGTTAATTTACAAACATGTAATGCATCTGGATAAAGACATCATGGAGTGAAACTAAATTCTGTGATATATAAAAAATAAATACTCTCTAACAGTAGTCTAAAGCTTGGTTCGATAACTAACTTCTCAGAGGTATGTTCATTTTTATAATTATGAATAAGGTATTTTTGGGTTTTACAAAAACCAGAATGACTTGACACACTTAGGGTGTATAAAAATGGATTTTCTAAACAATAAAATGGAAGTAACTTCTAATGTAAATTAAAAAAGCACTTCGTAGTGTTTAAAACCTAGGCTCTGTCACTTTAAAAGTTGATAGTTGCAAAGTATTACGATTTCTAAAATTTTATTAAAGTTTAAACATAGCATATTAAATAGAAATACCTGTAAATAAAAGTATGTTGATGATTAAACATAGACAGTGGCATTTAATTTGTTTTGTTTTTTTAGTGAAGTAAAGATTTGTTTATTAGGATTGACATCCAATAGCCGATGATTGATAAATCAATGTGCTCTAGTGATGTCGTTAAACAAAACAAGCTTCTCTCTCTCTGTTTATTAGGCACCTGAGAGGAAGTGTTTTAATTAAACGTAGACAGTAACATTTTAAAAATTAATTTGAGTGAATGTAGGGGTTTATTTGATATCTGAAAGTATCGGTAAGCGTGTTGTTTAAACGTAGACAGTAAAATTTTACAAATTAATTTGAGTGAATAGAGGTTTTATTTGATATCTGAAAGTATCGATAAGTGTTGTTTAAATGTAGAAGTGGCATTTTAAATATTTAATTATATTATTTTAATGTACCTAGTGGTATGTTTCTTAGGTACATGAAAGTTTGTTTACCCTGCTGCGATTCTCTAGTGCAGTGTGTTCATGTAGCCTGTGAGATTTGATAAAGCTGCTTGCACCAGTCAGCCAGCCGGCTGTTATTGTGGTTTGACCTACTTGTGCTTCCCAGGGGCTACTTGTCTGCGTGGCTCCATTCCTTGTCTGTTGAATGTGGACTCCTTTGTGTCTTCATGTACATGTAACTCATTGACATTTCTGACATCTCATGAACAGTAGACATGTACTGATAATAGTATGAAAACATAAATAACGTTTACATTACTCAATAAAATTAAATTTTTAGCTTTATTACATTTGCTACACAGCATTTTACACACGTGTACAGAAAGACAACCGCATGCATGTCAATAAAATATTATTATTAAACTGTTACTTGATGTATTTGTGTAATTAATGTACATGACATCTTATAATGTGTAAACAAGGACAACTTATACAATATATAATAATTATTACCTGTAAATATTAAAATATTTGTTAAAAATTTGAACCTTAATTTTTATGCATTTTTATAGATGCAGATTATTATAGCTTATATTACATGTACATAACATACATTTGTGAAAAAGAAGATAAATAATAACAATATGCAGCACATACTATATGTATTTATTACACGTAATTACAGGTAATATCATTTTTGTTAATTAAGCTTGTATAGACTACCATACTTAATGCTTTCTAGAGCTTCTGCTATATTACACACATGTATAAATGAAAACATAATTTTAAAAATGCTACATATACTTAAAGATTGTCTGTTATTTCTTTTGCATTCATCGGGGTACTGTATGAACAAGAACAAATCATCTGCAAACTGAATCGGTGAAACCGTTCTCACGTAAGGTTACGGATGATTTTTTTCGTTCATACCTAGATGAACATAAAAGAAATAATAGATGATCCTTATAATTAAATTTGAATCATACAGGCTAATAATAAGACAACTTACCCATATAATATGACGTCATCAGACGAAGTAATTTATACGTTCATCGAAAAATTAACAAACAAACTCCCATTGCTACATCTGGACCAATGGGATGACGTTATGTTGTAATGAATATAATCGAAATTTAATTTTATGTACATATAACATGTAATATTTATAAATATTACCCTAGTGGTCACTTATAATGGAAAATATTCTGCATTCATGTAACTTGCACTACTATTGGATGATTTAATGTTGACAAACCAACGACCTCATCACAATTTGGCAAACACAAAATGATGTCACGTAGTTTAAAGAGTTTCAGTGTAATAAAATGTTAGTTTAATGCAATACATTATATATATATATATATATTAGCAGAAGATATAGAACTTTGGTTCTTGAAAATTATCACTGAATGTGATTAAAATACAGTTATACAACTTACAGCAATACTCAGAACAATATGTAAGTGGTTTATGTCATTTCTATATACATGTACGTGTATGTATATATACAAAATAAATGCTTTTATTAAAAATATATAGCTGGGGTAATAAATGGAATAACAAACAGGGTACCATTTATTATAATATTTATGTCCATCGTCAAATAATAACTGGTAACTTGTTTATTATCCTCTGTTTAACAGAGGACATGTTAATAAAGTATCTTTTTGACTAGATACATTATTTCATGCATTTGTGTAGCAGAGGAATATTGCAACTGAAATTGGATCATATGACTGAAAACAAATTATCAGGCCTTTCTCCTGAATATTTTTAAGGCGCTTGCATTTTTAGCATCAACATTCATTAATTAATTCATTCATTCATTCATTCATTCATTCATTCATTCATTCATTCATTCATTCATTCATTCATTCATTCATTCATTCAGTATAACACAAATCAGGCCAGAATAAATGAGGTAGTGGGTTGAAAACAATTAAGTATTTTCCTTCAATCCAGCTAATCATGTTTTTACTTTATTTTTAAATTAAAATTATTATATTATTTATTTTATATTTCTTTACTTATTTTTATTTAATTCATATTATTTATTTTATTTTATTATTACAGTTGTTATTTTGTTTCTTATGTCAGCATTCTGTTAAGACCTGGCAGTGTTCTCGTTGGGTGAAAATTAAAGGTGGGTGGCTGATCGACTCCGATCACCCCTCCCCTCCAGTCCCCCTACCCCCTTGATGTTTCAAGTAAATCACAAAAAACAAATCCACTAAAAACATTTGAAAGCTTGGTTACCGTATATTGTTGTGTGTTAGTTAACTATGGATAGCCTACTCCTTTATTTAGCCCCTCAGTATCTGGTATAAAAGGTATTGGCACGAATGTATTTTATGTAATTGAGCCGGAGATAATGTCAGTCTGTCATTCACAGGCATTCATTTTGGTGAACCGATTAGTTTTAATGTTACATTTTAATAAAAATTTCAAGTTATCTCAAACATCTGAATTTAATATATATATTTTTTAATATGATCCTCATAAGTAGGATAACACTGTTCTGACCTTTTTATTTCTATTTTGTTCAAATGAATCGATCGCTTTGGTAACACCGGCTGATAAAAGTAGTTTCGTTTTTATAAAGGGGTTGTAAATATTATTTGGCACCCAAGATATATAATTGTAATGCTAAACACAACTTCCCGTGGTTTGTTTTTTTATAAGCGGTCATATCCCTAACAAAATAAAAAGTTTCTAATATTTTATTAATAATTATTGAATAAACAAATGGCAGTAAGTAAAAATAATCAGTTATGACAAATGAAAGCTATAAATGTTGACAAAATATAACATGATGGTGAATGGGAACAAAAAACAGAGCGATTGTTCTGATCACGTGACATACAGTCGAACTTCGTTAACTCGAAAGTTGAAGGGGACGATGAAATAGTTCGAGTTTCAGGGAGTTCGAGTTTTCGAAATTTGTACAGCCGTTGCCGGGTCCTTCCCCAGATTGCTCGATCTCTGATGTATCAGTTTCTAACATAACTAACTGACTAGTAATGAATCATTTTGAATTCACACTTAAATAGCAAATAACAAATTTGACATGATTCACTCGTTTTAGAGAAAAAACAAACAGCTTTAATTGTTATTACAACAGTTCTTTGAAGATAACAAGACTATCCGTACTTTGTGTAATGAGGCCCGCTGCTGTGTACAAACACTGACAACCAAATGCAGGCATGTAGGATCATTTCGTTCCGCATAGTCGGTGATCTATTATTCTGTAATTACCGCGAGTATCATCGATAGCCGAGACCAGTCGGGGCACTCATGCTTGGCTTGGGTGACAATTCATTTTTCTTTAAAGTAGTACCGGTACAGTTAAAAGGCTCAGTCACTCCACAAACTTCGAGTTTTGGAAGTGCAATATCCCTTAATTTTTTATGGTGGGACCAAAAAATTACTTTGAGAGATAGAGTTTTTCGAATGTTCGAAGTTTGAGTGTTCGAAGTCTGTTATTACTAGTTTGTATAGCAGTTCGGCCGGGACCACCATTTCACTTCGAGAGATCGACGTTTTTGAAAGATCGAAGTTTGATTTATCGAAGGTTGACTGTATTTTAGTCTTCACCACGAAAGGCGAGTGATCACTCCCGCTCTCCTCCACACTCACCTGGAAAGTTTTAGGAGAGTGGCAAACTGATCGCCTCTCACTAAAATATTTAATGCATTTTATTTGACACATCATGTGATTGCTTGCCTAGAACAATTTTAGGAGAGTCATCTTCAGCTCGCCTTGATTTTGCTGGTGGCGAGGACTGTATTTGGTGCCAAATAAATGTTTTTTCCAGGGGGAAATTGTCATCAAGATAAAAATAAAATAAATGTTTTTATTGCTGAAATAAAGTATAACTTTTCTTGTATGTATCAAACAGACCAAAAAAAAAAAAAAAAAAAATATATATATAGACTGGTATTGGATATAATAAAAACATTCTGATACAGGATATAATAACCGAAGTCTGTTTCCTTTGATGTCGAATGGTTAGACATCCACAGATCGATGTTTTCAGTGTGTGTGTGTTTTGGGAAGGTGGTGTCAGGATGGAAACGGTTGATTAACAACTTTACTGTACTTTAAAAAAGTGCTACACCGATCGTTCATTCAGTTAAATGGTACAGTTTATTCTGTCAATTGGCATCTTCTATGATCGGCCTTGAACCTTGATAGCTCAGCACGGGAATCCCATTACGCTTAAGTGCCTTCCTGGTGGATTAGCGGTCCCAGTAGATGTCTGGTAAAATTACCAAACACGAGAATGTAAGCTAAAGACTGTTCCATTGTTAGGTATTGAGGATGTGTTTTACCAATCATGTGTGATTAGGTGTGCTTGAGATACTGTCACACAGGTTGTTAGGTATTCAGGATGTGTTTTACCAATCATGGGTGATTAGGTGTGCTTGAGATACTGTCACAGGTTGTTTGCAAGAGGTAATCGACTGCCACCTGCATACTCATGGTAATTGTTTTCTAAAGCACTTGAAATCAAGGCGTAACGGCAATTGATTTAAAGCGCTTACACACCGTCAAAACGCTTACTTTACGGACCAAGGCATGTCGGCCCGCTACATCTTGCGGCCCTGGGGAAATCTTTGATTATAAATTATAAAATAACTTATACATACTAAATATAACAGTAAGAAATATTTATTATTTTTTAAATTATTATTATTATTAAGTTGCTAATTAAATTCAAACATATATCATTAGCAGTGACCAGTACCGGTACATTACAATTTACAACAAAAGTAATCTTACAAAACATTGACAATAATACTTTTTTATTACCCGAAATAAATTAATTGTTTTCTGTAAGCTACATGTATATTTCATTCATTTGTTTAGCTATGAAACATTACAACCTAAAGCTTATTACAAAATGGGTAGTAGGTGAATGTTTTTTTATTGTTTAAAAAAAAAAACTAACTGGACAATTGTGTGTCATTTGTAGATATACCACCATTTTTTGTTATTTGGCTAAATAAAACTTGAATTTAGCTCAAGATTTTCATACCAACTTTGCCAAATTGTTAATACTTTTTGGGGTCCATCTTTCACTGGGGTAAATGTCAGGCATTTATGAAGTTTGGAAGCTGGTGTTATTTGTATGCAAGCTCATGTTATTTGTATGAAGGATGGCATAACTCGTATACAGTCTGGTATTGAAGGCTGGTATTGTTCAAAGTCTGGTATTGTTCAAAGTCTGGTATTACTGGTATGAAGTCTGGTATTATTTGTAATAAGTCTGATATTATTGTTTGTATGAAATGTGGCATTTTTTAAAAGTCATTTGTATGAAGTGTGGATTTATTTCTATGAAGTGTGGATTTATTTCTATGAAATCTAGTGTTATTTATTTGATTCTGGTACCGGCCTCGGTGGCGTCATGGTAGGCCATCGGTCTACAGGCTGGTAGGTACTGGGTTCGGATCCCAGTCGAGGCATCAGATTTTTAATTCTGATACCGACTCCAAACCCTGTGTGAGTGCTCCGCAAGGCTCAATGGGTAGGTGTAAACCACTTGCACCGACCAGTGATCCATAACTTGTTCAACATAGGCCATGGTTTGTGCTATCCTGCCTGTGGGAAGCGCAAATAAAAGATCCCTTGCTGCTAATCGGAAGAGTAGCCCATGTTGTGGCGACAGCAGGTTTCCTCTCAAAATCTGTGTGGTCCTTAACCATATGTCTGATGCCATATAACCGTAAATAAAATGTGTTGAGTGCGTCGTTAAATAAAACATTTCTTTCTTTTGATTCTGGTATTATTTGTTTGACGTCAGGCAATTATTAGCATAAATGGTTTTATTATTTGTAAGAAAAAAAGTTTGTTTTGTTTAACGACACTACTAGAGCACAGATTTATTAATCATTGTCTATTGGATGTCAAACATTTGGCAATTTTGAAATATAGTCTTGGATAGGAAACCTGCTACATTTTTCCATTAGTAGCAAGGGATCTTTTATATGCACCATCTCACAGATGGGACTGCACATACCACAGCCTTTGATAAACTAGTTGTGGTGCACTGGCTGGAATGAGAAATAGCCCAAATTACAAACCGACTGTGCATCAAGTGAGCGCTTTAACGCTATGTCCCGCCCCTTATTTGTAAGAAATCATCTGTATGAAAGAAAGAAAGAAATGTTTTATTTAACGACGCACTCAACACATTTTATTTTACGGTTATATGGCGTCAGACACATGGTTAAGGACCACACAGATTTTGAAAGGAAACCCGCTGTCGTCACTACATGGGCTACTCTTTCCGATTAGCAGCAAAGGATCTTTTATTTGTTCTTCCCACAGGCAGGATAGCACAAACCATGGCCTTTGTTGGATCACTGGTCGGTGCAAGTGGTTTGCACCTACCCAATGAGCCTTGCGGAGCACTCACTCAGGGTTTGGAGTCGGTATCTGGATTAAAAATCCCATGCCTCGACTGGGATCCGAACCCAGTACCTACCAGCCTGTAGACCGATGGCCTAACCACGATGCCACCGAGGCCGGTCATCATTTGTATGAAGTCTGGTATTATATGGAAGCTTGTATTACCAGTATGTACTTAATATACTGAGAGACAAAAATAATACAATTGGTATTTCACTGAATATTTTCTAATAGAAATATCAGATCATATATATTAAGCATGCAGACAAATGACATTGGTAACACCTGTAAGTGAAAGTGGATTTTTTTCAAATTGGATTTTAATATATTTTTTTAAATTTAAAACAAAAAACATAACCTTGGTGTTTATTGCAATAAAATGGCATTGCATTTGAAAACAATTTTCCACATGCAATTGCCTGCTCTTGTTTCTCTATAAAAGAAACAGATTTTTTCTTCTTTTCCTATCTTTTATAATATGCCACGATAAGTAATGCTGAAAACAAATGCTGTTTTATTGCAGAATTTTTTTATAAATTCTGTTTTATTTTGTTTCGAACACATTTTATATAACAATTTCCCAATTTGAACAATATCTTCTTTCATTGTATGAACTGTTTTTATAATTTATTATGCTTAAGTATTACTCTTGTTGTTTTCAGAGATGACTTGGCTTGTGGGACGTCTGATGATGATTCTGCTGCTAAGGTTTTATCCAGTACATCAGCGTCATCAACAAGATGTGTCAGACGCACAGAAGATGACATGGATGTTCGAGAGACACAGGCAGCATCAAGTAGTGCTCCTGATACAGCTTCTGTAACCTTGCCTACCAATCCTCCAAGTCTGTCCTTGAATGTGTCCATGATTCCACCAAGTGTATCATTAAACCCTCCAAGTATTCCTTCTCATGTGCTGGTATCTTCAGAACCTGAAGTCCTAGCTGAGTTTCCAACCATAGACTTAGACAATGTTCCACTTCCACCAACTCCACCTCAAAGCAGCAAGTCTTTCCCTGTACCACCTTCACCTGCATCTCCCCCAGTTCCCAGACGAGGAAAGAAAAAAAAGAAAAATAAACGAAGAGAGGAAGAGGCACCTCCTCCCCCACCTCCTAAGAGAACGGTCCAAAAAGCGCGCATCGCAGAATTATGCGAACAGAGAGGGTTTTGATTACAAGACATATGTCTCTGAAGAACCTCCACCACCACCACCACCACCACCACCACCACCACCTCCACCTGATACCGAATTGCCATCTACCTTAAAAACAGTTGAAGTTGAGGAACAGTCTCTAGCACAGAAGCTTTTAAGTAAAGCAATCAGTTCGGCCACTGCTGAAGAAAATAAGAACTCATTAGAAACACCTTCAGTACAGATGCCTTTGAAACAGGCAGGTGTGAAGGGAAAAGTATCATTTCAGATTAAATCATTTAAAAAGCCAATTGTGCCAGTTACAGATGAAGAGCTGGTGGAGGAGGCCAAAGATAACGAGAACGAAGTAGCAGCAGGTGAAGTTCCTGTCCAAGCTAAGTCTGCTTTTAAACTAGATATATTTGAAGATGCTCAGGATAAAGATGAAGATAAATCTGAAGTGATACCTGTTAGGTTTAAGGTGTTGAAGAAACATGACATGTTTAGGCCGGGTGTTAAAGAAGAAATACAAAGTGAGGATAATAAGGCATCAGCAGTGCCAGAAGTGCCACACCACACTGCTCAGGAAGCTAAGGAACTTGCTCTGAAATATAAAGAGGTGTTGGAGAAAGCTCTTCGTCAGGGCTCGTCCACCGACCCAGCTGGTGATGCTGCCATTGAAAAAGATGGCACAGGCTCTGATGGTTATAAAGCAGTAAAAGAAATCGAATCTAATTCTAATGAAATCCTGGGTCAAAGTGTGGATACTGCAACAAGAAAGGAGACTGGTTTGGGACTGAAGAGACCATCTCGTTACACAGGCGATCGATCTCCCGACAGACGATCTGTACGTCACAGAGGCAGCCAGTCTGAAGAAAGGGACCGTAAAAGATCTCCTGCTAAGGACCGCACGCACCAAAGATCACCTGATAAAGATAGGTACCACCGAAAGGATTCTTCCCCAAAACGTGAAAGATCTCGCACACCAAACAGGGAAAGATCACGCACTCCAAAAAGGGATCGGTCACGCACACCAAAAAGAGAAAGGTCAAGGACACCAAAAAGGGACAAGAGAGATCGATCTCGTACGCCTGACAGAATACATTCTCGTCGGTCCAGAGCCTCTAGGGATAGGTCAAGAAGTCCTGTAGTCCGAATTCCTAGCCGGAGACGATCACGATCACCTGTACGAAGTCGAACCCGTCGAGGAAGATTGTCTCCTTTCAGAAACCGGTCTCGCAGTCGTTCTCCCTACAGGGTGCATTCTCGCAGACGAGGCAAGTCATCCAGTCAGTCACAGTCAAGATCGCATTCTCCTACACCTGCGAGGATTTATTCTGCTAAAAGCAGGCGCTCTCCTGTTCGAAGAAGGTCAAGGACTCCAAACAGGCGAAAGTCGAGAACCCCAGATAGACGGTCGAGAACTCCAACTAGGCGAAGGTCAAGAACCCCAGATAGACGAAAGTCAAGAACTCCAGATAAAAGGAAGTCAAGAACTCCTGAGAGACAAAAGTCGAGAACTCCAGAGAGACAAAAGTCGAGAACTCCAGAGAGACAAAAGTCCAGGACCCCAGATAGACAAAAATCAAGAACTCCAGATAGATGCGAGTTAAAAACACTAGATAAATTGGGCGTAAATAGAGAAAATGTTTCCCAAGTTGAAAATAAATTCAGTGCCGATGATGTGAGTAAAGATGTGAGTGAAGACGTGAGTAAAGAAGTAACTGAGATACAAAAAAGTGTAGTTGAGGAGGAACATGTTCACACTGAGGATGTATTTAAAGAGAGGGATCCTAAGGATATCAGATCGTCATATGAAACTGAACAGGATAAACTAGTTACACATAGTCTTCCTGAAGTATCTCACAAAACATCTAGTGAAAGACAAGTGTCTGGTGAAACACAAAGTCAGAGTATGACAGATCAAGTGGAAGAAGAACATGGGACTTCCACGGAAATGGAACAAATAGTATTAACACAGCACACTGTAGGAAATGCTACTGGGGAATATTCAGCTTCTAAGGATATTAAAGATAATTTTAGTCAGGTCCATGCCATTGATGATTCAAGAGTGAATACTATTAAACATAAAACATCTGAAGAAGATGCTTCTTTAGCATCAGTAAAAGCTAGACTCTCAGAGCTGTGGTCATTGCCCTTAGAACCTATAATACCCATAAAGGAAGGTATATCGGTAGCTAAAGTCAAGTCCAAGACATCTGATATGGATAAAGTCATTAAAGGTAACAAGGGTAAGAAAGTGCATGCTGATAAAAATGAGGAGAAAGGGTTTGTTGAAAAAATCAAGGAAAAAACGGGAAAGCTTGATGCCATTGAGGATTTTGAAAATGAACCCTTGTCTCAAGCTCATATTAGTTCAGCGCATATTGATAGTAAAGTGAAGAAAGCATCTTTGGATAAAATGGAGGACAGTGAAGTTTTACCTGAAGCCCATAGTAATTTATTACCAAAAGCTATCAAAGAAAAGAAAACATCTTTTGATAGCAGTCAAAACCATGAAAGTGATGTGTCAGCTGAAGTGCAAGTGAAGGGTAAGGTCAAGAAAACATCTCTTAGTGAGAGTGAGGGCAGGGAAAGGGAAGCAGTTGAAGAGCGTAGTAGGTCAGGGCATGAAGGTGGTAAAGGAAGGAGGACATCTGTTGATAGAGGTGGTGATAGAAAGGAAAGTGATGTTCCAATTGAAGCTAGTACTAATCCTATTCAGAAAGATGTGTTTGTGTATCATCAGTTTGAAAAGTCAAAATGGGAGGACACGGACAGTTCAGAATTGACGGACAGTAGTGTTTTGGAATATTCCTCCAAATTTGGAGACCGATACAAACCATCACGCGATAGAGATCGGTTGGATCAAAAGGGTAGAGCAGGTGCTTTAGATAAAGGTAATAGACAGTCAAAATTATGTGATGATAAGCCTTATTCCAGAAGACAATCTTGGGAGGAAAGTTCAAGACAGCATCGAAGACCAGAAAAACATAGTACATACAAAAAACAAGAGAATCGAGATTATCATGAAAGTAGTGAAAAAATTCCATATGATCGAGATTATAAATCCAGAAGCAGGCATTCACATAAGGATTTCTGTTCCACACCAGACTCTCTTTCTGAGAAGTCTACCAAATCTCTGCCTAGAAGTCGCGAGTCTGATGTCAGAGGTATTAAAAATCGTGTCGGTGTTAAAAAAGGTGATGAGAAGGAACATGAACAGGCTGGAGGTAATGTTGCTAAAGTTATTGTTCCTGGAGGATTTTCAAGCATAGTGTCAGCTTATGGATCAGATTCATCAGATGAATCAAACCTGTCTCCATTAACTTTGTCTGAGCAGACAGAGGTAAAAAAAAACTTGGATAATAAAGTTATAGATGCTTCGAAAATGGTGATGGGAGAACAGAAAAACTTAAGTTTGAAAACTGAAATATTTGAATGTTCAGGATATTCAGTAAGATCTGAAAAAGTGAAACATGAAAGTCAGAACACTCGGGAATCTGATTCTAAACAAACATCTGTTGCCTGTCACAATGAAAATAATAGTGCCATAGGTTGTTCAGCAGCAGACGAAACAACATATAGTGGCAATGCTTCCTCCAAGTCTCAGTTTAATATCACATCATCTGCTTGTGTTAAAGTGGTTTTGGCTGATTCATCTGAAACATTACAGACCATTCCAGTGAGTGTAAGATGTTCAACTAGTAATGTAGACTTAAATCAGAAACTGCTAGTTAGTGATTGTTCTTCAGGAAAAACACATACTGCTTTGTTAGTTGATGAAATGAATATTGAAGGTCAGCTGTCTTCATCCCCATCATCATCACCACCGCCACCACCACCACCATCATCACCACCGTCACCTCCACCTCCACCGCCATCATCACCACCACCACCACCACCACCTCCATCTTTGCTACCTCCAGCATCTCACCAAACTCAAGTTTTAAAATATAACGAAAATGTAAGCTCGTGTTTCAGCAGTCATACCACTCGGATTCAGACTGATAAAGAAATGAAGAAGAGTGTTGGTGATAACTTTCATATAAACAGAGATTTTCCTTTGTCTTTACCATCGATTGTTACAACAGAGGGTAGTTCACCATCAGCTGCCACGACAGAGGGTAGTAACAGTGACAGTGTCAGTAGTTCAACACTTGTAGGAAGTACTCGGAGTTTGTCACCGGTTCTACAGTTAGGTGAGGAAGCACATGCAGGTAGTAGCTTGAGTGTTTCTGTTACTGGATTAACTGATTCACTAATGCATTCAGACAGTCTGTTCTCACCTGTGGTAACATCGTCTGTAGATGAAGCTGAAAGACGTCCAGGTCTACGTGGTCCAGTACAAATTGCCTCGCATGCAGTGATCACTCCTGCTGTGTCAAAGTTTGTCAAATCTTCAAAGATGAGTTCTTCTCTACATGGAGACCATTCTAATATAGATGCAGTTCATCCTGCTATATTTGAATCAGCTAAAATTAGTGTACCAGTCATAAACATCAGTAGTGAAGAAATAAATGTTAGTAGACTAAAACATGATGTAGATACTGGATCTGTGCAAGTAAAATTTAAAACAGAAATGAATGATGTCTTGGATGCAAAGAAATGTGATAGCCTTACTGAAAATGGTTTGCCCGATTTACAGAAACACTCTCCTACAAGGATACTTTCTCCTACAGAAAGGTTTTCTCTGGCAAAGGTTGATTCAGATGATTTTGAGGTAATGAAGCCAAGCTCCGATTCCTTTGAGAGTATGCAGTTTGATAAGGGAGAGCAGCTTGAGGTGCCTTCGTGGGAAAGTGTAGAACAACCAAGTGTTGGTAGGTCTCCTAGTGACTTTGAATTAGGTCAGGACAAAACATCTAAAGATGGCAGAGTATTAGGGGTGAAGGTTGCAGTTGGCGAATCATCAGACAGTGAGGTTTCAGAATCAAACCAGAAGGAACAAGTTGTTCGGGAACCTGAATTGTCATTTGAGATGCATGCTGAAATTACTGCTGTTGACAAGGAGAAGAGTGTTCCTTTTGAAGTTGCAGGAGCTGTAATAATAGAAGGCAAGGAAAATAGTAATACAGTCACAGAAGGTAAGGAATTTACACCAGATACTTCATCTGCCTGTGAAAGTTCTGCCCCAGTTGCTAGTCCTGTAAAAGGTGCTGTAACAAGAAGTAGAGGACGGATATCTAACACAAGTAACAATGATTCTGCTGTGGTGTCTGAATCAAGTGATGTATCAATCGATAGTCCCACACAGCTACGGAGACGTAGTGGGCGTTTGCAGAAGAAATTTGAGCAAAATCCTATCAAGATGGATGTGCCAAAGAAAGTTCCAGAAAAGAAAGGCAAGAAAGATAAAAAGTCACAGCCTGTCGAGATAATATTGCAGAATCTTGAGCAAGTCACAGAAACAAATTTGAACAAGATAGATGACAATCAAGCAAAAATGTTCATTAAGACTTTTGATGAAGTGTCTTCTGAAAAGATACCGGCATCTGTTCAAGGGTCTATTGAAAAATCAGCAGCAACATCTACTGAAACCAGTGAAATAGTTCCTGTTGAGTCGAAGGAAAGAACCAAAACAGTCATGGTCTTTAAAACAAAGAGTAAAAACAAACTACAACAGATACCAGTGATAAATATACAGAAAATAGAAGTAGTAGGTGCTGGATCAAAGCAGTATGATGATCAGCCAAAAATGACATGCCCCTCTAGTTCGAATGAGAGTGAGGAAACAGACACAACATTACCTAAAAAGTCAGTTGTTGAGGAAGAACCTCAAAAGATACCCACAATAGAACAGTTAGAAGTTAAAAATGAATTTGGCTCAAAAGATGATAATTCAAAAACAGATTTTCTGTTAAAAGTGATAGAGGAGAAAAGGAAAATGGATATTCGTCTGGAAGAAAGAAAAAAGGCTGAGGTAAAAGAGAAACGTTTACGAGATGCTCGGGAAGAAAAAGATCTTCGTGATCAAGAGGAGCGTGAATGCCGTGAACGAGACCGGAGGGAGCGTGACCGTGAACGACGAGAGAAGGAGGACCGAGATCGGCGAGAGCGAAGTCGCAAGAAATACAGTGATGACAGCGAGGATGATGACCGCTACTACCGCAGTCACACCAGACGGCGCCGGGATCGAGACAGAGACGACAAGAGACGGGATGAACGGCGGTCACGTGATCGGGATGATCGCGATCGGTCTTACCGCGAATCAAGATCACGGAGACGTTACGATCGTAGAGACAGCAGGTCACCTGACTACAGGAGAGATAGCCGTTCTCCTGACTACAGGTCAAAAAGTAGGTCTAATAAGAAAACTGATAGTTCATCAAAGTCTTCTAAACCTCAAGTGTCTTCATCTCAAAGCGAGAAGGATGGATCTTCACCACGGTCATCCAAGAATGATTCAGGTCACAGTCCACTGAGACCAGAGAAGGTGAAATCAAGGTGGAGGAGAGCCAGTGAGGCGGAACAGAAATCAGAATTGTCTGATGTCACAAAAGTAACTGTTGAAACAGAAAAGGCTCCATCACAGGAAGCTGCTGTTGCACTGTTCCCTCCAACAGAACATATACCAGTATCTACTAGTCAGATTGCCTTTCAACCAGAAGCTATTCCTAGTCCAGCACACAGCCAGCAAGTGTTTTCTCACCCACCTCCAGGCTATGGACAGCCAGGGGTTCATGGAGTTCCAGCTAATTATCAACATGGACCTATTGATTTTGAGACCAACCCTCCATGCTTTGAAACTGGACCACCACCACCACCAGTTCATCCATCTGGATATGAAGTCCATCCACAGAACATGCATCCACATGTTCAGCCTTTTGGTCCTCCTAACTTCCAGCATGGTCCTCCTCAGTACCAACAACCTCCATTTCACCAAGGACAGCCACCATTTCAACAAACGTCAGTATATGATCACATGGCCCCAGCATATGAACAGGGACCATTTCAGCAAAGTCCTGCTCCAGTGTATCCTAGCTATGACTATCAACAGTATCCTCAAACTGTACCTTCTATACCTCAATACCCATCTGCTGAATATCAATCCAGCCAGCCTTTCATACCTCAAGGTGATAACCAGATACATCAGCAACCATTCCAGCCTACAAGCTATGTGAAACCTATAGTGCATGGAGTTCCAGTGCCAGATATGGTACAAGTTCCACCAGATGGTGCAGGTGCAAGACAGATGCCTCCGGTTTCTGTACCAATTTCAGTTGTGGCTACAGGAACATCTTCAGCAGTATTGGACACTCAAAGCTCAGGAAGGGTTCTTGTTCCAGTGCCAGTAACCTCATCAGTACAAACAGAAGGGAAAAAGTTTTCTGCCAAACTTTTCTGGAAGTCGTCCAAACCATCTCCTTTGACTAAACCAGCAGAAACATTTCAGTCTTCCAAACCAGTTGGTGAACAAAACAAGGCTACATTATCTTCATCTAAGGCTTTAGTGATTCCGACTCCATCTTCAAAGGCTGTAACACAAGCTGATGAGATTCCTACCTCTGTAACCTCTGTAAACTCGAAACCTCTTCCAGCTGTTCAGAAACCAGTCACAGAAGACCCATGGGATCCAAATTTTGATTTGGTTGTTCCTCCAAAAGTTGAAGAACCTGAGCCTGAACGTTCTGTCACTCAAAAAAGATTGTCAACTGACAGTGGTATCATAGTTCCTCCAAAGAAACAGAAGTACAAGCTTCTAGATTTTACACAAGCAGACACGACATCGGGGACAAGTCTGGAATCGGAGAAGCCTTTTGAGAAAGTCGGTGAGTCGGCAAAGACTGCTGCAAAACAAAGTGAAAGTTCCGAGTCAAAAGAAAATGTGAAACCAAAGTCTGAAGTGGTGGAAAGCAAACTTGAACATCCATACTTTGAAGACATCCAAGAAAACATCTATCTGTGTGAAAGGTGAGTACAAAATAATTTACTGTTTTAAAATTGTGTTTGGGTAAAATAGAGAAGTCATTCAACCATGTTCCCCTGTCCTCCAGCATTGTTGGTTAGAGTATTTGTTTTGGGAAGGATTTGTTTTTGTTTTCCTTTTTGCTATTGTTGCCATTTAAGCCCGAATTAAAATGAGTTTGTTGTATATTTGGTTTAGGAGGAAATCTAAACAGATGAAGAGGATGGTGTGTGACTGCACGACATCAAAGGAGGATCGAGAAAGTGGCATAGTGGCTTGTGGTGACGACTGCCTCAATAAAATGTTACTTATAGAATGGTCAGTATTCTTTTCTCTGTCTGGCCTCTGAGGAAATTGGGCTGGGAGTTAACTCAGTTGTAGAACAGTTGTCTGTGGTGCATGGCATTGTAAAATTATTGCCCTTGAACTGGTACACCAAAGGCTGTGGTATTTGATGTTCTGTCTAAAAAGATGACAAACTCTGGTTTGGTTGGAGTAGCCTGTTTTGAGGCAGCATGTTTCCTCTTACTATCTAGATATAAAGGGCAGATTTACAAAGCCTGTTTCTTTTTACACATATGCATGTAACTACGTACAGTAACAATGCTTAAGTACCTGCGTTTTTACACATACGCGTGTAACTACGTACAGTAACAATGCTTAAGTACCTGCGTTTTTACACATACGCGTGTAACTACGTACAGTAACAATGCTTAAGTACCTGCGTTTTTACACATACGCGTGTAACTACGTACAGTAACAATGCTTAAGTACCTGCATTTAAGAAAAACAGGCATCGTAACTTTAGTCCATTACATTTAATAAAAATACACATTTCTGTTTGTATGCAGTGATATGATGATACATTAATGTTCATGTTCATTTACAATATGGTTAATGAAATAATATGACAGACAACTTGCAGACAGACTGTTTTATTTAGTGTGGTTAATGAAATAATATGACAGACAACTTGCAGACAGACTGTTTTATTTACAGTATTGTTAATGAAATAATATGTTAGACAACTTGCAGACTGTTTTATTTACAGTATTGTTAATGAAATAATATGACAGACAACTTGCAGACTGTTTTATTTACAGTATTGTTAATGAAATAATATGACAGACAACTTGCAGACAGACTGTTTTATTTACAGTATTGTTAATGAAATAATATGACAGACAACTTGCAGACAGACTGTTTTATTTACAGTATTGTTAATTAAATAATATGACAGACAACTTGCAGACAGACTGTTTTATTTACAGTATTGTTAATGAAATAATATGACAGACAACTTGCAGACTGTTTTATTTACAGTATTGTTAATGAAATAATATGACAGACAACTTGCAGACTGTTTTATTTACAGTATTGTTAATGAAATAATATGACAGACAACTTGCAGACCGACTGTTTTATTTACAGTATTGTTAATGAAATAATATGACAGACAACTTGCAGACTGTTTTATTTACAGTATTGTTAATGAAATAATATGACAGACAACTTGCAGACCGACTGTTTTATTTACAGTATTGTTAATGAAATAATATGACAGACAACTTGCAGACAGACTGTTTTATTTACAGTATTGTTAATGAAATAATATGACAGACAACTTGCAGGCTGTTTTATTTACAGTATTGTTAATGAAATAATATGACAGACAACTTGCAGACCGACTGTTTTATTTACAGTATTGTTAATGAAATAATATGACAGACAACTTGCAGACCGACTGTTTTATTTACAGTATTGTTAATGAAATAATATGACAGACAACTTGCAGACTGTTTTATTTACAGTATTGTTAATGAAATAATATGACAGACAACTTGCAGACCGACTGTTTTATTTACAGTATTGTTAATGAAATAATATGACAGACAACTTGCAGACAGACTGTTTTATTTACAGTATTGTTAATGAAATAATATGACAGACAACTTGCAGGCTGTTTTATTTACAGTATTGTTAATGAAATAATATGACAGACAACTTGCAGACCGACTGTTTTATTTACAGTATTGTTAATGAAATAATATGACAGACAACTTGCAGACTGTTTTATTTACAGTATTGTTAATGAAATAATATGACAGACAACTTGCAGACCGACTGTTTTATTTACAGTATTGTTAATGAAATAATATGACAGACAACTTGCAGACTGTTTTATTTACAGTATTGTTAATGAAATAATATGACAGACAACTTGCAGATCGACTGTTTTATTTACAGTATTGTTAATGAAATAATATGACAGACAACTTGCAGACTGTTTTATTTACAGTATTGTTAATGAAATAATATGACAGACAACTTGCAGACCGACTGTTTTATTTACAGTATTGTTAATGAAATAATATGACAGACAACTTGCAGACTGTTTTATTTACAGTATTGTTAATGAAATAATATGACAGACAACTTGCAGACAGACTGTTTTATTTACAGTATTGTTAATGAAATAATATGACAGACAACTTGCAGACTGTTTTATTTACAGTATTGTTAATGAAATAATATGACAGACAACTTGCAGACAGACTGTTTTATTTACAGTATTGTGAATGAAATAATATGACAGACAACTTGCAGACTGTTTTATTTACAGTATTGTTAATGAAATAATATGACAGACAACTTTACAAACAAACTTTTATTTTCAGTGGCTCTCGTTGTCAGTGTGGGGAATACTGCCAGAATAAACGCTTTGTAAAGGTCAGTTCTTTTAAATAGTATGCCTGATAATTTAATACACTGGGATAGTTCAGCTTGCTACACTATATATTGATATGTATTTATATATACAGGCATGAGAATTTGCAGCGTTTATGCGGTGTACCACATTTTTGGACCCTTATAAAAACATTTTGTCCCAAGGGTTGGAATTGCCTTTTCTACACCTCACAACGGTGATTGATTGTTTTTCTTGCCCAGGTTGCTAGACAGACTTATCTAGCACCATGCAAAAGGTGGCTAATGGAGTCCAGTGGGCAAGAACTGATAATATGCTATTTACCTATTTTATACCAGCTATTAATTGTGTGCGTGCATGTGTGGAATGGAATGAAATGGAATTTAAAAAAAAGGAATTTGTAAAACACTGAACAAAATTAAACAAATTTGTAAGGTTACTAAAACAGAAAGAAAAAAAATGGAAATGGAAAATCAGTTCCTCTGTACATGCCAGTGCTCATACAACATCATATGCTGCTCCAATATAAACATTCTTGAAATTAAATGTTTATTGTCTTCAAAACGTCTAGCAAAGTTATCATGCTAGCAATGTAGGTGTTATAAGGCAGTGATGTGATAACACTTAGAATTATCAGATAGGGGTTTTCGGATCGTAGGAAGTATGATTGCTACCTGAGTAATCATAAGACACGACACAGTTTAACTAGAAATAGTGTTAATACATCAGAATTAGGATCAGAATTCAGTCAGCTTATTATTCCCCATCCCTTTCCAGTGTTTCTGCCAGAAAGAAATTTTTGGTTATGGCGCTATGGAATTGAATGCAACCAGTCAACAAGGGGTTTGGGGCCTTCCTCAGAAAGAAAATGGTTTAAGCTTAGGGTTAATGTTAAAAAAATCATACAGTAATGATAAAGAGTAATTAATTTTGTCAAAAGGTTAACTTTTAAAAACAAATTGGGCATGATACCATACCCATTTTACCCTCTGGCAGAAACCCTGCTTTCCATATCTGGCCCACATTCAGTCAGATGTATTTCGTTTTAACATTTGCAAACTATTTTTTTCTGTTTCGCAAAGTGGTCATACTGTTTAATGTGTAAAGTTTAAAAAAAAAAAAAGGTTTACCTAACATGAGTGACAAACAGCTGGCTGAACTTAACTCATGCATTTGTTTGACAAACAGTAGATAAATGTAAAAATATATATATATATATATATATATATATACAGAAGATGCATGTAATGTTTTTTTTATTAACATATGGTACATGTAATGTTCTGTGTTTTTTTGTCATATGGTACATACATACATGTATGTAATATTTTTGTTGTCATATAGTCAATACATGTAATATTTTTGTTGTCATATAGTCAATACATGCAATATTTTTGTTATCATATAGTCAATACATGTAATATTTTTGTTATCATATAGTCAATACATGCAATATTTTTGTTGTCATGTAGTCAATAGATGTAATATTTTTGTTGTCATATAGTCAATACATGTAATATTTTTGTTATCATATAGTCAATACATGTAATATTTTTGTTGTCATGTAGTCAATACATGTAATATTTTTGTTATCATATAGTCAATACATGTAATATTTTTGTTATCATATAGTCAGTACATGTAATATTTTTGTTATCATATAGTCAGTACATGTAATATTTTTGTTTGACATACAGTAGACACACGTAATGTTTTTCTTTGATGTGTAGTAAATGACATTTTAGTAGGTGACATTTTTTGCAGGTTTTGTCATGTGCTCTTCCAATATTTGCTTGTTTTTCACAGAGGGAGTACAGCAGTGTTAGTCCGTTCTGCGCTGGAAGCAAGGGCTGGGGTCTTACGGCCAGTGAAGAACTCAAATGGTAGTTTTTGTTATTAAACTTTTCTCTTTATCTGATCAATACCTCATTTTCACAGTGTTTATTCTGTTACAGCTAAATTATAGAAATTTTATATTGTTGTGAATTGATCATTCTTTCTTTTATTTGCCTTTGACATCAAATAATCAGTGTATTTTCCATGTCTAGATTTCAGTATAATTTTATTTGTCACATTGTGTCATAAATAGAGATTATTATACAAGCTTGTGTGTCATACTGATTGTATGAAACAAGTGTCAGGATTCTTGTATTACCCTATACATGAATCCTGACACAAGATTCACAAAATTAGCACGACTCACACAAGTGTAAAAATTTCTTCATTGTCTATATTATTTTTAATTTTAATTTTTATGAACAACAAGCCGTGTCAAAACGTTTCAAACGTAACGAGAAGGAGACAATGAAATGACATCACTTAAGAAAATGACGTCATTTTGATAAGCGATTATAATATTTCACATGGTCTGCGCTAAAGCTAGGGAAGCAATGTCATGTTATGACATCACTTCCCAAAATTAAGTCATTGGTTGGTCACATGATTACACTTGTTATTACATGTGTGCTTCATATGGTTTTTATTATCTTGGTTATGTTGGACCATGTTGATAATAACAACTCTCTGATCTCTTAAGCTGATTAATAGGAAATTTTGTTTTATCTAATTGTTAACGCTGACTTCATGTAGCATGATCAACTCCTGTAAATGCTGTCTCCTCACTGTAAAATGACTGTTTTTTATGTTCCTCGTCAGTCACTGAATAGCTGGTCCAGTGTGCTTTGTGTTTACAGTATTCAGTCACTGAATAGCTGGTCCAGTGTGCTTTGTGTTTACAGCATTCAGTCAATGAATAGCTGGTCCAGTGTGCTTTGTGTTTACAGTATTCAGTCAATGAATAGCTGGTCCAGTGTGCTTTGTGTTTACAGCATTCAGTCACTGAATAGCTGGTCCAGTGTGCTTTGTGTTTACAGCATTCAGTCACTGAATAGCTGGTCCAGTGTGCTTTGTGTTTACAGCATTCAGTCACTGAATAGCTGGTCCAGTGTGCTTTGTCTTTACAGCATTCAGTCACTGAATAGCTGGTCCAGTGTGCTTTGTGTTTACAGCATTCAGTCAATGAATAGCTGGTCCAGTGTGCTTTGTGTTTACAGCATTCAGTCACTGAATAGCTGGTCCAGTGTGCTTTGTGTTTACAGCATTCAGTCACTGAATAGCTGGTCCAGTGTGCTTTGTGTTTACAGCATTCAGTCACTGAATAGCTGGTCCAGTGTGCTTTGTGTTTACAGCATTCAGTCACTGAATAGCTGGTCCAGTGTGCTTTGTCTTTACAGCATTCAGTCACTGAATAGCTGGTCCAGTGTGCTTTGTGTTTACAGCATTCAGTCAATGAATAGCTGGTCCAGTGTGCTTTGTGTTTACAGCATTCAGTCACTGAATAGCTGGTCCAGTGTGCTTTGTGTTTACAGCATTCAGTCAATGAATAGCTGGTCCAGTGTGCTTTGTGTTTACAGCATTCAGTCACTGAATAGCTGGTCCAGTGTGCTTTGTGTTTACAGCATTCAGTCACTGAATAGCTGGTCCAGTGTGCTTTGTGTTTACAGTATTCAGTCAATGACTTCCTGATTTATCTTTGTCTTTGGACGTAGCCCAGTGGTAAAGTGCTTGCTTGATGCACGGTCGGTCTGGGATCGAACTCCATTGGTGGGCCCACTAGGTTATTTCTTGTTCTAGCCAGTGCACTACAACCGGTATATCAAAAGCCGTGGTTTGTGCTACCCTCTCTGTGGGATGCATATAAAAGATCACAAGCTTTTAATGGAAAAATTTGCAGGTTTCGTCTCTAAGACTGTATGTCAAAGTTACCAAATGTCTGACATCCAATAGCCAATGATTAATACTCAGTGTGCTCTAGTGGTGTCATCAAAAAAACTTGGAAAAATGTAGCAGGTTTCCTCTGAAAGACTATAGGTCAAAATGACCAAATGTCTGACATCCAATAACTGATGAGTAATTAATCAATGTGCTCTAATGGCTTCGTTAAACAAAACAAACTTTATCTTTCACTCTTTTTCATTTTCTTTGTCGGTCATTGAATAGCTGACCGAGTGTAATAAAGTTTTGTGCTTTGTGTTTACAGTGTTCAATGGATGACTTATCTTTGTTTTCTCTCTCCTAGTGGTCACCACAGTGGGTATATCAAAGGCTGTAGCATGTACTACCCTGTCTGTGGGATGATGCATATAAAAGATCCCTTGCTGCTAATAAAAAAACAGTAGCCTATGAAGTGGCGACAGCGAGTTTCCTCTCTCAATATATGTGTGGTCCTTAACCATATGTCTGATGCCATATAACCATAAATAAAATGTGTTGAGTATGTCGTTAAATAAATAAATTTGTTTCTTTTTTCTCCTAGTGGTCAGTTTATAATGGAGTATGTTGGAGAGGTGTTAGACTTCCGTGAGTTCAAGAACCGGACGAAGCAGTACGCCAAGGTGAACATCGTCCATCACTACTTCATGGCCCTGACGGCAGACGAGGTGATTGACGCCACCATGAAGGGCAACATCTCGCGCTTCATCAACCACAGCTGTGATCCCAACTGTGAAACACAGAAGGTAGACCTCGATGTTATACACAGTAAAGTAGTCTTATAACAAACCGGAAGGGACCATGATAATTTGTTCGTTCCAGCAGTAGTTCATTGTACACATTTGTGTAAGTTGGTCATTAATGTACAGGGAGATAAAACGGGACTTTACGATCAGTTCGTTCCAGCAGTAGTTCATTGTACACATTTGTGTAAGTTGGTCATTAATGTACAGGGAGATAAAACGGGACTTTACGATCAGTTCGTTCCAGCAGTAGTTCATTGTACACATTTGTGTAAGTTGGACATTAATGTACAGGGAGATAAAACGGGACTTTACGATCAGTTCGTTCCAGCAGTAGTTCATTGTACACATTTGTGTAAGTTGGTCATTAATGTACAGGGAGATAAAACGGGACTTTACGATCAGTTCGTTCTAAGCATGTTTGTTATAAGTGTACTTTACTTAACTCGGGGAACATTTTGTTCAGTATTGTGTTGTGTTTCACTATGCAACTTTCATGGATCACTATGCAATTTTAAAACATTTCATCAACCACAGCTGTGATCCAAACTGAATCACAGAAGATAGACCTTGATTTTATGTATCTCAGGGAACATTTTGTTCAGTATTGGGTTGCAATTCTCTACGCAAGTTTCAGAGATCACTATGCACTTTTAAAACATTAAACAGTAGTTGCTAATCAATTTTCACTTGACTAGAAATATCGCTAATCAAGATTTTGAAAATAAAATGTTCTCAGCAGCTCACCTAACAGTGAGTAAGTGGAGTTGTTACTGTTCACACCTAAATGACCCCAACCCCCACCCCCCACCCCAACCAGTTTGCAGCTGAATTGAAGGTGTTGGTTTAAATAGTTCATATTTTGGGATAATCCAAATAAAAAATACCCCCCCCCCCCCCCCCCCCCCCCCCCCCCCCAAATATATTGAGGGAAATTGGTCTGTCATGTTAATCTGTTTATACAGTAGTTTTACTATTTTTCTCTTTTTATTGTCGAAATAAAATTAATTTTTTTTTTTTTTTTTTTTCCTGTTTTTTTTGACAGTGGACTGTAAGTGGTGAACTCAGAATTGGTTTCTTTGTTAGACGAGATATTCAGGCCGGAGAAGAGCTCACGTTCAACTACCAGTTTGAACATTATGGGTATGTATTTGGGATGTGTGGATGCTCAATAAAATGTAAAGTACAGTACATTCTTTCTGTACTCGTACACTCAGTTATGTCTGTATTTTATGTTCATTTTCAGTGGAAAACCCCGATCTCTTAGATTTGACTGGTTTTCTTAAGTGTGTTCATAGATGTGAAAAAAGCAAGGGCCTGACATTAAATAAGCATCAGTACATTCGAGACACCCATATATTTCATGTTTTAATTAATAAACTTCAAATTGTGTCATGTATTTTTTTCACTTTATTAGAAACATATCTGATTGTCATTGTTCTGGTTACAATATTCAGTGTGTTCATTGCAAAGTTAGCAGCAAAGTTATAAAATTGGAACATTTTATTACGAAATGTATTTTTTTTTAAAGTATCGGCAGGATTTGAACCTACTTCATTGATTTATTTGCATGAACATTCAGGGATAAGTCTATTTTGTAAATATGAATATCCTGCCCCCCTCCCAACCCCCCAATGTTAGTGTTTTTAAGCTGTATCTCCCTCTTTAGGTGATATATCTGATTATTACTATTATTTAGTAAAATTGTATTAACTTAAAATAAAGTAGGGCTGGTGAATTTTTAATCATGGCGAGTAATTATTTTAAATCGCTGATTCCATGGCTAGTGGATTTTATAAAAATTCTAGAAGCTCTTTATATTGACCGTTTGCCATGGATTAGTTTATTACAAGTAGTAAGTAATAGAAATTTGATGATCCGTTACTGATAATGTCAAAATGTAACAGGTTTCCTGTGAAGTCTATGTGTCAGAATTACCAAATGTTTGACATCCAAAAACCGATGATTACTAAATCAATATGCTCCCGTTTTTAAATCTTTCTTTCCCCCCCTTTATACTTTGCTGATTTATGTATCTATTTTACATTTATCCATCAGTGAGAACGCTCAGAAATGTTACTGTGGAGCGTCAAACTGCCGTGGTTTCATTGGCACAGCCAAGACAATGCCATTGCGGAAGAAAAAGGACAAGATTGTGAAGAAATCTGAATTATTTGAAGATGAAATGGTGAGAAATGAATTTGTTTGCCACTGCTCCATGTAATACACTCCTACAATGTGATAGTCGGAGGCTATTTAGCCAAGGTTGGTGGCTGTTTCAGCAAGTGCAGCACTTGTCATAGGGATCATGTAGACCTCAAATGTCACAGTGATGCTTGAAGAGTGCTTAGTATGCTTACAAATGCTTGAATTTAATGGTAAAGTGCTTGAAGTTAATGGTAAAGTGCTTGAATTTAATGGTGAAGTTCTTGAATTTAATGGTGAAGTGCTTGAATTTAATGGTGAAATGCCTGAATTTAATAGTGAAGTGCTTGAATTTAATAGTAAAGTGCTTGAATTTAATAGCGAAGTGCTTAAACTTTATAGAATCATCTTCAAATTATGAAAACGTAGATAAGAGTGGAATAAGTTCTAATTCATTCTGGTTGGAAAGGAAATTTCTGCTTGGTGATTTTTTTATAAAAGCTAAGAAACTGACTGGACAGATATCTACTGCTACAAGAATAGATAGAGAAAGTGATATGTAGAATATTTTTTCTGTAGTTAAAAGTAGAGAAGAAAATGTCACGTAGAATATTTTCTGTGTTTTTAACTAGAAACACAAATAAAGAAAATGTTATGTAGAATATTTTATGTGTTTGTAACTAGAAGTAGAGAGAGGAAATGTTATGTAGAATACTTTCTGATTGTAGTTGGAAGAAGAGATAGAGGAAATGTTATTTTGAATATTTTCTGTTTGTGGTTTGAAGAGATAGAAGAAATGTTATTTAAAATATTTTCTGTTTGTAGTTACAAGAAGAGATAGAGAAAATGTTATTTACAATATTTTCTGATTGTAGTTGCAAGAAGAGATAGAGGAAATGATATTTAGAATACTTTCTGATTGTAGTTGGAAGAAGAGATAGAGGAAATGTTATTTAGAATACTTTCTGTTTGTAGTTACAAGAGATAGAGGAAATGTGTAGAATACTTTTTGTTTGTAGTTGGAAGAAGAGATAGAGGAAATGTTATTTAGAATACTTTCTGTTTGTAGTTACAAGAGATAGAGAAAATGTGTAGAATACTTTCTGTTCGTAGTTGGAAGAAGAGATAGAGGAAATGTGTAGAATACTTTCTGTTCGTAGTTAGAAGAAGAGATAGAGGAAATGTTATTTAAAATATTTTCTGATTGTAGTTGGAAGAAGAGATAGAGGAAATGTTATTTAGAATATTTTCTGATTGTAGTTGGAAGAAGAGATAGAGGAAATGTTATTTAGAATATTTTCTGGTTGTAGTTGGAAGAAGAGATAGAGGAAATGTTATTTAGAATATTTCTGTTGTAGTTGGAAGAAGAGATAGAGGAAATGACAGCACTGGAAGGACTGCGTAAAAAAGATCATGTTCTCAACTTCTGTCGACTGATGGTGAGGGCGGTCCGCATAGACCACAGACTAGAGTTGCTACGCATTCTACAGGTAATTAGCATATATCAGGTAATTCATAATAACACCAGACTCTTTAAAGTTGAACAGTGGACAAAGTATGCAACATATAACTTTGATAGTTTGCACAAAACCCTTTTATTATGTTGTCTACTTGTAGTAGAATTTTCAATTTGATATGTAATTTACTTTTTAAGTGATGTATGATAATAGCTTGATGTAAACAAATAAATGCTGTGCCATTAAAAAGCTACTTTACATGATGGTCGTTTGACTCAAATCTCCTACAACAGCCTAGCTTTTCTTCTACAATCAAATGCATTTCTTTAATTTTTCAAAAAATATTTTTCTGTCAACATTTCGAGATTTCTATCTTAAGTTCTTCTTCCATAAACTTATTCATGAATATCACCACAGTCAACGTTCTCTTTGTGAGAATCTCATATTAGTCTGTAGGGTTAATATTGAAGGATTTAAAAAAGTAACTTCAAAATGTTTGAACAAATTAAAAACCTCAAAGAAGCAAGGAAATATTTTCATACTGGGGAAAAAACAAAACACTGGCTGTGATGCATAAATATCTACATAATGTGTACTGTGACTTATGACCAAAACAACATTTACACTGTTTTATTTGACTGAGACAAAAACTACAATTTTAAAACTGTGAGATAGTAGTTATTATTAGTGCAGCCACGTCTGGTATATCAAAGGCCATGGTATGTACTTCCATGTTTGTGGGATGGTGCATATAAAAGATCCCTGGCTACTAATCAAAAAGAATAGCCCATGAAGTTGCGACAGCAGGTTTCCTCTTTCAATGTCTGTGTAGTCCTTAACCATATGTTCGATGCCATATAACCGTAAATAAAATGTGTTGAGTGTGTCGTTAAATAAAACATTTCCTTCTTTCCTTCGTTTTACCCTCTGGCAGAAACCCTGACTACTACTAGATTCAGTGATCATTTGTGTAAAGCTTCATTTTCTAATAATGATATCATTATAGCTTGACTTGTGTGCTTATATGCAAGTAATGCTCATGCACACTTGTTATGTACACACACTTCAGCTATCTTGTGATATTAGTTAATAGATGTATGTTAGTGAGAGAGCAGTTGGTGTTGAGGCACTGCACCTCCCCATCGAGCTCTTAAAACTCACACCTTGCTTTTTAAGGTGTGCGATCGCGCTCGTACAGCGCACATAGTTTCAATCTGACAAGTGTGAAAAACAGCGCACGTTACACTCAACAAACGGCGCACGTAAAATAGATGGGTGTATTTATTTCCACTGTTTACAAAAATCAACAGTTTTCATAACTCATTTAGCTGATAGGAAGGTCCTTTTATTAAAACAATAAAAATTAAAAACGTGGCAGTGGCTTCCATGCAGTCGTTAAACTGGTATTTCTCTGTCTTGAACAAATTGGGAAATACTGGTTTAATAGACCATTTTGTAGACGTACCTGTCAAAATCCAATCGGAGCTAAGCTGCCTATTTTATTTTGGAGAGTGATTTTTTCACTCGCCTTAGCATATTGAGGTGTGCGATTTTTCACTTGCCTATAATTTTCAAAAACCAAGGACCAAGGTTGTTCCGGAATGTGAACCTAGTACCTACCACACTTAAGGCATACTAGTATGCCACTGATGCCGGTAAAAATAGCTTTAGTGCATAGATATTTTCTGTGAGCATTATAAATTTCTGTAGGTCCATGACCCAATTTCACAAAACATCGTAAGCCTAGTTTTGCACGTAAACGTAAATCTATGACAAAACCACAATTCTTACTGCTGTTACAGCACAACAAATATACTATAATATAAATAATACAAATATTAATGCACATAATAATTCATTTCTTTTCACCCTTAAAATGCGCCATCTTCTGTAATGATGTAATTTTCTGAGTGAAATAGATGTCAAACACGTGTAAATGCATGCTTGGTAAAACTGCTAGTCGCAGACGTAAACTTACGATAATTTGCGAAATTGGCCCCATATCTATACCAGTGATGTCACTAAGAATAAAAATACAGGTGAAAATGAAATTATAACCGGCTATTGTCATATTGTGTGACATGATTAGAACCTAAGGTTGATACCAAACCCAAAGAATGAGTCGATTTTATTGATTTATCTTAAATATTAACATTATACATTGATAACTACCTAATATTAACCAATCAGGAACAAGCTTACACAGCAAGGTTGTCAACATGCACAAATCAGATTGGTGAGAAAGCATTTGTTCTTTGTAATCCTATTCCCAGAGATAATTTATTAAAAAGAGGGTGAAAATTCGTCGGCTGCCACCTGTTAATATCATCCCTGTAGCGGTGTGTTTGTGGTTAATGATTTTGTTTACTGTATAAATAATATTTTCATATATTTAACTTTTCTGACACCCAATAGCCAATGTGTATTTTTGTGCTGTGGTGTCGTTAAACATTCATTCGTTCGTTCATTCGTTCGTTCGTTCATTCGTTCGTTCATTCATTCATTCATTCATTCATTCATTCATTCATTCATTCATTCATTCATTCATTCATTTCATTCCACTACAGGAAACGCCTGAACCCGCCTGTCTGAGATTCTTCCTCGACTACCACGGCTTGCCATTGCTCTGGAGCTGGCTCGCGGATCAAGCCAAAGAAATGACTGAACTCAAGCTCAAGGTACAAACTTAATTCAGGGATTTAGATTGCATCAAAATCACATGGGTGAAGGGTGTGTCCAATATAAGTATGCCTCCCAAAAATGTGCCCAAAATAACTATAAACATATTGACTATTAAACAATTTCAACTGAAAAAACCCTTCTGAAATGTTAAGCCTAAATTAGCTTAAATTAACTCAAAATGCATTTGTGAATATCTACATCACTTCCATTTCATATCCTCAGTTAATTAGATTAATGTGCTCCTTAAAGATCTCGCTATACTCGGAATAATAAAAAATATATGTGCCTGAATTAGTGAGATGTAAATCCCTGTAGTTTATTACCTAATCCTTGTTTTTTCATATCTTGTCGTGTCTTGTCGTACTTCAGTTCTCTGTACAAGTCTTAGTCAACATTATTACTCCAGTGGGTACTCGTAATTGGGGAAATAAAAAATAACAATTTCTCAATGAAAAAATATTGTTGGATGATCTGATGTTAAGCAATCAGTAACCTTGTTGGTACTAAATATGATGTTATTACAATTTAGCAAACACACATATTGATGTCTGTTTTCATAGTTAAATTTTGAGATAAAATTGTATTTTAATATAATTCATTAGCAGTGTTCTCGCTGGGTGAAAATTAAAGGAGGTCGGCACCGCACCCTTCAAAAAAAAAAAAAAAAGGGGGTGGGGGGTGGGGGAGTAGTTTGGTTATCATATTGTTGTGTGTTGGTAGACTTTGAGAAAAGACATACTCCTTATTTTGCCTACAAAAAAGTGCAAAGGGGTTTATAAAAAAACACTTGTCATTAAATTGAACCGAAAATGATATCGGTCGGGCAGTTCCGGTTTTGCTTGACCGATCAAAGTTTTAATATTATTATTTTTAATAAAGATTTCAAGATATACGAAAAACAGTGAAGATATTTGTAAAGTGATCTCCTAATGTCAGATACATTTTTGTTATTTCCATCTTCATCGAATGAATCGATCGCTGTGATAAAATATTAACGCCAGTTACGTTTTTGTAAAGGCGGTGTATATATTATTTGGCATTCAAGATAAATGATTTTAATGATAAACACTACCACTTCCGTTGTTTTTATAAGCGTTCATATCCCCTCAAAATGAAAAGTTTACAATATTTTATAAAGAACTGCTGAATAAACAGAATAACAGAAAGTAAAAATCATCAGTTTCAACCAATTATATCTGCAACTGAGGACAAAATATTAAACGATAGTTAGTGGAAACAAGACAGAATGACCGTTCTGATCACGTGACAAATTTGGCGCCAAATAAGGTGGGTTTTTTCAATCGGAGATTGCCGAATCCGTAAAAAAAAAAAAATGTTTTCATTGCTTACTGTATATCGCTGTGTATTAGCCGACTTTTTGATACAAAATTTATCAAGTCAAAGGCTGGGGTCGGCTTATCTAAGGAGTCAACATTTTATTGGAAATGTAAAGTTAGAATAGTGACGTCACGGCTCGACTGATCTATTGTCATTATTGTGCTCTGCATTTCCGCTTTCATAAAGGTTTAATATTGCATTTTAACACAAGCTATTACAAATAAAAGATATTAAAATTGTATATATATGTTCATCTTTAATAAATGTTGGTGTTTAAAAGTTATTTAGTAATATTTATCTGTTTAAACAACAATAAATGGTGACCGATCAAAACAATTTCGGAAAACTTCGCAGGTCACGTGTCATTACAAAACTGCTTACTAAACCGGTGAACACGTTAATTGTTCCAGCTTCATTTGTTTTGTTTGTCGGCTTGGGATTAATCGACACGGGTGGTTGGGTATGGTAGGGTATAGCCGACTAGTAATGAAAAGACCGATTAGCACAATCAACAATGCAAACAGTCACTGTGTTTTTAACGTGTGGCTGCAATCAAGAATGTTTAGGTATATTTCGCTATCTTGGTACTTATATTTTACGAGAAATAAATTAACCGGACACCGTTTCTATAAATAGAAATCGGCTACTGCTTCCGGATAAGTTTGCTGTGACAAATGACGTTTGAAAGCAGATGTACTTTGTCATTTTGTAGAGACCACACAGACATCTGACTTGGTTAGTTTTATATAGGGGGGTCGGCTTATATACAAGGTCGATAATTTTAAAGCCGATTTGGAGGGTGAAACTAGGGGGTCGGCTAATGCATGGAGTCGGCTAATACACAGCGATATACGGTACATAAAATATAACTTTTATTGTGTCTATCAAACATACAAATGGATACAGATATTGGACAAAATAGAGGCTGTTAAAAATACTGTTAAATTATGTTACGGTAACTGTCATAAATGTTTTGTCAATTGCTTTTTCGTACACAACGCGGCTTGTTTCCTTTGATGTCCAGAGTGCAGACTGATCATTGTTTTTTGTGTGGAAAAAAGTGCATTTGGAAATAGTGGAGATAGGTGCTAGAAAATAAAGAGGGCCGCTCAAAAATAAAGGAGGGCGCTCAAAAATAAAGGAGGGCGGGGAACGTGAAAGGAGGGCGGCAAAATGGAGCAGCGAGAACACTGCATTAGAGATATTTTCAACAGAGTAAATAAAAGTTTGGTTTTTGAAAACTATTTGTGAACTTGAATAAAATACAAAGTTATATCTATGAGGGTTCATACTGGTACAAATATTTTTTTCAGCCAATTTGTTCAGATATGTAAATGTATCCAGAGTGTTACCTTGAAAGTTATTAAAATGTGGTTAATTAAAGATAATTGTATTAGCCACAGATTAAATTTTGTAGCCACTTTGTACTAAGTTTGGCAATGAACAGGGCGAGCCCTGATCTGTAGTGAGAAAAGTGTAAGACATTGTTTTACTTGTACACATGGTTCAACATAACCAAGTTAATAAAAATCATACGAAGCACACGTGTAATAACATATGTGATGGCATAATTTTGGGAAACGATGTAATAACATGATGTTGCTTCCCATTTCCTAGCCCAGACTGTGTAAGCGAAGTATGACGTCATTTCGTCTCCTTCTAGTTGTGGTTGAAACATTTTGAGACAGCCCTTGTTATTCATGAAAAAAAAACCCCTAATAATATGGATAATAAAGAAATTATTACACTTGCATATATATCGTACTGATTTTACAAAACTCGTGTCAGGATTTATGTATTACCCTCACTCTAGCTATACAGAAATGCTGACACTTGTTTGGTAAAGTGAGTATAACACACAAGCTCATATAATAATCGCTATTTACTTGTATCCAGATTCTTCAAACACTGAAGCTGCTGCCCATCAAGAGTCGGACTGTCCTTGTGGAAAGCAAGATATTACCCATCATTCAGCAGTTGTCTGAACCTGACAGTGAGGCCGATTCCAACTCGGACCCTCAGCCGGTTCCATCCAGTCAGACACCAGTCTCGATCCTCGCCAAACTGAAGCACCGCATGAAAGATCGACTTCTCTTTAAAAAACGGGTAACATTTGCTGATGAAGCAACGAGTTCTGATAGCGATTTGTCGGACTCCAGTAAAATAACAAGTGTACAGCAGGGTGATACCGAACTGAAGCTGGGTGATACCGAACTGAAGCTGGGTGGTACTGAACTGAAGCTGGGTGATACCGAACTGAAGCTGGGTGATACCGAACTGAAGCAAGGTGATACCGAACTGAAGCTAGGTGATACCGAACTGAAGCAAGGTGATACCGAACTGAAGCAGGGTGATACCGAACTGAAGCAAGGTGATACCGAACTGAAGCTACGTGATACCGAACTGAAGCAAGGTGATACCGAACTGAAGCAGGGTGATACCGAACTGAAGCAGGGTGATACCGAACTGAAGCAAGGTGATACCGAACTGAAGCAAGGTGATACCGAACTGAAGCAAGGTGATAAAGAATTGAAACAGGGCGATATGGAATCGAAACAGGGCGATACGGAATCGAAACAGGGCGATACGGAATCGAAACAGGGCGATACGGAATCGAAACAGGGCGATATGGAATTGAAGCAAGAGGTTTCCGAATCGTGTTCTGTAAAGACTGAACCTGGAATTGAAAATTGCGAAACTGCTGTGAGTAATAAAGCAGAAACAGACAGTTTGGATGTTGTTTCTGCTGGTGAGACATCTAGCGAGCAAACTGGCAAGGAAGACAACTCTTCATCTGATGGAAATGCAGTGGGAACTACTTTGCCATCACGTGAGGAGAATATCCAGGGAGATAACTCTGTTGAGTTGAATGTTATTGCCACAGACACTATTACAGTGGACGGAAGTGACAGTGTTAAACAGGAAGATGAGGTAGCAGTGAGTGAAGAGGTTGAAAAAGATGCTACTAAAGAGGTTGAAATGGACACTAAAGAGGTTGACACCTCAATAAAAGACGAAACAGATGGTAAAGAGGTTGTCATTGTGGTTAAAGATGAGGTGGCAGCTCTTGCTAAAGAACTGTTGGAACTGTGGAAAGACCTGAAGGTATCAGCATTATATTTATACACCTTTTATAAAAAACCCATTAATTACTAAAGCATTGATACATGCAGATTGTGCATCTTTTGTGCATATTTGTGGCATTTTTGTTTGTTAAATAATATTACATTGTACAATTATTAATACAATATTTATTCAAAATGTTTTTTTGTTTTTTTTACTCTGCTGTAAAGAAACAGAGTTTTTGCATGTTTTGTAATTTTATATATATATCTCTCTCGCAAAACGCGATAAACGTCACTATACACACCCAATCCTAGAAACTTTTTATTCCAAACCACAATAAACACTACACCAGTTTCTCTGCAATCTGTGATATATCCTCAGACAATCTTATTGCGTTTTGCTGAAAACTGAATTTGAACTTGTGTTTGTCTGTCTGTGTGTGAACAGTGTCTGAGTGGTGTTTGCACAATGGTTTTTAATATGGCATTTATCGCGTTTTGTGATGAAACTCTTCATATATATATATATATATATACATAATTTGTTTTTTGGGGTTTTGGGGGGGGGGGGGGGTTTATATTATTTAGTAATACAGCGTACTATCAAAAATGGAAGCATTATAAAAAGTTTGCCAAGTGATATGTCTGCTTCTGTAACCTGATTGACTTGTAAGATTTTGTCGACTAATTTTCTTGTCGTTTCTATTTGTAGGATTACAAGATACCGAAAAAGGAGAGAATGGAGGAATTGAAAAAGACTGAAGCAGAACTAGGTAACATGTTTGACACACTTAGCGTGCCAGTGAGAGGATCATTCACTTTGGTTGATATGTTGTTAGAGATCGGGGTGTAGCCCAGTGCTAGAGTGATCACCCGAGGGGCAGTGGGTCATAGGATCAATCACCGTCTATGAACTCTATTTTCCCATACCAACCAATGCTCAAATTTGGTATCATTTCAGAGCTTACCCAATAGCCAATCTGTATTTTTGTTTGGGGGGGGGGGTCAAAAATGTATTCATTAAAATATAATTCATTGAAAGGTTATTACCTCTAGTAGATGTCATTTAATCACTCATAATACAACTAATGGAACAACTGTGAATGCGGCTGGAAAAGCACTCGCTTGATGCGCGGTCGGTTTGGGATCGATCCCCGTCAATGGGCCCATTGGGCTAATTCTCTCTCTCTCCAGTGCACCATGACTGGTACATCAAAGGCTGTGGTATGTGCTGTCCCGTCTGGGATGGTACATATAAAAGATTCCTTGCTGCTAATCAAAAAGAGGAGCCCATGAAGTGGCGATAGCGGGTTTCCTCTCTCAATCTCTGTGTGGTCCTCAAAGTCTGACATCATATAACCATAAATAAAATGTGTTGAGTGCGTCGTTAAATAAAACATTTCCTTTCTTGTTAACAAAAATATCAGGCCTGCTGGAAATAACACAGTATGGGGTGAGGGAAGGGTTTGGATTAGTGTTTGAAAAATTAGGACCTTTCAGATGTATTTTAGAGTATTGTGGAATTAAAAATATACAACCGAATCACAAGCTAAATAGCAGATGAGACAATCGTACATCTTGACAAATTATCAGCAATTTTTAGTGTGATTTTGTCAAGTCAATTTCTATTTTACCAGCTACATCTAATTTTTGTTTAATGCTTTTCACTTTTCGCAGTCCACTATTTTGAGCCCTGGGAAATATGCACTACAGTTGTTTTTAATATATGCCTGAGTTCATATTGTTTGTGTTTGTGTGTTTTATCAGTATTAATCAGCCGTCCACCCCACCCTCAGTTTATGTGATCAATTTCGGAACATTTCATGGGAGATCAGAGCATGGTAGTTAGTTGTAAGATTTTGTTTCATTCACATTGTGAAATTTATTATTACTGTAAATCATGTAATTAATACGTCATGATATTATTGCGTCCGTACATGAGCGAACAAAAATGCGTATTTTTATTAATGCGGCGGGCAATAGTCCACATCACATAAAAACCACAGTTGTGTTGTTATTATATTGTTTGGGCTTCATCTTTCATGTTAAAAGAAGTCAGTAGTTGTTTGTCCGAACCAAAATGTTGACAACTACCAAACATTGCTCTCCTACCTTTATTTTTTGTTACATTTTACTAAAATTTTGTTCAGGCAGAAATCTAGGAAAAACCATTGCAATGACACAAGTTCTACATACTAGATGATAACCATGTCACCAATATCGACTTCGCTGAGATCGCATAGGGCAAAAAGCATGTAATTTTGTGCCGGCTGCTATTTTGACTTTTTATGGAATATTCTCCAAGAGGGGTGAAAGGATATGACTTAATCTAGCAATGTCATAACATGTTATGATATAAAAGCAAACGTGATGACGTCATATTAATTTTTAAAATTATTTTTTGTTTAAATATACCACTAAAGATCATTGATTTTATATTAAATATGTCACATACTTTGGAGGCTTTCACCCCTCTTGAAGAGTATTCCATAAAAAAGCAAAATTGCAGATGCCAGAAAACTGTATGTATTTTGCCCTATGCTATCTCAGCAAAGTCGATACTGGCGACATTGTTACAGTCTCATATGTGGAATCTGTGTCACTGTAATGGTTTTTTCACAACTTGTGTGTGGACAAAATTTGGGGGAAATTTAACGGTAATTAAAGGTAGGAGAGTAATTTTTTGTAGTTGTTAACATTTTGGTTTGGACAGTACATAATCTGAAGCTAATCGCATGGTGGGTCGACCAGGAAGCCCTAATTACTTAAAGTAGTGTAATTAGTATAACTACACCTTATTGTTAAGGGTATGCCTCGCACTTTTGTGTGGTGATTGCTTCTAATTAATCCATCAGTAGGAATAAAAGGTAAACGGGTCGCTATTACAGGGCACAATATTTCACGCGAACGCAGACGTATTATTCTAACAAATGTTTTAGACTGATTTTATACACTTGATGCGCAGCACAGGAATAGACATTAACAAATGCGATATATTGCAACAGTGACAACTTGCGACCAGTCTAAATTAAATGCCATGTGGCCTCAGACCACAATTAATTTCGCTATATGTTTCTTTATAGCCTTAGTGGCTATAACATTTTTATTAATATCAGCAGGCCCATGAAGTTTTGTATGTACCTTTGCCTGCATGGGGGACACATACCCTGAAAAGGACAACCCCTGTTGTCCAGCTCTTTCTCCCAGCATATTGGTTTAAACAGACACACCCTCTAAACCAGGCCGGAGTACACCCATTTTACACAAAAAGCACTACTTTTGCATGGGCCGGAATTACCACAAACAAGTCTTCAATGTCAACAAGTTACACATGTTTACAAACTACATGCTATCCCCTGTCACTTCAGTCAAACAGTTGCCACTTCATAGCTGTCTGCCATGAAATAATCACAGTCAAACAGCAGACTACTTGCGCGGTGAAACTTCCGGATTTTGGACAACCAAATGGGAAGATAACTGTAATCTGAGGCCATATATAGAGTCGAGCCAAATGGTTTGAAGAAATACGCATGGATTGTTGGTTGCGGTTATATAATTTTCTACTGTTTCATTTTTAAAGGAATATATTTAGTAATAAAATTTGTTGATTATAATTTTACAAATGTTCAAAACAGTTTAAATGTATACATTAATCCAGGAGTGTAAGATTTTTTTTTAAATACTTATCTCGCAAAATGAGCTTTTTAAAAACAAAACATTTGGAAAATCACTGTATTTTATAACTGCTATGTTATTCCAGGAAAGTGAAAATAAAATGGCAACATCGAAACGAAAGAAAGATTCTTGAAGTATTCACAAAAAGACGTTTAACAAAAAATTGTTTTGTATTTTGTTTCAACCTTATATTATAAAAGTTTTATTTTATTTAGAAGTATTATAGTAAAATCCTGCACATTTTTTGTATTGGGAATGAGACTAAACAAAATGCGTCAAGTTATTATTGCGTCGATGCGTTCACCGCATTTTTCGCATTAATTACTTGCTCGCATTAATTACTTGCTCGCATTAATTACTTGCTCGCATTAATTTCATGATTTACAGTATTTAGAGATGGTTTTTCTTCAGTAATTAGTAGTTTAGGATCGATCCCATTTGGATTATTTCTCATTCTAGCCAGTGCACCATGACTGGTATATCAAAGTCTGTGGTATGTGCTATCCTGTCTGGGATGGTGCATACAAAAGATCCCTTGCTACTAATGGAAAAATGTAGCAGGTTTCCTCTCTAAGACTGTGTCAAAATTGCCAAATGTTTGACATCCAATAGTCGATGACTAATAAATAAGTGTGCTCTTGTGGTGTCGTAAAAAAAAAAAAAAAAGACTAACTTTTTTAAAATTTGTAAAACTGTCATAATTTTTATAGCACTTTCACTATGTAATAATGTATGCAGACTTCACTGAATAGTATTGTTTGTGGCATTGTATTGTGTTAGTGTTCTTCGTCAATGCTTTACAGCTGGGGGCACTATATCCCTTGAACACACATCTAGTGAAGTTGGTGATGTTTTTGTGTTTTTGTCTTTTTCTAACAGATGCACGATCAAAGTTGCCAGATATTAAGGGATACAAAGGTATTTATTCACTCTTTTCATATCTGTAGGGACAGGACGTAGCCCAGTGGTCAAGCGCTCCGAGCCAGTGCACCACAACTGGTATACCAAAGGCTGTGGTATTTGCTATCCTGTTTGTGGGATGGTGCATATAAAAGATCCCTTGCTACTATTAGTACTAATGGAAAAATTTAGCATGTTTCCTCATCTATATGTCAAAATTACCAAATGTTTGACATCCAGTAGCCGATGACTGGCCTCGGTGGCGTCGTGGCAGGCCATCGGTCTACAGGCTGGTAGGTACTGGGTTCGGATCCCAGTCGAGGCATGGGATTTTTAATCCAGATACCGACTCCAAACCCGCAAGGCTCAATGGGTAGGTGTAAACCACTTGCACCGACCAGTGATCCATAACTGGTTCAACAAAGGCCATGGTTTGTGCTATCCTGCCTGTGGGAAGCACAAATAAAAGATCCCTTGCTGCCTGTCGTAAAAAGAGTAGCCTATGTGGCGACAGCGGGTTTCCTCTAAAAAAAAAAAAACAGTGTCAGAATGACCATATGTTTGACGTCCAATAGCCACTGATAAGATAAAAAAATCAATGTGCTCTAGCGGCGTCGTTAAATAAAACAAACTTTACTTTCCAATAGCCGATGATTAATAAATCAGTGTGCTCTAGTGGTGTTGTTAAACAGAACAAACTTTCATATCTGCATGCTCTCTCCTTGAGACTATTTATAAAGGTTTTTGCACTCGAATCATAGTGTCAAAGAAAGAGCTACATGCTATAAGATACATGCAGTTTATTTTAAGATTTTAAACTGTAAGTACATGCATCGGAAGAATCAGTCATTTATCTGTCACAATTACCCTTAAACCTTTCACTGTAATTTAATTCGTGAACGAACCAGGCAGATTTCATTTTTAAAGGCGCAGATCCCAGTTTCAGCCCGTGAAAAAGGACTCGTAAGTTTAGTTAGTCTACAGACCTGTAACACACATTTGGATACGGTTATAACAGAGAGAAAGTTCTGCAATGTTTAAACAGGAAAATGTCGTCTAATAAAAACTGGAGCTTGTCTCGATAACCATTACTTCTCAGATGAACATGCATTTTTAGAATGATGAAAAATGCATTTTGGTGTATTACAAAAAACCTGGGTTACAAGAACCACTTCAGGTGTATAAAAATAATATTCTAAATAATATAATGTAAGTACTTCTAATTTGAATGATGAAAAACAGCTTTAATAGTGAAAAGTATGTTGTAGCGTTTAAAAACTAGTGTTTGGAAAGAAAACAAAGGGCTTTTCACTGCATATACTGAACTAATCTTTGTTATAAGATCTATTTGTGTCCAAGTAAAACAAATTACCATCCATAGACAATACAGTGAACTGGTAATGTGTATATTTGTAACATTTTAGTTGGATACTGTTTCAACTATTCAGTTCCCAGAATGGGTTATTTTTTTATTGTGCAGTAAAACTGAAATTATTTTCCACTGACATTCAATTATAAAAAGTTTTAAGTGGCTTATATGCTAGGAAATATTTAAAAGTATCTGATTTTAAAAATTTGCAATTTTTTAATACCCCAAAATAACATTCAAACTTGTCAAAACTGATAAGTTTAAAAACTTATTAATTTTAATATTCATATGCCAGGAAATGCGTTTGAGATTATCTAAATTTCAAAATTCCCTGGGGAGAAAACCTCCGGACACCCCTCTAATTAGCACATTTGGACAGGTACTTCATGCCTTGCCTGTTATAACCACCAAACCACATGAGAATGATGAAACACAGCTTTCATGAGATCCTGAACCCACCCCTGCTTAAATCACCTGGGATCATGGCATGTATTACAAAATCTTAAGGAGTCTAGTGTTGAACTAATGATTCCTACAACCTGCTTTTTAAAAAAAAACCTAGCCATTATTTGGATTGATTTATCTTTCACTATTCTGCATGTGACATATGGACAATCATGACTTTCCCATTCTTGTTTAGACAATTACCTTTATTTATGTTTGTTTGTAGAGCGTTTTAAAGACCGAATCAAGCGGAAAGTGTCGCCGGTTACAAGCAAGACCAGGTATGATGTCATTTATAATAAATGTATCTGGTTTATAAACAATTTTTTTAAAGTTTATATGCTTTAATTCTTAAAAACAAAGGTATTAAATGCAATTATATGTGCACCCTATATTTGTGACATGTAATTATAAGTACTTGTTGTTTTATTGGTAAATAATTGATTATAAACCACCTGGGAAGGACATCTGTGAGATGTGGATGGGTGTGGGGGGGTGGTTGTGGGTGGTTGTGGGTGTGGGTGAGTGTGTGTGTGGGTCTTGTGATAATCTCTATCCTCTACTTGTTCCTCTCGTAACACAGACTTTCATCTTTGGTCAGCGTTAAATTCAACTCTTTCTGTCAATTGTTATTTTCATCCCTGCTTCCTCTTTGTTAAAATGAAGACCAAATGGCGAAACTCTTGTAAGCATATTTTGGCTTTCTTACCAACTCCTTATGTTCTGATTTATGACTATATAAGTTTTTATTTATTTTTAATTTAATTTTATTTTATTCCCAACCCCCCCCCCCCCCCCCCCCTGTCAGGAAAACCCTGTTGCCTACTCCGGATGCCATGACGAAAATAGAGCGGCGCCAGTTATTTGAGGCCCAGGTTCGGGCGCAGGACGAGCTGAATGCCGAAATACAGCGCCAGCACGATGAGTACATCAAACAGATGTACGAACAGGACCCCAACTACAACCCGCAGTTTGACCCTAACCTCGCACAGTTCCTGCAGCAAGAACAAGGTCAGAGTCAAGAAACCATTTAGTGTGTGTGTGTGTGTGTGAGTGTGTGCGCGCGTGTGTGTGTGTGTGCGCGCGAGTGTGTGTGTGTGTGTGTGTGGGTGTGCGCGTGAGTGTGTGTGCGCGAGTGTGTGTGTGTGTGTGTGTGTGTCTGTAAGTATCTGTGTGTGTGTATATGGGTGCAGGTCTTAGTCCAGTGGTAAAGCGCCTGCTCGATGTGCAGTCAGTCTGATCAGTGCCCGTCGGTGGACCCACAGGACTATTTCTCGTTACAGCCAGGGCTCCGCAACTGGTGTAACAAACATCGTGGTATGTGCTATCCTGTCTGTGGGATGATGCATATAAAAGATCCCTCGCTGCTAATCGAAAAGAGTAATGAAGTGGCGACAGCAGGTTTCCTCTCTCAATATCTGCGTGGTCCTTAACCATATGTTTGACGCCATATAACTATAAATAAAATGTGCTGAGTGTATTGTTAAATAAAACATTTCCTTCCTGTGTGTGTGTGTGTGCATCTACAATACCAAGTTTTCCTGTATTTTTTCTATTAGTATATGTTGGGCAAACATTTATGTCAAATCTTTATTTTCTGCTTACAGACCCTAATCAACTTTTGGACCCTAACTTACAGTATGCAGACCCTAATGCATATGTGGACCCTAATACAGGTTACGTGGACCCTAATACAGCATATGTGGACCCTAATACAGGGTATATTGACCCGAATACCGGCTACATCGACCCAAATACACAGTTTGTGGATCCCAACATGGGTTACGTAGATCCGAATTCTGGATATGTGGACTCTAATGCCCAGTTTGTGGACCCAAATTCGGCTTACATAGACCCCAATGCAGCATATGGTCCTGGTGCCCAGTTTGTGAACATGGAAGCTGGAGTAGTTGCAGATCCGGCGTTCCAGGTACAGCAAGGCGTAGTAGATGTTCAGCATGCAGCATTTTCAGAACCGGGGCAGCAGGCTTCCTTCCAGCAATATCAGGTAGGTTTCTTTATCAACAGCAGTTGGTTTGCCAGGAAATTAATCCATGTTTACAGAGCTAGCTTTGAGTCGGTGGAACGTTTCACCAATTTGTCAATAAACAGGGTTCAGGTAGATGTGAAAAGAGCTTGAATGTGAGGGGTCATAATGAAAAAGCCAATGCATTTTTTGTCAAAACCCATTAAAAGTGCTTGAATTTGACAAAGTACTTGAATTGCATGTTTCTGTTGATAAATATAAAAATTTACTTGTCATGTCATTTTATAACAAATATCAAAAATTGTTAGTTATGCTTTTGTGAATACTGATGAAAATATATGACATCAAGTGTGCAGAATTCCTTAAAAACTGTAATTTTAGAATGAAATGTGGTTTAAAGTGCTTGAATTGTGTCTTCCAAATTGTGTTTTAATCTGCTTTTTGTTTTAAAGCTTAAAAATTTAAGAAACCCGGTTAATTTGTAATTAAATCTCAATCGTTAAATAAAATTATTTTGTCAGGTCAAAAAAATCCATCCGGCACCAAAATATAATTTCCATCTGACACCAAAACTAAAGTGCCTATAGAAGACAAAGGGTTAATCAGAGAAATAAGTTAGTTAATCTAGATTTTAAACATCTTTCTTGGTTATGAAAAAAACATTGATTAATCAAAGTTCCCTAACATACTTTTGATAAAATATTGCATTGATTCTGTTAAGTTGGCATCTTTGGTTTCTCTCAATGTCCGACACCAAAACTATTTAAACTTTGCTAAGTCAAAATGGGTTAATTGAGAAAAAATTTATGCATAATATTAATGCAGCTCCTCCTGCCTCCTACAAACATTTATTACTTTATTTCCTAATGTGAATGACTTAAATGACGTACAAGGGCAAAGTTACACAATTCATCCGACACTAAAGTAAGGATTGTGAAATATGCTCAGCTGTCACTCTTTTTTTCCCACCACTCCCACCACTCCCACCACTCCTTGGAGACTAGTTCAAGGAGAGTCGTGTTTACCTCCCCTTAGCAGGGAACATTTTGTACAGTATCACAGTATCACATCATTTGACATCCAATAGTTGATGATTAATAAATCAATGTGCTCTAGTGGTGTCGTTAAACAAAGCAAACTTTAAAGTATCGCATCACGACAAATTTCAGAGATCGCTACACAGTTGAATTCTAAAACATTAAATAAATGTCATAGATATTACTCAATTTTCAACTGATTAATTAACAACTGTCACTCACTGATCAAAACTTTTAAAACAAAATGTTTCTTGCTTAGCATGTGAATTTATATAGTATCTATGTGTTAATATCTTAAATTGCTCCCCATAATCTTAAGTTAGGGGAGCAATTAATCACTCCCCTCAATTTGTTTATGGTGAGGTCTGAAAATATATTTAAAGGTAGTACTAAACCAAATAACTTCCGGCTGGGTCAAAGTTCGAGGTGCACACAACTTTTGATAGAGAAGTGAACACCACAAGTCATGTGATTGGTTATAAATGTGAGTGTGTTGGTTGTAAAAAAAATTGGTTTCATCTGGGCTAAAAATGTATGCAATTTTATTTCATCTAGTACCACTGTGTCAGGTAGCCTTGTGCTTGGAACATGTATGGGGTACCTGTAAAAAAACAGTACTCAAATTTTGTGCGGAACTAGGGTAGTCATAGACGCTACTCGTTATCTCAGAAATGAGCAGCTTGACACCCACTTTTTTGTGATTCACTTTAAGGGTAAGGAGTGGTAGTATTTATATCCGTGGCATTTATGTCGATTGATACGTTGCAGGTAGGAGTTTTAGCCACATATGTTACTATTGTCGTCTATGGGATTTGATTTGGTAGTATACACCCTATAGGCACACTGTACATGTATGTTGTTGTACTTGTTGTATGTATGACACATGTACAGTGTTTCTGCCAGAAAGAAATGTTTGGATATGGCGCTATGGAATTGAATGCAACCACAGTATTGGTGCATAATAAAAAATATTATGATTTTGTGATTTTATTTAATTAAACTATACTGGTTGATTAATTAGCTGTCACTGGACCAAGCAAGTTCACAATGACCTTGACCGTGACACTAATCACTGTACATGGCTCTGAATGGAGTTTGAATCAAAGTTAGCACTGAGGAAATATGGTGTTATATATAGGCAACCTGAATTAAGATTTTAATAGCAATTTATTTTTGTATCAGAAATAACATGTGTCAATAGTGGGTTAATGTCTTTAGTTAACATAGTTAATTTTTCATGTATGAAATTCTGAAAACTCAAATTTGTAAAGAACTTGATTTTTTTTGTCATTTTGACATATTTATAGGGTGCTAAGTTATATTTTAGACAAGTTTGTAGTTTTATGCAAACTTTTAAATAAATTTAAAGAAAAACTTCACCAAAGACATAATTAAATTTGTTGTCACTATTGTGCCTTCTGTTCTTAGTTATACATAACATTAATCTTGTTAAACATTCCTTTAGATCTCCAGATCAAATATTTTTTTTAATAATCACTTAGTTTGCTCTCATGAAGACCATTTTAGGTTTATACTGGATTCAGAACCAATTTTTTTCAGATTTGATTATCTGCCTTGGAGTAAGTTGGTAATTTATTTTATTGTTAAAGCTGTATTACGCAATGTTACTAGCTAAATAAAATGCTGGATTACTGATTGTAGAAATACATCCAATATACATATTGTATTGATCTGGATTAGAAAATAATGCAATAAAATAGATGTTTGGGTAATTATGTCATTTAAAAGTAGTTTTTTAAAGTAATTAATCAAAAATAAATGTGTGAAAGCTGGATGATAATTCCAGATATCACAAATATTAAAAGCTCCAACTAGAGTAGGCTACAAATAAAATATAGTCAGGAATATGGGTGGCTCCCAATGGTTTTGATGGTTCATTATGAAAATCAGCATGGCCGATGGATTTGAAATTCCCACACCTGGTAACTCGAAGACAGCCACACCCTGCATACAGGATTTCTTCCCAACACTAATGTCCAGAACATTAAGTTATTACTTCATACAGGTACAGTCATGTTGGTGTTTCCTTCCTCAGACAGTGTATTTTTTTAATACTGATATTTCTTTGATGTACCTGTTTAGGTCTCCTAATCTAGGGGTCAGTCAAGTGCATGTGTTTTAATGGAATACTTTAAAGGAGTAGAAGTACTCTGACTATCTTTGTTGTCTCTACATATATACACACACACCAAACTGACAGTAAATATCTTCAGGAGTTTTATTTTAAAACATTTTGTTGTTTAATATGACATATTGCATTTGTACAAAACTGTATACAATATATATGCCTTATGAGGTGTACATTATATTAGGTTGCACTGTAGAAACAACAGTTTCAGTGAGGCTGTCACTTTATGTCAGAATACACCACATCCTGGTTGTCATAAAAACACATAGCTGGACACTTTTTGAAAAATGTATATTATCAGTATAGGTAGTACTAAACCAAATAACTTCCGGCTGGGTCAAAGTTCGAGGTGCACCCAACTTTTGATAGAGAAGTGAACACCACAAGTCCTGTGATTGGTTATAAATGTGAGTGTGTTGGTTGTAAAAAAATTTAGTTTCATCTGGGCTAAAAATGTATGCAATTTTATTTCATCTAGTACCACTGTGTCAAGTAGCCTTGTGCTTGGAACATGTATGGGGTACCTGTAAAAAAAAGTACTCAAATTTTGTGCAGAACTAGGGTAGTCATAGACGCTACCCGTTATCTCAGAAATGAGCAGCTTGACACCCACTTTTTTGTGATTCACTTTAAGGGTGAGGGGTGGTAGTATTTATATCTGTGGCGTTTATGTCGATTGATACGTTGCAGGTAGGAGTTTTAGCCACATATGTTACTATTGTCGTCTATGGGATTTGATTTGTTAGTATACACCCTATAGGCACACTGTACATGTATGTTGTTGTACTTGTTGTATGTATGACACATGCACAGTGTTTCTGCCAGAAAGAAATGTTTGGATATGGCGCTATGGAATTGAATGCAACCACAGTATTGGGGGCCTCCCCCAGAAAGAAAATAGGTTACAGTTAGGGTTAGGGTTAAAAAAATCATACAATAATGATAAAATATATATAAGAGTAATTAATTTTGTCAAAAGGTTAACTTAAAAAAATAAAATCTGTAAAACAATTTATGGTGCCATACCTGGTTTACCCTCTGGCAGAAACTCTGACATACACATGTAGTCCTTCCCACAGGGAATGCCTTTTTACATACTATGGAATTTTCTCCAAACTATTTATTTCTGAGCCGACTGTTTTATAAATTGCACACAAAAAAGAGTGGGTTTTTTTTTTTTGGTTATTTCCAAAACACTTACATTTCTTCTTACATCAAACCTAATCGAAATTATTTACAAAAAACATTTTTGTAGGAGGATGGGACGGATTATAGTAATGATTTGATAATATGTCATTAAACAATCATTGTGTTGTGTTCAGGTTCCGTCCCACCTTCAACAGCAGGCAGCAGCGTTGACTGTACAGCAGCAGCAGCAGCATTTTGTAGACCCTCAGACGGGGACCCCACAAGTGTTAGCCCAACACCCGGGCACCGCAGTGCAGACAGCCAGCCAGGTCCAGCAGGCTGTGTCAGCCGTCACGCACGTGTTGTCGGGGGTTACAGACAGTCAAGCCGTCCTTCCAGCTGTACATGCCGTTGCGGCTGCCGTCGCTGATGTTTCAAACGATCAGCATGCAAATCTGGTCGTGGCGCAGGTAAGGAATTGTGTAGCTATGACTTTTACACCTTCACACCAAACGCTGACAGGAACAAATGAACGTAATAATATTAATACGTATTACAGGTAAGGAATTGTGTGTCTGTGACTTACACCTTCACACCAAACGCTGACAGGAACAAATGAACGTAATATTAATATTATTAATAAGTATCACAGGTATGGAATTTTGTGGCTGTGAATTTTACACCTTCACATCAAACGCTGACAGGAACAAATGAACGTAATATTAATATTAGTAATAAGTGTTACAGATAAGGAATTGTGTGGTTGTGACTTCTAATCCTTCACACCAAACACTGACAGGAACAATTGAACGTAATATTAGTAATCAGTATGTTGTGTACAACCATGCTCCACAACTGGTATATCAAAGGTCCTGGTACAATGTATGTGTTATGTTTGTGGGAAAGTCTGTTATCAAAAATCCCACCCACAATTCATTTTTAATTTGTGGATCCAAAAGATGGTATCATAAATTTGTATTACATTTATACATTTATTATATTTTTGTTGTGTTCTAATGTTCATTGACTGCACTAGTCCACAAGTTACACATATATTAGACCAGCACGAACTAAAGTGATTTCACATTATATGACTAATATGTAATGTCGTCTCTTGGAAAGTGTTTATAAGAGACACTTTGTTGTTAGTTGGTAAGTGCTGTCCATGTTGTGGCAGCAGGTTTCTTTAACTTGGTATTAGACAAAGTGTCACATCTGTCAATTGTAGTGTTTTTCCTAGCTTGTTTTAGCATGATGCGGCACCATGCCTCAATAGTCTAGCACCATCTTGCCTTTATCAGCGCCATGCTGCCCTGAGATTAAACAAGCCTTTTTCACTAATTAATTCTAAAATTACCTTTATAAAACACTGAATTTTTTTATATTAATTATTACATTTTCCCTGTATATATTTTGTCATTCATAATTACATTTATTTTTAGTTCAATAACGTTTTGTTTTGTCTTTAATGAAAATAAAGTGCCCTAAAAATGGAGAAAATGCCCCCAAAAGTGTGTAGTCTACTATGTCTTGCCAAATTTCATTGGAAAATACTATTATGTTTAGACACTGGTATTGCTTAACATTCCTTTCTTTTTGCCTAGGTACAGCAGCTTCATCAACTGTTGGCAATGCAGCAGAACCTGGCAACGATCGAGGCGGCATCCCCGACAACAGCTGCCCCCCAGCCACTGGTGGAGGAAGACGTGCCTCCCCCGCCGTCCATACCCAAACTGAAACTCCCACCCAAGTGGAAATCGGCCAAGGACAAGGAAGGCAGAACATATTATTACCACAGTATAACAAAGTTAGTAAATAAATAATAATATTACCACAGTATAACCAAGTTAGTAAATAAATAATAATATTACCACAGTATAACCAAGTTAGTAAATAAATAATAATATTACCACAGTATAACCAAGTTAGTAAATAAATAATAATATTACCACAGTGTAACAAAGTTAGTAAATAACTAATATTACCAGTGTAACAAATTTAGTAAATAACTAATAATATTACCAGTGTAGCAAAGTTAGTAAATAACTAATAATATTACCAGTTTAATGAAGTTAGTAAATAACTAATAATGTTATCACAGTATAACAAAGTTGGTAAATAACTAATAATATTGCCACAGTATAACAAAATTGGTAAATAACTAATAATATTGCCACAGTATAACAAAGTTTGTAAATAACTAATAATATTACCACAGTGTATTGAAGTTAATAAATAACTAATAATGTTAACACACTATAACGAAGTTAGTAAATAACTAATATTACCACTATTATAATGAATTAAATAACTAATAATATTACTACAGTATAATGAAGTAAGTAAATAAGTATTATTATTATCCATATGGTTCAACATAACTGAGTTAATAATAATCATACAAAGCACACGTGTAATAACAAGGGTGATGACGTAATTTGTAGCTTAGACTGTGCATTTGAAATATGACGTCATTTCGTCGTCTCCTAGTTGTGGCTGAAAATTTTTGAGTTGAGTCTTTTTATTCATAAAGAAAACAACATTAATAATGTGAATAAATTATTAGACTCGCGTGTGAGTCGTACTGATTTTACGAAACTCGTGTCAGGATTCATGTATTACCCTCGCTCTCGCTCTGGCAATACAACAATCCTGACACTCGGTTCATAAAATCAGTACAACACACAAGCTCGTTTAATAATCTCTATATATTACCACAGTGCAATTAAGTAAATATGTCATGGTTATTAACATAGTACAGAATGAAGTTAGTAAATAAGTTATAATATTACCACAGTGTAACTAAGTAAAAATGTCATGGTTATTAACATAGTACAGAATGAAGTTGGTAAATAAGTTATAATATTACCACAGTGTAACTAAGTAAAAATGTCATGGTTATTAACATAGTACAGAATGAAGTTAGTAAATAAGTTATAATATTACCACAGTGTAACTAAGTAAAAATGTCATGGTTATTAACATAGTACAGAATGAAGTTAGTAAATAAGTTATAATATTACCACAGTGTAACTAAGTAAAAATGTCATGGTTATTAACATAGTACAGAATGAAGTTAGTAAATAAGTTATAATATTACCACAGTGTAACTAAGTAAATATGTCATGGTTATTAACATAGTACAGAATGAAGTTGGTAAATAAGTTATAATATTACCACAGTGTAACTAAGTAAAAATGTCATGGTTATTAACATAGTACAGAATGAAGTTGGTAAATAAGTTATAATATTACCACAGTGTAACTAAGTAAAAATGTCATGGTTATTATCACAGTGTAACCATGATTATTAGCACAGTATGACTAAGTAAATATGTCATGGTTATTAACATAGTACAGAATGAAGTTAGTAAATAAGTTATAATATTACCACAGTGTAACTAAGTAAATATGTCATGGTTATTAACATAGTACAGAATGAAGTTAGTAAATAAGTTATAATATTACCACAGTGTAACTAAGTAAATATGTCATGGTTATTAACATAGTACAGAATGAAGTTAGTAAATAAGTTATAATATTACCACAGTGTAACTAAGTAAAAATGTCATGGTTATTAACATAGTACAGAATGAAGTTGGTAAATAAGTTATAATATTACCACAGTATAACTAAGTAAAAATGTCATGGTTATTATCACAGTGTAACCATGATTATTAGCACAGTATGACTAAGTAAATATGTCATGGTTATTAACATAGTACAGAATGAAGTTAGTAAATAAGTTATAATATTACCACAGTGTAACTAAGTAAAAATGTCATGGTTATTAACATAGTACAGAATGAAGTTGGTAAATAAGTTATAATATTACCACAGTGTAACTAAGTAAATATGTCATGGTTATTAACATAGTACAGAATGAAGTTAGTAAATAAGTTATAATATTACCACAGTGTAACTAAGTAAATATGTCATGGTTATTAACATAGTACAGAATGAAGTTAGTAAATAAGTTATAATATTACCACAGTGTAACTAAGTAAAAATGTCATGGTTATTATCACAGTGTAACCATGATTATTAGCACAGTATGACTAAGTAAATATGTCATGGTTATTAACATAGTACAGAATGAAGTTAGTAAATAAGTTATAATATTACCACAGTGTAACTAAGTAAAAATGTCATGGTTATTAACATAGTACAGAATGAAGTTGGTAAATAAGTTATAATATTACCACAGTGTAACTAAGTAAAAATGTCATGGTTATTAACATAGTACAGAATGAAGTTGGTAAATAAGTTATAATATTACCACAGTGTAACTAAGTAAAAATGTCATGGTTATTATCACAGTGTAACCATGATTATTAGCACAGTATGACTAAGTAAATATGTCATGGTTATTAACATAGTACAGAATGAAGTTAGTAAATAAGTTATAATATTACCACAGTGTAACTAAGTAAAAATGTCATGGTTATTATCACAGTGTAACCATGATTATTAGCACAGTATGACTAAGTAAATATGTCATGGTTATTAACATAGTACAGAATGAAGTTAGTAAATAAGTTATAATATTACCACAGTGTAACTAAGTAAATATGTCATGGTTATTAACATAGTACAGAATGAAGTTAGTAAATAAGTTATAATATTACCACAGTGTAACTAAGTAAATATGTCATGGTTATTAACATAGTACAGAATGAAGTTGGTAAATAAGTTATAATATTACCACAGTGTAACTAAGTAAATATGTCATGGTTATTAACATAGTACAGAATGAAGTTAGTAAATAAGTTATAATATTACCACAGTGTAACTAAGTAAAAATGTCATGGTTATTAACATAGTACAGAATGAAGTTAGTAAATAAGTTATAATATTACCACAGTGTAACTAAGTAAATATGTCATGGTTATTAACATAGTACAGAATGAAGTTGGTAAATAAGTTATAATATTACCACAGCGTAACTAAGTAAATATGTCATGGTTATTAACATAGTACAGAATGAAGTTAGTAAATAAGTTATAATATTACCACAGTGTAACTAAGTAAATATGTCATGGTTATTAACATAGTACAGAATGAAGTTGGTAAATAAGTTATAATATTACCACAGTGTAACTAAGTAAAAATGTCATGGTTATTATCACAGTGTAACCACGATTATTAGCACAGTATGACTAAGTAAATTTGTCATCAGGTGTTGAATGTGATGATCTGGTTTATAGGATACCACCAGAGTTGTAACCATGATGTGATGTAGATATTTTGAGATTCCATCTCATAATTTTAAGCTTCTGACCCAAAATCTGAGATTCATGGAAGCACAGACTCCTTATAAATTTAGGGGCGAGACGTAGCCCAGTGGTAAAGTGCTCGCTTGATGTGCGGTCGGTTTCAGATCGATCCCCGTCAGTGGGCTCATTGGGCTATTTCTCGCTCCAGCCAGTGCACCACGACTGGTACATCAAAGGCCGTGGTATGTGCTATGTGCTATCCTGTCTATGGGTTGGTGTATATAAAAGATCACCTGCTGCTAATCGAAAGTGGTGACAGCGGGTTTCCTCCCTCAATATCTGTGTGATCCTTAACCATAAGTCCGATGCCATATAACCGTAAAATGAAATGAGTTGAGTGCGTCGTTAAATAAAACAATTCCTTCCTTCCTTCCTTCTAAATTTGCAATCTGGTCATAATTATTAACTCTTTATCCATCCAGCTTTACCACCAGAAAACGTCATCACTGACCCAAGTTTCCAACATGAAATATGTAATTTTGAACCTACATTTTTCCACCTCAAATTGTAGGAAAACAATGTCACAGTCTCTTGATGTGTGTAATAATTTAGGGGACATCTTAATGAGTTTAATTACACAAATATAATGTACAGAAGAACTTTATTAATATTAAAAAAAATATTTTTTTTAAATCCTACAATCATGATCCATGATGTCATTGTTTCTGACACTTTCACAAAGTTTATTGTCACTTTCAATCAACAACAAGTAATTGCATCCATCATCTACTTCAAAGTCTGTATTATCAGTTATTTTTGGCAAATATATTTTTTACAAATCTTCAGTTTTCATTAAATAATTATGTAACATGTTTAAAAAAACATATTTTAGAAATAGCAAAAAATCTAACCCATGAACGCGTTACATCATCAATAACATTTACACACATTTAGATGTGGTTTTTTTGTTGTTGTTTTATTTTCGAAAATGTAATAGCAATTTAAATACGAATACCAGTCAACAAAATAAAGTCCTTATATTGGTAGAGGTAACCTGAGTGGTGGCAGTGACTGTTTTCTTTTACCCTAAACCATGTGTCAAAATTATCGTAAATATTAGACACCAAATAGCTGAAGTTTAAAGTGTGTTTATATATCACTGAAATAGATATTCCTCTCTTTGTGGTTTCAGGGTAACGCAGTGGGAAATACCCACCTGGGACCAGTCAGAAGACATGGATTTGTCCACTCCGGAATATAAAGTGAAAGTAAGTGAATTGTGATGCAACAACCAGCTTCCATGATAGCACATTTATCAAAGTAGAGTCTATCAGATCAAAATTCAAAGTGTATCAAACTTTATTTAAATAGAGCATTGAATACTGTCACTGGTATGTTGGAACCAGAATTTGATATTTGCATGGAAATAGAAATACAAATTTGATTATTAAAACAAAACAAGAGTTATAATAATATTGTTATTCAGTCAGATAGGATGTAGCGTATTGGTAGGGCTATATAAATATAAATATAAATGGTGTGTTGTTCACCTACTATCTACTGCTCTACAACTGGTATCTGAAAGGTCATATTATGTAATGCAAAATACAAAATCAACTACACTTGTAATCAGGAATATGTACTTACTGTACATACTGTGGCCTTTGATGTACCAGTCATAGGGATTTCCACTCCCACCCCCTGGTTTGAGGGCAGTCAATTCTACAACCCACTGCACCTGTTTTGGGAAATCTCTCTAGGAACTGGATATTCTATATATATTAGTCCCCTACCGGTCCAACCGAAGGGAACTATTGGTTTCATCTTGTCCTTCTGTCTGTCACTCTGTCCGACATATAGTTTTCACGACTTGTTTTTTGCAATGCCTCAAGATATTTACCTAAAAGTTTGTGTATAACCGTGTCATGTATAGTTACAAATCAAGTTGGACTTTCATAGCAATTTACCAATTTTTGACAGAGTTATGGCCCTTGAACGTTGCAGATATAATAATTTGTTGGGCTCGGTAGGGGACGTGTATTGCTTTAAGTGGCATTCTCAGTCCAGCCAGTGCACCATGACTGGTATATCAATGGCTGTGGTATGTGTTATCCTGTCTGTGGGATGGTGCATATAAAAGATCCCTTGCTGCTTATCGAAAAGAGTAGCCCATGAAGTGGTGACAGCAGGTTTCCTCTTTATATCTGTGTGGTCCGTAACCATATGTCTGACACCATATAACCGTAAATAAAATGTGTTGAGTGCGTCATTAAATAAAATATTTCCTTCCTTCTTCATTATGCGATTAGTCGCACCGACTTGTCGCATGCGATTCGTCATAGCAACTCGAATCATGTGTGGGGGAAGATGTTACATCATAAGATTCCGTGACATCAAACAAACCTCATCAGTTTAAAAAATATTTTGTGGGAAAGTAAGTGCATACAAATTTCCAGTGAAATAAAGAAAACCTTAATGTAGACAATTTACTGATGGCATTTTGTAACAAAACAATTATTGACCACATCTGGACAATAATACGGTTTATGGACCTATGAAATCTGGACTTTTTGGCATGTTTAGAAGCAAATGAAAAAACCCCGAAATGACAAACCTAAACGATTGTAATTTAATGTGATTTGATTGGCTGAGAGCTTAAAATTTGTCATGAGAAATAGGACTCCGACACAACTTATTCTTTAAAACTAAAGTCGTTCAAATTTAGGTGTTCTCACGGTACGAATTGATCACATGCGACAAGTCGATATGACTAATCGCATAATAAGAATGTCCCTATAACAGTACCGTCAAACTGCTGGTTCAACATACTAATCGATAATAATATGCCTTGTTTGTTTTGTTACAGTCGAAGAAGAAAAGCAAGACGACAACAGCTGCAGCAGACACATCGAGTGACACGAAGAAGCTAAAGGACCAGTTCAGACATGAGGTCAGTTTTAAAGTGCTGGACACTTTCCTTCTTTAACCTTCAGATTACTGGATTAATTTTTGACAAGTTCACAAGTGTATAATTTTTACTCACATATATTCACTTAAATGTTTTATGAATACATAAAATAAAGTTCATATTTGAATCAGTAAGTAGTATTTTCATGTATTTTTCTAATTCCTATGATATTTTAGATAATTTATTGTTGATTAAAATCAGGCAAAAAATCTAAAAAGTTGCGTTTACTTACGGGCATTTGTGGCCAGCTGTCCACTATTTTATGTCCATTATTCCGTGGCTTTCTGACCAGAGTCTTTTTAAAAACTAATTACGATTCATATCCTAATATATGGTGATTTTCGTTGTTGGTAAAACCATCAAATTTATTATCAAATTAGCTGTCACAATCAGCTATTGATCCCTGAAAATGACAGCGATGTGCCGCCATTGTTGTCACGTGAAAATACTTGCCGAAAACCACTTTTTCAACTCAAAATTCCAAGGTATTTTCCTTTGAAGAATGTAAATCTAAAGACACAGGAAGCTGAGTTGTCTTTCGTTTCCTGTTAATAAATCGCTTCCGGTGAGAGTTGTGTGCAAAACGGCAGGAAATATGAATTGGGGAATGCACTGTATACAGTGACGTTGGGCGAGATATCTCGCCTGCAGTAGTCAGAAACTATGGAACTTTCAACAGTATGTGTCTTACACATATAGTCACCGAGATAGGCTCATGTCGCATTTGGAAAGACCAGTGACTGTGAACTGCTTGTTGAGCAAACCATTCTAACAAACCTGAATATGTTTGTGACTTGGATGGTCTCACAAAGTTTCTCAAAGTGAAATTTCTCTGCGAAGCGCCAAGTAAATTTTACAACACTAACTGCCCAACCGTCTTGTTGATTTTTAATCTTTGTACATTTTGCTTCTCAAATTCATGCAAGCCAAGTTAAATGTATACCTTATTAAAAAGATATGCATGTGACAACACAGTATTCATTTAACACCATGATATAGGTTCTGAGTTTGTATAAAAAGCTGTTTTTATTATGTTTGACCAACCAAAGACTCAATGATTCCAGTGTGTTCATACATACATTATGAGTGTATATGCTAAAGCTCACTTTTTACACCATTAACCAAACCATGCCAAACAGGCCCGTACACAGAAATTTATATGGGGGGTGCGTAATCGACGGCCCAAAGGGCCAGAATTGCTAAGGGGGCCGGGGGCATGTCCGCCCGAAATTGTTTTTAATCTAGAATGCGGGAGATGCATTTTCGTGAATTCTGGGAAGTAAATTTGTCACATCGTCAGACTATTTTTATTTTTTTTACACATCCACGGATGGACCTCAGCAGACTATGGGGGGGTGCGTACGCACCCCTCGCACCCCCCTGTGTACGGGCTGCCAATAAGCACAATATCGAAGCATAGTAACTTAATATTTTATGTTTTATAATCTGCATGCATTAATTTTATAACAGAGTATCCCTTTATTCATTTGTTGATTGATTGATTTGTTCGTTCGTTCGTTCGTTCGTTCGTTCGTTCGTTCGTTCGTTCGTTCGTTTATTCATTCATTCCTTGTTTCATTTAGCACAAGACATTTAACAGCTGGTTATTGAACATTTTGTTGTACAGTTGTCTCTTCCTTTTCAGATGTCTGCCTTTGTTGTGACGTGTTTGAATCCATTCAGAAAACCCGATTGTGTCAATGGAAGAATATGCAGTACAGACGATTTTAAACATCTTGCCAGAAAGGTAGTTTTGACACACTCGTATACACTATGTGATTCTAATTCAGTTCAACGGGCGAGACTTAGCCCAGTGGTAAAGCACTCGCTTGATGCGCGGTCGGTTTAGGATCGATCCCTGTCAGTGGACTCACTGGGCTGTTTCTCGCTCCAGCCAGTGCACCACGACTGGTACATCAAAGGCTGTGGTATGTGCTATCCTGTCTATGGGATGGTGCATATAAAAAATCCCTTGCTGCTAATCGAAAAGAGAAGCCCATGAAGTGACGACAGTGGGTTTCCTCCCTCAATATCTATGTGGTCCTTAACCATTTGTCCGACACTATATAACCGTAAATGAAATGTGTTGAGTGCGTCGTTCGCTATCTTGTTATTCACATGTCACATGTTCAGGTAATATATTGGCTGTAAATAGTCATTTCAAAATGCACTAAGCTGCTAGCAGATGTATGCCAGCAAAAATGTTTTGACTGGTCGAATGAAAGGTTATCAGGACTGCTCCCATGATTCACAAACCGATGCTTCGTTTAGAAGAGGACTGCCACTCCCCAGGAGGATACAGGAAAAGATTTATGCCAACAGCTTTCAACTTGTAAAAAATCTGATTTTAGTCATTGGAGTCTTTTAGGCTCAATTAACAATGGGGGAGGTGGGCAGGGATAATTCATTTTAAAGATACTTGTTTATTGTTGTACAGATAGAAACTTATATCAAAATTGTTAATTGTGAAAGTATAGGTAACATATACTGACACACAATGCATAATGGAGACATTTCAGAAACAAATATACAAGAAAAAAGTCATGATGTTGATGTGAGATAGATGGCAAAATTTACAAAGTCTGTTATAGCCTTACACGTGTGTAACTACATGCATTTTACAATGCTTAAACACTTGTCTAAAAAACAAAAAGACAGGCTTTGGAAATGCCCAGAATGTTTAAGCTGGAAGTGTTGGGATGATGGCTTCTTGAAATAAAGATGGCATGTTTAAGCTTGAATTTTTTTTTCTTTCTTTCTTTTTTTAGCGATGCTTTGCATGTTGGTGGTTTTATAGTATTTTCTAATATAAATGCTCTCTATCTACATAATAGAAAAAAAAATCTAGAACAAAACTGAACTACAAAAAGAAGAAAAATATTTATATATAAGCTTGAAATATTAGGATGATGGTTTTCTTCCAAGTGAGATGTCGTGTTTAACTTGTGTGTTTGTATTTCAGCTGACCCATCACGTGATGGCCAAGGAGCTGAAACACTGCCGACACGTGGAAGACCTCGAGGTTAACGAGAGTGTGAAGGGCAAGGCCAAAGACTATGTGAAGAAATACATGTCCAGGTTTACCGGCAAATACCAGAAAGATGACGACGATTTCTAACACAACCTGTCCTTGAAGTGCTCTTTATTTATAATGTGATAGTCTTGAAACAGAGTGAAACATGACACGGAAGCAGTGTAAGACTCGAGATGAAGGCTGTTCGTGTAAAAGTGAAGACACTTGGTTGAAAGATAAATGCTGAAGGAGAAGACCTTTTTTCCAAAGTTGAAGGTCTTTTGTCCTGCGTTAAAGGCTGGCTGTTCAAAGGGGAGAACCATTTGTCAAAGTTGAAGACTGTCCAAAGTTGGAAATTGTTTTCCCGGTGCTGGTGCCTTAGTTCAGTAAATACAACAAAGTATAGCTCCACGAGATAGGACTAATGTATGGAGTCTGAGCAATGATTTGATATTCAGTAAATACAACAAAGTATAGTTCTACGAGATGGGACTAACGTAGAGAGTCTGAGCAATGATTTGACATTCAGTAAATACAACAAAGTATAGTTCTACGAGATGGGACTAATGTAGAGATGGGACTAATGTAGAGAGTCTGAGCAATGATTTGACATTCATTAAATACAACAGTATAGTTCTACGAGATGGGACTAACGTAGAGAGTCTGAGCAATGATTTGACATTCAGTAAATACAACAAAGTATAGTTCTACGAGATGGGACTAATGTAGAGATGGGACTAATGTAGAGAGTCTGAGCAATGATTTGACATTCAGTAAATACAACAAAGTATAGCTCCACAAGATGGGACTAACGTAGAGAGTCTCAGCAATAATTTGATGTTCAGTAAATACAACAAAGTATAGCTCCACGAGATGGGACTAATGTAGAGATGGGACTAATGTAGAGAGTCTGAGCAATGATTTGACATTCAGTACATCTTGACGTGAAGTAATACCTACCCGCTAACAAATCAACAATGAAGTTCACATAGGTTAACAAGGATGGGGTTACCATTGTATAGTGCAAAACTGACATTCTGCTGGAGGAACCATCCACTGAGTTGCTGGTTAATCATTGCCACACCGGTGTGTTCATTTGGCTGATTACCAAGGGTAAGAAACCTAATATGGCTGGATGGTTGACTTATTGTTGTGTTTAGTTCTCTAAATCATCGTTCCTTTGTTATAAAGACTTTTCAGATTGATTTTTAACAAGGGCTATAATCAGTTGTCCACTGGCTACAACATCTCAGTTTGACTGGAATCCAGGGATACCATTGCAGCAGTCCCAGAAATGAAAATGATGTCTTGCAAAAAAACTAGCATCCAGAGTCAGGCAGTTTCTGTCAGAAAATATTTTCATATCCTGATGATAATTATAGTGCTTATTAACTACACATTTTTAAAAATTAATTATTCACTTAGCACATTGTCAAAAAAAACTAAACTTATGAAAAAAACAAAAAGGATTTTTTTTAAATCTCCATCTTCATACTTGTAGAATTTGAGAGAAAACATAGCCTGGTTTAAGGTAATACAAATTAAAAGATTTGTTTAATGACTCCACAAAAGCACATTGACCTTTTAATCAATGTCTGCAGGATGTAAAACATTTGATAATATGGACATATCGTTTTAGAGGAAACCTATATTTGTTAATCAGCAGCAAAGGTTTCTTTTATATGCACATACTATGGTATTTAATATACCAGTCGTGGGGCACTGATTGTAACGAAAGTAAAGTCTATCAGAGAATGGGTTCACGGAGGGACTCCGATTATACAACCCAAACACCTCAGGCGAGTGCTCTACTACTAGAGCTATTCATGAATAAAACTCTACCAGTTGAGCTCTGTGAATTTTAGTGTTTTACCTAAGACAAAAGAAATATGTGCGTTTTGATGATGCAGCGGGTTCAGGATGTGTTAAATATTTAGATCTCTCTCTCTTGAGATAACTTGTGATAGATTAATTTTGTTGAGCCATCAGTACACCGGGTGGTGTGTTCAGGGCCGTGGTACTAGAGCTGAGATCGCCGTAAGTTCATAACTACCTAAGATCACTTCGTGGAACAGGGACCAGGTCTGTAAAATGGCAACCTTTATCTGGCAGCTCATTTCGTTCATGCATTCATTATTCATGTATGGTCTAACCGTCTGTGTGTCTGTCTGTCCGTCTGTCTGTTTTACCTCCAGTGTTTAGGGGTTTTTCTAGATTCAAGTGCTTGATTGAATTTGTAATTTGTATGTCTGTCCACCAGTCTGGAAACTAAATGTTACTTGTAGCTTCAAGTGATATCTTGACGAATATTGACTGCTTGTTAATAGTGGGCTGAATTTGTTACGCCAGTCAAGTCATTGTTGAGCAGCCATCTCAGGAACCACCAGATTATGTCCCTGGGCCCCATTCTACGAAGCGATCTTAGCCCTAAGATCACCTTAAGTGCAAAACAACCTTATGCACTTGAGGTGATCTTAGCACTAAGATCGCTTTGTGGAACAGAGCCCTGGTAACAATTATTAAGTGTTATCTATATGCACACAGAAAAGACAGTGCAGTTTTTCCAATGAGCAAAATATAGGAGAATTGGGGATCACTCTTTACAAATGGTGCTAGGTAAGCAGTCCCATGAAGTTGGAAATAAAATTTAGATTTGTATTGCAAGGCGATTAGTTTGCCACTTTCTTAAAACGTTTTCCAGGTGAGTATGCAAAGAGTGTGCAAAGACTGCCATGTGAACACAAAAAATCTTATCTGTGCAACCTTTGTAATTCAGAAAATTGGCTATGGCAAAATCAAATGCTGTGGTAAAAGTAGTTTGGTTCAGCTAAAATACACTTTGTTTCAGCATTTGAGTTTTAAATAACTGTCCCTTCATTCAAGTTGCATTGGGTGAAAAAAAAAAACACACCATAAAGTGATTCCATTATACCTCAGCTTTTTACATGGTATTGCTGAATGATGACACAAATTGCTGCTGTGTGAACACCGATAAAAAGACTGTACCCTTGTATGAAAATAGAAATTGTGAATAGAGTTATCATTATCATTAAAGATTCACAATATTTATAGCCAATAGCAATTTGTTGTAGATCTTAAATAGTGAAAGATACATGGTGTTTCTTTCGTAAAATGTTAATTTCTGCAGGTTCTTCTTGTTGATTTGTTTTTCTAGTGTTTTTATCAGTCCAAAACAGGCTACCAGTGTTGTTTTTGTTTTTGTTTTCTATTGATGAGATGGGGTATTGTAGAATCTACTGATTTATAAAGATCCTCAGTGCCTGTCGTAAATTTGCCCATAATTGTATGTTAGTAAAGTGTGTCCCGTGATGTGATTAATACCAGTTTCCACTATACAGGTGGTTTGAAGGAGAGCATACCGGTTTCCACTATACAGGTGGTTTGAAGGAGAGCATACCGGTTTCCACTATACAGGTGGTTTGAAGGAGAGCATGTACCTTTAACTTGCAGCTTAACATTATTATAGTGCTCTGAGACCAGTTACAATTAAACCTGCTTTACACACATTTCTTCGTTAGGCTGCCTTTCCATCAGTGCCGTTCTCTCTCCGCTGGCTAGTTGCTTGGTTGTTTACCCATGCAGCTGGCACATTTCCACTGAGGTATTCCCATGACAGGGTTCCTTCCCTATTTCTCGTTCCAGCCGTGGTATGTGCTATCCTATCTGAGGGTTGGTGCATATAAAAGATCCCTTGCTACTAATGGAAAAATGTTGCAGGTTTCCGCTCTAAGACTATGTAGGAGGTTTCCTCTAAGACTGTATGTTGAAATTACCAATTGTTTGACATCCAATAGCTGATGATGAATAAATCCATGTGCTCTAGTAGTGTCATTAAAAAAAAAAATCATTTTAACTTTGGTTCGTTCCATGACATGATTTTTTAGGTTTCCCTTGCATATGTGGCCATACAGCTGGACAAACATCGATACATGATCCACTTTTAGTTTATTCCACAAGGCTAGCACCCATGTCAATGGCAAGACATCAGTGCAAATCAGCTTATTAAATGTTTACAGCCAGATGGCAGAGTTAACCGTATGGCTAAAACCGCTGTGCTAGCTCTGGCAGTCGCCAAATTCGCCAATTGTCAATTTTAAAAACCATTGGCATATTTTATTTTAATTTGGCGAAATAATTGCATGTAATAATTGATATTTTGTTAGTAAATAACTGTGTTTCAGCCATTTTTAAGTTCAATAGACAATTCGGCAAAATTTTCTGGTCACCTAGAACTAGCCCTGAACTGCACTAGTGGAAAGGCAGCCGTAAACAGATTCTTGCATGTTGCCATTAGATGGATTTCTGAATATTTTGGGATTAAATGTATGCAGTTTCGAGTTCATATTAAGTTTGTTTTTCTCATTATCTATGCTGAAGCACACTTCGGAAACATGAAATGATGTATGTCATATCCAAAGGTTCAGCAAATAGAAGTGTATCATTGCCATTGTGTAATATATTTTCGTCATTCCCATCAGATGAGTATTTACTTATGAGAAGACTTGAGAAGGTTCACTTTGATATATGAATCTATTATTTTTATCATTGAAATTACAATGGAATTTCATCTTTTACCACTTAAAGCATTTTATCATTGTATAATTATGATTTATATTTTCTTCTTTTTTTTTTTTTAGAGTTTTATTGAAAAAACGCACACAACACTCAATAACAGAAGAATGTTTGGGTGTTTTGTTGCCAATTTTGTTGTTACAGTTGAAAAGTGTTTATTATTCATAGATTTATGTGTCCCTGTATGGATATAAGGATTTTAATGAATCAGGTTGGTGTTTTGTGCAGATGGTGTGTACATATTGTTGTGTACAAATAACCTGCCTGAATGAATACATGAAGTAAAATGTTTTAAAAGTAAACTTTTTGTACAAAATAAAATTTTGTTGTTTTGTAATGTTTTGTTTTCGAGTTATTTATTAATGTTTATTTTGTTAATTGGATCCAATAAGTAAAGTGTTATGCACTACACAGGTTTAGTGCCATCCTTAAACTGTTATCGTCCTTGTTCCTTCATCAGATAAGCCTCATCTTCTTAAGAGCCTGCAGAGATTTCTTCTTCTCTGTGTGCCAGCAGTTGGGTCTAAGATTGATCCGCGTAGGTAGGACCATTGGGCTATTTCTAGTTGCAGACAGTGCACCACAACTGGTATCTCAAAGGTGTCATATGTGTTATCCTGTCTGTGGGATGGTGCATATAAGAGATCCCTTGCTACTAATGGAAAAAGGTAGCAGGTTTCCTCTCCAAGACTGTCAGACTAACCAAATGTTTGACATCCAATACAGCTAACACATTTTGTTGCACTTTTGGTTAAAGGCATAAAACTAGGAACATAAATACATTGACCCATTTCAAACATTTTCAGATATAGACCCAAGTCAGCAGCACCAGGGAGGATCTACAAATGTGCCCCACCTCCTTTTTAGTGGGGTGCCTCACACAAAAATGCAGCACTTTTAGTTAAAAGCATGAAACTTGGCACATATATTCCTTTTCTCTTTACAAACGTACATGTATGGATCAAAGATAACAGTTGGCCAGGGAGGAAATACAAATGCCACTCTACTTTCCGTGTAGGGATTAATTTTTTTATTAACTTGCAAGTACCTGCATTCAGATGGATGGTTCTCACTCAATGTTAATGCTACATTAATTATCAGTGGCGGATCCAGAAAATCCATTTGGGGGGGGGGGGGGGGGGGGGGGGGGCAGTGACACGAGGCGAAATTCCAAGGGAACTTTGGGGGAGGTATGGAGGAGAATCGTAAAAAAAAATGAAAATTAATATATAATAAAATATCTGTCACACATTTTGGGGGGTGGGGGGGGGGGGGGGGGGCAGGTGCCTCTGATTATAGATGCAGTGTTTCTGCCAGACTTTTTTGGGGGGGATATGGTGCTATGGACTTGAATGTAATCACAGTCAACAGGAGGTAGGGGGGGCAATCTAATTAAAATTAGTTCTACAGGTCTACCAGTAATTAACCAGTGGAGCTAATTTTAATTACATGGGGGGGGGGGGGGGGGGGGGGGCTTCGCCAGAAAGAAAATGGGTTAAGTTTATGATTAGGGTTAAGAAAATAATACAGTAATGATAAGAGTAATTAATTTTGTCAAAAGGTTAACTTAAAAAAAAAAAAAAATCAGCAAAAAATTTGGGTATGGCGCCCTACCCATTTTACCCTCTGGCAGAAACCCTGAGATGTAACTTTGAATAGCTAAGATGCATGCAGGGAGAGATTAGGGGGATTGGCAATGCAATAATAGTGAACAGCGCCCCCTGGTGGCCGTGGATAACCAAAAACGTTCATAAAGTAAGTTTGTATTGATAATAGTAATAGATTACATGTAGTATAACGTATTTAAATGTCTTTGGTTAGGCGAGTCTTTGAATTCCAGACGAAAACATCATATTTTCCTCGTTGTGCCCATTGCTTTAGTTTTCAAGTTTTAATAGAAAGCACTTCTTCAAAATGAGATTATGGTGGCCATCTTGGAATTCCAAGATGGACGCCAAATAAAACCAATTAGTATCAGTATCTCACATTTTGTGTCCGGTAGTCGACTGAACCTGAGCGTAGATCCTTGCTAAGTGCAAAGAAGGCGATTAGCATTGTAGATCAAAAGAGTAGAAGCAAAAAAAAAAAATTTGTTTTGTTTAACGACATCACTAGAGCACATTGATTTATTAATCATTAGCTATTGGAAGTCAAACATTTGGTAATTTTGACATATAGTCCTAGAGAGGAAACCCGCTACATTTTTGTTTCAGTAGCAAGGGGTATTTTATATGCACCATCCCACAGACAGGATAGCATATACCACGGCCTTTGATATACCGGTCGTGGTACACAGGCTGGAGAGTAGAAGCAATGAGTAGAAGCAACGAGAAAGATTAGGAAGTGTTAAAAAAAAGGCCTTGTTATGTGTATACTACAGATTCAAGGTTAAAAAGCAACTTGTTTTGAGTTCTGCAGTAGGACATACTTAGTTTCCATTATCTTCTTACTGATCAACATGTTCCGGGTTACTGGTCTTAAATACCCCCCCCCCCCCCCCCCCCAACCACCACCACCCCCGTATGTTTTCGCTTTTTTATATAGAATTCTTTGATGTAGCTCACGATATACGTGTCCCATACCACATCAACTGTTTTAGAATGTTCTAACCGTTTCGTGATGCATGGAACAACGATATGGTTGGTATTTCCATACAGTATATCAGGTTTCTAGTCAGGACAAGATTCCAGTAAAGTAGGTAGACATTTTACATTATCCAACCATTAAGCTGGAACCTTTTGTATTCCTGACCACCAAAATTGCCTCTATAGACCGCCCTGAAGACCAAGGAAATAATCATTAATCAGGGCCCGTGCTTATAAAACTTAAAGTCTAGACTTTAATAAAGTCCAGACTTTAACGTAATGTTATTTGATAAAGTCTGGTCTTTATTAAAGGCTAGACTTTAAGGTTTATAAGCACGGGGCCTGGTGCCTTACTAATTCTTCAAGGAATAATGCCACCATGTAGCCACGAGGATGTAGACATTAGACTTTCAATTCATGGTGAGGATGCAATTCTGAATGGTTATGTGGTGTGCACTGTTGAAAATGTATGCTCGTCATCAAAAAAACTAACTTTAATGTGCAAGTTTAATATTTAAAAAACAATTGGTCGAAAACGTGTTAAATGGCAACAGGATAAGGATGGGCCAAGTCTCTTTAAAAGGACATACCCTAGTTTTAAAACACGAACGCCTTTTTTTGTTTTTTTTACTATTATAACCGTTTTTTATAACTTAAATCACACTTTACTTAGATTTTATTGGTTAAATTATCAATTTCTGTACATTTGAAGTGTTTTTTGTCATCCTGGTGTTTTTAATACCCCAAAATGCATTTCTCATATTTTTAAAAACACACGTGCGTCTGAGAAGTTACAGTTATGGAGTCGAGTTTTAGTCTATTTTTAGAGGCTCAGGGTATTTCATCATTTCAAAACCACTCAATTGTAATTTTCTCTAAATGTGTTACAGGTTTGTAGATTAACTAAACTTAGTGTTAATTTTCACGGATTGAAACTAGGGACTGTCCCTTTAACATTCCATATTAAGACACACACACAAAAACAAAACAAAAAACAAATCTTTATTATTATAATATGCAAGTACTACTGACATTCGTCAAGTTATTGATATGTCGTAGCAACGAAAGGTAAACTAATGACTATTCCAGAGACTGATATTCAATTATAAATTTTAACTCCAATTCCACAAACAAACTGTCATCTGTTATCTATTCAAAGACAAACACGCATTTCAGTTAGAAAGTTCAAACCATGTGTAATCAAGATTAAACGAAACTAGACAAAATAGGCACCTCTAAACTTTGAGAGATTTTTAAAACTTCCAAGGTGAGAGAGTTTGTTTTTAGTTTGTTTGTTTGTTTGTTTTTGTTGTTTTTAAAGAAGGGACAATAATTGCTGATGCCTTCTTCCCGCTAGTTGGAGGCGTTTTTCAGATCAGTTGCTTAGCTAGCCTCTGAATTTGCCACACGTTCTGTAGCACTGGAAGTAGCTAGAGAAGTTGTTCCCGTTTGGCTGACACCCTCCCCAGAAGAATCTCTGACACCTCCCTGTAGTCCGGTTGTAGTAGTAACGACGTATCGCTGCCCTGCAAGGCCCCACTTTCAGCGGTTCCTGGCAAACTGAAATCAAAGAGAAGAAAAGCAATCTTTAACGACACCCTCAGGCGTGGATTCAGGAGATAGGCGATATGGGTACGCACCCTCTTCTCTAAACTTCAAAGTGCCATCAAAAATATCTATAAAGCATGAGCTAATTCTAAATACCGTAGATGCCATTTTTAACACCGAACTCTCTCCCTTGTAAAGTCCTTGCTCCTACTCCTGCATTTCATCGCATCTGGTGTCTAATATAGCCGACGTTATTGCAACACTGCCCACCACAAGAACTACTATTTTTATATATGCATTTTCTCACAGACGGGATAGTACACCTTTAATAAAAACAAATCTCCCCCCCCCCCCCCCCCCCCCCCCCCCCTCTCATTTCAGGGGTTTGCTAGTGTTATCGGTTCAGCCAGCTAAACATGTTTTTACGCTATACATTAAACCGAATAACTGTTTTGAGAACCAGTCAAAATTAAGTTTGTAAACGCATAGCAAAAAGAAAAAAAGAAAAAAGCTGTCTGAACGTAGGCCTGAAGACCAGGCGCGTTTTAGATCGAGGGTTTTCGGGTGTCGAAACTAAGAAAATCATTATTTTTTAAATGTATTTTTCCGGGAGAGCGTGACCCGACCCCACATATATGTTTCGTCTGCCACAGTGTAGACCCCCACCCAAAACAAACATATATATTACTACTATACATATACATATACATGTATATATATTGTATGTGTGCTATAAGTTGAAGTTTGTTTTAAGTTTAAAATATAAATCTATGGATCACTTTAGTGTACTGAAGTTTATAATAAAAACAGACCCTTCCTTTTTTTCACGTCATAAAAGATATTTGCTAAACTTTCGTTGTTGAGTGTATATTTACCGTATGATTCATAATAACGTATATTGGTATACTACTACCACCCAACAGCCGTACTATCTATGAAGGAACTTATTTTATTTAACGACGCACTCAACACATTTTATTTACGGTTATATGATGTAAGACATACGGTTAAGGATCACACAGATATTGAGAGTGGAAACCCGCTGTCGCCAGTTTTCACTTTCATGTCAATTTACCCATTTTTGAGAGAGTTATGGCCCTTGAACATAGGCGATACCAAACAAACCTGCCAGCCGAGATGTGTGCCCATCCCTACGTTCAGCCAGCGAACGTTTCGCTAACGTTCGCGAACTCTTTGGTTGGTTACCTATGTGGCCATTTGGTTTAACGTGAAGCGTCTAGCGGACGTTTTTTCTACTCGGTCTGGCTGAACGAAGCCCAGGACCGTATATTTTAACCTCAACTGGATACGACGAAAATGAAGTTAACCTCGAATTTCACCTTTCTATCTAGAAATGATCAGTTACATAATTGTTATGTTTTTAGCATATGAGGCGGGAGTAGCTTAGTCGGTAGAGCCTGGGGTGAGTGGGCCGTAAATTCCAACCTCCTTGGCGAACACAAACACCTTCCCCCCGACCTAAGTAGTGCCCTACAACCGGTATAGCAAAGCGCGTGGTATGTGCTATCATGTCTGTGAAAAAATTGCATAAAAAAAGAGCCCTTTCTTCAAATGAAAAAAGAGGCGTGATCGATCTAGTATCTATCCCCGTCGGTGGGCCCATTGGGCTATTTCTCGTTCCAGCCAGTGCTCTACAACTTGTGTAACAAAGGCCGTGGTATGTACTATCCTGTCTGTGGGATGGTGCATATAGAAGATCCCTTGCTGCCAATCGAAAAGAGTAGCCCATGTGTGGTTTTTAATCATATGTCCGACGCAATATAACCGTAAATAAAATGTGTTGAGTGTGTCGTTAAATAAAACTTTTCATTCCTTCCTTCAAATGAAAAAATGGAGGTGGTTTACTCTGAAGTCAATGCGTCACAATTATCAAATGTTTGACATCCAATATATTAATCAATGTGCTCTAGTGGTGTCGTAAAACAAAACAAACTGAAGTTTTCAATATAGGGTGACCTCTATACTGTATATAGCCAGTTGCGAGAAGACCGAATACTCGCTAACAGATTGACTGGTACTATTGTCTTTTATCACATTAGATTCATCTAACAGTAGGCGTAATCTATTTTAGCGAGGGACAGCGTTCGTTGGCCCTCCTGAACCCGTATCAGATTTATCTATGAAAAACTTACCAGATCTGTTGGGAAGACAGACGCCCAGCGATCCTCTGCGTACACAGTGTTTACCCTTCGGACACACCTTTTTCTGAAAACAACAATATACGGGTAGTAGTAATTAATAGTTTACACTAGGTGTAACCTTTGTTTACACGGGGACGTTTTCTTTGTCTGAAAACAGCAATACACGGGTAGTATTAATACTTTATACTAGGTGTAACCCTTGTTTACACGGGGACGTTTTCTTTGTCTGAAAACAACAATACACGGGTAGTATTAATACTTTACACTAGGTGTAACCCTTGTTTACACGGGGACGTTTTGATGGAGTGTGGTGGCCGTACACTGGACTTTTCCACAGAAATACGACCGCCGTGCATATAGCCACTTCCATGTCAAGTGACATAGATGACGATGTTCATTGCGGTTGTATTTATGGAATTCATCTTTGTACGCAATATTTAGCATGATATATGTATGGTAATCAACTGAACCTGAGCACAAAAATACTTTTGGGCTTGTGTTGTTGTCTTGTGTATGCGTGTGCGTGTGTGCGCGTGCGCGTGTTGTGTGTGCGTAGTTTGGGGGTAGGTTGTTGAGAGGGGTGTGTGTGTTGGTTATCGTTTTTGTATTGTCTTGGGTTTTTTCTCTTTTTTTGGTCTGTTTTTTGTTTGATGGGTGTTAGGTTTTTTGTTTGTTTATCTTTTTACGTTTTTTTCTTTCTTCTTTTTTCTTTTTTCTCCCGCCTGTTTTCTTTTGTTTTGCTGTTGGCTGTTTTCATTTTCAATTTTTATGGTAACAATATGACGCAATAAAGTTAACATTTATTACATACCACTTAACTCTTAGAATTATGGTATGTACGTGTGTCGATTCACCTGTAAAGGACTACTAATAGTATACACTATGAGCGGGGAATTTATAGAACGAATTGGGAAATGTTTTATTCAAGGGGTACAAAACAATTCCAAAACGAGTTCCATAAATTGTATGTGGCATGGACACACGTTTTATTATTTATTATTTACAAACTAGGGCCTATAATTTTGCTTCACAATCGATGTTAATAATATTCAACGAGGTCAGTTAAAAATACTGAAGTACCATCAATAACGTTACATACATGTAGTAAAGAGTTACTATTTATTAATAGACAAAAACAACAACTATTGATTTATTTGTTTAACAATTTCACAAAACAGCTGCCGCATGCTTGCAGAATAAGTTGACAAGTGACGTCACAGGTGTACCATAAAATATAAGATATAGACTATAAGTAAGGTAATTATGTGAATAAATAAAATGTATACTAACCAAACAGGGATCAGGGTTTTTCCGTAAACATACTGCTCTTCCAAAACGAACATAGCACCGTGTTCCTGGGGGACATCTTTTGAACTAATCAAACAAAATAAAAACCTACAATAAACTATCTGAAAACAAAGTTAACAACATTATAATTCATTTTATTTCCTCTTTAGTTATTGCAATATACAGTATATATCTTCATTTAAGCCTTGAGCTTGCAATATTAAATGTAAAAAATATATATTTAAGTTAGTAGTTTATAGTTAAGATAGAGAGAGAGAGGTGGGGGGGGGGGGGGCTGTCATTTTTAAAGTGCGATGGCACAGTTGCTAGTAACATAATAAAATTAATCGACCATTACTGTATTCCATTATTCAAAGCGTCGAAAGCACATGCACAGCCCCATTGAAAAGTGAATTAATAACTGAAACACCCCACCCCACCCCACCCCAGCCCTCCTACTTTGCCATGGGTACAACACGTTTTCAAGAAACAAAAGCACGGAATATTTGTCTAGCGACACCCCAGCACATGTTTAACACTCGGCTAGTGTGTGAGAAAATAAAAGGAAGGAAGAAATGTTTTATTTAACGACGCACTCAACACATTTTATTTACGGTTATACGGTGTCGGACATATGGTTAAGGACCACACAGATATTGAGGGAGGAAACCCGCTGTCGCCCCTTCATGGGCTACTCTATTCGATTAGCAGCAAGGGATCTTCTATATGCACCATCCCATAGACAGGATAGCACATACCACGGCCTTTGGTGTACCAGTCGTGGTGCACTGGCTGGAACGAGAAATAGCCCAATGTGCCCACTGACGGCGATCGATCCCACACCGACCGTGCATCAAGCGATCGCTTTACCGCTGGGCCACGTCCCGCCCCTGAGAAAAGAAAAAGAAAGAAACCCACAAGAGAAACATCTTGCCACCATTTCCATGTAGATTAAAGAGTACTTGTCTGCAGTTATTTCCCTTTAAAGGCCACGGTAGGTATTGCACTGACCTTTTTCTTTCTTTCAACTTATTTTCGTGCTTATATCCAATTAAAGGGACATTCCTGAGTTTGCTGCAATGTTTAAGATGTTATCGACTAACAGAGACTTTTTGACGACTGTAATTACATATCAAATATATTTTTCTAAATAAAGTATTAGTCGCTGTATATTAAACGTGTTTCTGATCGTCCTAATATTTGTCGTAGGTTAAATTTCATTTTATTTCCTAAAAACTATTTTTTTCGTACGTACAAAATTAGTTTAAGACAAACTCCAGTTTGGGCTTCTATATATTTAATATGTATGTTTAATCGTAGAAATATTTTATTAGTCGGAAACATCTTACAATGCAGCAAACTCGGGAATGTCCCTTTAAGGTTCCAGCATGCTGTCCTGGGCACACACCTCAGCTATCCAGGCTGTCTGTCCAGGACAGTGGGTTAGTTGTTAGTTGTTAGTGGTTAGTGAGAGAGAAGAGGGTGTAGCGGTCTTACATCTACTCATTGAGTCGTTAAAACTCGCTCTGGATGGGAGCCAGTACCGGGCTGCGAACCCTGTACCTACCAGCCTTATGTTCGATGACTTAACCACCACACCACCGAGGTTGGTTGTAAAGCCGGGGTGGAATGTAACCCAATGTTAAAGCGCTCGCTTGATGTGCGTTTGGGCTTTTTCTCGTTCCAACCAAAGCACAATGACTGGTATATCAAAGACCAAGGTATGTGCTATCCTGTATGTGGGATGGTGCATATAAAAGATCCCTTGCGACTAATAGAAAACTGTAACAGGTTTCCTCTGTAAGACTGTAAGAATTGCCAAATATTTGACATCCAATAGCCGATTATTAATAAATCAATTTGTTCTAGTGATGTCGTTAAACAAAATAAACTTTAACTTTTTTTCCAAAACCTTATTAATATTAGTAACTATAGCATAATTATTTCAGTTTGGCGTCCAATTATAAACTTTCAAATATAACGTAAATACTACACACTAACCACACAGAGATTAATTGGATATCTTGGAACGCACACTGCTCTTCTTGAGATAACAATGCACCGTTTTCCAGCAACACATTTTGTATACTACAAAAACAGAAAATAAGCCAAAACAGTGATTAGTATAAAACAAGATACACTGATTTCGGAAATAGATAAAGAACTTCTTAAAATTAAATATACTTGCACGTTTCTTTAATGATAAATAAAAATCACACACGCACTCGCACACACATACACAAGTACACACACACATACATACATACACACACGCATAAACATACATTCACACCCACACGCACACACTCACAGACACACGCATAAACACACACACACGTGCGTACGTACATACATACATACACACACATTCACACTCACACACACACACACACACACACACACATATATCTACATACACACACGCGCACACATACGTCATGTATACACACACACACACACACACACGCACCCACTCTCTCTCACACACACACACACACTAAAACACATAATCACACACACACACACACACATACAAACACATACACATATATTCACACAGACACACACACACACACGCGCGCGCGCACACACACACATACTCGCACGCATGCACACACACTCACACCCATGCACGCACACACACGCACACGGACGCGCACACACACACACACACACACACACGTGCGCGCACACACACTCGCACGCATGCACACACACTCAATTCCATGCACGCACGCACACGGACGCACACACACACGCATATACACACACGCACGCACACGCACGCGCGCACACACACACACACGCACGCGCACGCACACTAATATTAACCATTGTAATCTGTCCTATTATTTACACATGTGTCGACTTCCCAGAACAGCGTGCTTGAACCTAAATTGGATTAAGCACAGCCATCAATCAATCAACAACCACCTGACTCGTACTTACATCGACTGAAGGTTCAAACACGACTGTCTTGGGGACATTCTCCAAGATTTCCCCAGTGGATGTGTCCAAGACCGGAGTGGGGGAGGGGGTGGGGGGTGGAGGTTATTTGTGGGGGGTGTTTGGTTACCGGCGTAATAAGGCTATGGAATTTAAAATTTAAAATTTGAATTAGAAGAGAATTATATATATGTTTAATGCATCATAATAACTAAATTTACAATTAGAATTAAAACAAAGCTGTTTCATGAATTAGTCTCAAATAGAGCGGGCAGCCAAAACCAAAAAATATATATTTGGACTTCATTCCATTCTAGGAGCGGGACGTAGTCCAGTGGTAAAGCGTTCGCTTGATGCGTGGTCGGTGTAGGATCGATCCCCGTCGGCGAGCCCATTGGGCCATTTCTCGTTCCAGCCAGTGCACCACGACTGGTATATGAAAGGCTGTGGTATGTGCTACCCTGTCTGTGGGATGATGCATATAAAAGATCCCTTGCTGCTAATCGGAAAGAGTAGCCCATGAAGTGGCGACAGCGGATTTCCTCTCTCATTATCTGTGGTCCTTAACCATATGTCTGACGCCATATAACCGTAATTAAAATGTGTTGAGTGTGTCGTTAAATAAAACATTTCCTTTCCATTCCAGTCCTTAACCCCAAAATTGCTATTTCAGCAGCCGTTTGTAGAAAGGTTTCCAGTGTTAGTTGTAACTTTAAGTTATCAGATAGATCCAGGGATATTAGGTTAAAATCCAAGTAAGATTAAAACATAGATTAGGTTAAATCAAAATACTTAATTTAAAATTAAATACTTTTATACAGATTATAAACATCAGGTGACAACTAATATCACACAAAACCTATAAACTACAGTTGAGATGCATGCGAGTACTTACATGACATGGATTAATCGGTGTTTTGTGTATACACACTCCCTTTCCAAAGCGAACAATACACCGTTTTCCTGCGGGACATTTTACACCCTAAAATAAAAGATTGAAAACATGGGCGGTCGTTCTTGTTTTATGCATTAAGAAACAATACTTTAAAAAACCCCAATAAAATGGGAAGACAATATTGTAGCTTTAAGTTTTAAATATATCTGTTAGGACGGAATAAACTGAAGATTTACAGAAGGTCATACCGAACAAGGACTCTGTGTGAGAGGTAAACATACACCTTTTCCAAAGCGAACGACGCACCGTTTTCCTCCGATACATAATATAGTCTAGAAAAACAGAAATCAAACAAAACACAGCGATTAGTACAAAAGAGTTACAATTAGTTTTGCTTAACGACAGCACCAGAGCACATTGATTTATTAATCATCGGCTATTGGATATGAAAGATTTGGCAATTTTGACATATAGTCTTAGAGAGGAAACCCGCTACATTTTTCCATTAGTAGCAACGGATCTTTTATATGCGCCATCCCACTGTCTCACAGACAGGATAGCACATACCACGGCCACTGATATACAAGCACTGGTTGGAACGAGAAATAGATCAATGGGCTTACCGTCGGGGATCAATCCCAGACCGACAGCACACTTAACACATGATATATGCACTAATTGTTTTAGCATGTCCTAAACAATTTACCTATGAAGTCTATTGCGCCAGCACAGTGTGCTTGAACATAAACTAGGTTGATCACAGTTTCTACGCGACAATTTACAGAACAGGGATTAAGCGAGTTTCTCAGTATGCACACACATTTTTTTTTATCTGGGCAAAATATTTATGAAATTTTATTTCATCTAGTACCACTGTATCAAATAGCCTTGTGCTTGAAATATGTAAAACAAGTACTCAAATTTTGTGCGGAACTAGGGTAGTCATACATGCTACCCGTTATCTCTGAAATGAGCATTTTTTTCTTATGTACTTTAAGGGTGAGTATGCCGATTGATACGCTTGATAGTTTTAGACACATATGTTACTATTGTTGTCTATGGCATTTGATTTGGTAGTATACATCCATAATGGTACTTTGCTCTCAAAAGAAAGATTTTTTTTACAGAGAACATCACGATAATATTTGTTAATCTACTCATCAGTAATACGCCTAGACAGTATAGATATGTTATACCATACGTATCTCTGCACAAAAAGAGTTTTGACATGAGTACTTACAGAACATGGATTAAGCGGATTTCTCAGTATGCACACTCCTTTTCCAAAACGAACAACACACCGTCTTCCAACGGAGCACTTCACAGTCTGAAATTTAATTTAAAAAAATATATTTTCTAAGTAAACCGCAAGTAGATAATTATCTATCTAAATACTCTCCAATCTTTTTAAACAGGTGGTTTCTTAATGCAAGATGTTTGGATAAATTTAAGGTAACGTTTATAGTCGAGGGTTGGGGTGGGTGGATGTGTGCATAACACAGGTCGGTTCATAATGTATTATTTGAGGAAACTTGAATACGTCTTCTTAAGACAGGGGTTGTTTAATACAGGTCAGTTTGCACTATTTTATACGATTGATGACAATAATATGGTGGTCTCTTATGACAGGTGATTGCTTAATGAAGGTCAATGAATTTTAACGATACTTCGCTATTAAAAGAAAGATCTTTTTACAGAGAAAACTACGATAATATGCGTTGATCTACTCAGCACCTTGACAATATAGAATATTTGATATCATACGTATCTCTGCTCAAGACTAATTCCAAAATAGAGTCGCGAGGTGAGCTGATCTAGACCACGATATATAGTTGACACTTCGTCTGTAGGAGCACTGTCAGTTTATCACCGGACTACAGGCTGGTAGGTACGGGGTTCGCAGCCCGGTACCGGCTCCAACCCAGAGCGAGTTCTTAAGAGCTCACTGGGTAGGTGTAAGGCCACTACACCCTCTTCTCTCTCACTAACCACTAACCAACTAACAGCTAACCTACTGTCCTGGACAGGCAGCCCAGATAGCTGAGGTGTGTGGTCAGGACAGCGTATTTGAACCATCATTGGATATAAGCACGAAAATAAGTTCAAATGAAATGAAATCTACATGTTCCGTAAATAAAGAATGTGCACACGGATATACATAAAGAATAATATTTTTACAAAAATATTGCTTAAATTATTTTCAGAGAGAAGTACCTAAGGCCAATGGCTTCCTGGTAAAAGTCTATTTTTACTTTAGATGATTTTGGAGACTACTAGACTAGTAAGGTTGTGACAAAGACAGGTGGATGTCAGAGGAGATTTCACATGATTACATACTACTTTCAGGAGTGGCGTGCTAAATATGAATATTGAAAATATTCCCGGGCAACAAAGAGTATACTTATATGTAATATAAACATTACGGAGGAAGGAAGGAAGGAAATGTTTTATTTAACGACATTTCCTTCCTTCCTTCCTTCCTTCCTTCCTTCCTTCCTTCCTTCTTCTGTAATGTTTATATTACATATAAGTAGGATGGATATACATTGGGCTATTTCTCGTTCCTGTCAGTGCTCCACAACTTGTGTAACAAAGACCGTGGTATGTACTATTCTGTCTGTGGGAGCGTGCATATAAAACATCCCTTGCTGCTAATCGGAAAAGAGTAGCCCATGAAGTGGCTACAGCGGGTTTCCTCTCTCAATATCTGTGTGGTCCTTAACCATATGTCTGACGCCATATAACCGTAAATAAAATGTGTTGAGTGCGTCGTTAAATAAAACATGTCCTTCCTTTCTTCCTTTTCTTTTAATTATACATTTTAGGTAATGTTTTTCAATATGATTGCCGCCGATTACATAATAGGGCTATGAGACAATGTCATGAAGGGAAAACAAAAGTCGAATGTGTGGAACGCACTACATTGGTATGATTTAGCATCCATGTTCAGCGCTGGAATTAACATGCATAATGCTATTTCATTTAGTATTCCTTTGTATCATCATCATCAAGTATAAGTGTTGGGTACTCGGGTCCGGGTTGAGTTTGACTCTCGAGTACTCGAGTCCAATATTTCGGACTCGTGGAGGCCCTAGTTAGGTCAGGTCAGGTCATAGAGCTTTACGTGCACATTCAGAACAAGCTGTTGTAGCGCACGCCAGGCCCTAGTTAGGTCAGGTCAGGTCATAGGGCTTTACGTGCACATTCAGAACAAGATGTTGTAGCGCACACCAGGCCCTGGTCAGGTCAGGTCAGGTCATAGGGCTTTACGTGCACATTCAGAACAAGATGTTGTAGCGCACGCCAGACCCTAGTTAGGTTAGGTCAGGTCAGGTCATAGGGCTTTACGTGCACATTCAGAACAAGATGTTGTAGCGCACGCCAGACCCTAGTTAGGTTAGGTCAGGTCAGGTCATAGGGCTTTACGTGCACATTCAGAACAAGATGTTGTAGCGCACGTCAGGCCCTAGTTAGCATCTTAAACTATTTATTGTCCATGGCCTTCGATGAACAAACGTATTACTCTATAGTCATCAAATCCAATATGCAACATTACACTTGTATTCATCTTCACAAGCCAATGTACTATTTCGTCTAACTAATGCAATAGTCAGACTTTACGTCGTGAAGGTTTAATTTATAAAGACTTCCCCTACCCACAAGATATATATATATATATATATATATATATATATATATATATATATATATATATATATATATATATATACATATATATCTTGTGTCGAGGTATGCATGCATTTTTCTGTTTTTCGTAAAATACACTGTGAGCTGCAACTGAACTACCAGGCTTACTAAATGTTCCCAATGTTGATCATTTGCGAAAGATGTAAGTAATGTGAGATTTAGCTATTAAAAAGTTGTAACAGCCAAACATAATACACTAAAATATAGTCAGCGCTTTTAATGATGCGTTATAATTATGCTTTTATTAAAGTGACAGACCCTAGTTATTAAACACTACGACGTATGTTTCACTTTTAGAGTCGTTTTTGTTTTTAATTATTGAAATCAGATATTACTTAGATTTTATTGATCAGATTATCCAATTCCATACATCCGAAGAGTTTCTCGTTATCCTGGTGTTTCTCATACAAAATGTATTATTAATATTTTTAAAAACGCACGTACCTCTTATGTACACGGTCTCTAGTCTTATTTTTAAGGGTATTTTCCCGTTTTAGTGTCACAGTATTGTTTGACTCTATTGTAACTTTATCCAAATGTGTTACAGGTTTGTAATGGTCAGTGTCTATTTTCACCAGTTGAAACTAGAGTCCGCGATTTTAGGGAGTTTTATTTAACAATGATCAGTTATCATATTCGTGTTATCATTTATTGCGTCTTTTCTACACCTGTAGTGAAGCGGTGATTTGATTATACCGGCCTCGGTCGTGTCGTTGTTAAGCCGTCGGACATAAGGCTGGTAGGTACAGGGTTCGCAGCCTGGTACTGGCTCCCACCCAGAGCGAGGTTTAACAATTCAATGGGTAAGACAACTACACCCTCTCTCTCTCTCTCTCACTATCCACTAACTCACTGTCCTGGACAGACATACTGAATAGATGAGATGTGTGCCCAGGACAGCGTGCTTGAACCTTAATTGGATATAAACACGAAAATAAATTGAAATGAATGAATGATTTGATTATTAACATACCCGACATGGATTTGGTGGGTGTACACAGTGACAGCCTTTTGGATTTCCAAACCGACAGCGGATTTTACAGAAATAGGATGAAGAAACTAAACCATCAGCTGAAAAAGCAAAGAGTGATTAGAAATTTCTTAAAGGTATTATCTCACCGAATCTCACCTTTTATAAACTATCCGACACAAACCTACAGTGCCTGTCAAGTAACCCATTCCCATATAGGGCCATACACTTGGACACCCCCCCCCCCCCCACACACACACACATACACACGCACACACACACCACACACACACACACACCACACACACACACGCCACACACACATACACATACATACACATACACACACACGCCACACACACATATCACACACACGCCACACACACACACACACACACACGTACACATACATACACACACACACACGCCACACACACACACGTGCCACACACACATACACACACATACACATACACACATACATACACACACAGACACACACACACACATACACATACATACACACACAGACACACACACACACACACACACACAGCATGTACACACACACGCACACACATACACACATACTCTCTCTCTCTCTCTCTCTCTCTCTCTCTCTCTCTCTCTCTCTCTCTCTCTCAGCATTGTCCCTTTGTACATTTCGTACCAGGTATAACCGAGCCTCTTGTCGTGCGTCATTAAGACAAATTAAGACGATTAGGTGTAATGCTAACTCAGACTACCAACTGTTACGACGGAGTTAACCAACTTGTCGATGCTAATAGCTGTAAAAAGCCCCGATGCGTTGCTAAACAGCTGTCTCTTTCATTTCCAGTGCACGGCTTTGTTTTGTTGTCCTGGATACTCTAAACAGCTGTCTCTTTCATTTCCAGTGCACGGCTTTGTTTTGTTGTCCTGGATACTCTAAACTCTGTTCTAGAACGCAGCCGAACTGTGGGTCCAGGCAGCTTGATTAAAGCTTAGCTGAATACATAGGTCGATGTCTTCACGAAGGTAAGTTATCACCATGGTAATCGGTAATCATCAACATCATGATCATCATCATGATCACCATCATCATCGACATCGTCATCATCATCATTATCATTACAATACTACTATTATCATCAACACCACCACCATCATCATCATCATGGTGACGATGATAATGTTTCCACCATCATCATTATTTCTATTTTCATCATAATAATTATCATTATCATCATCACCATCATCATCATCATCATCATCACCACCGTTGTCGTCATCATCATCATAATCATCATCGTCGTCGTCATCAGCATTGCCATCATCATTATCATCACCATCATTATTACCATAGTCATCATCATCATGACCATTAAAACCATCATCATCATCATCACATCATCATCGTCGTCGTCATCATCATCATCATCATCATCGTCATCATCATCGTCATCATCATCATCGTCGTCATGAACATCAACATTTTTAATATCAGTTTTGATAGTCATACCTTGACAGTTGACGAAAACCACCCATGAGCAGACGGCCAACAATAACTTGATACTGTCCATCGTCGTCTGCCTGCAATGTCAAACATGTCTATAGAGAATAATACACGAGTGCCGTAAGATACCAGTGGCGGATCCAGAAAATCCATTTAGGGGGCCCCAGTGACATGAGGTGGAATGCCAAGGGAACTTTTGGGGAGGTTTGGAGGGGGATCGTAAAAAAATGCAAATTAATATATAATAAAGTTATAACTATCGCAACATTTAGGGGGACCTGAGCCCCTGCCCCCCCCCCCCCCCCCCACCCCCCGATCCGTCTCTAGATACCATTTACCTGTTCAAAATGTATCTAACGAGCGAGTTGTGAGATAAATGGTATCTAACGGACACGAATGTATTATTCTATTTCTTACACATCCTCGAAAACCAAGTTTTAAGCAAATCATAACATCTTTTTCGATTAAAAGTTATCTACCGCCGTTGCACTTGTAGCTAACGTACACGTCACAGGCACATGTTTGTCAGGTTAACTATACGCCATAAGGTAATCGATTTCCACCGTATAGTTTTCCATTGGATGCATGGCCCTGGTAACCTGGTCATCACCTAGGAGCAGCCAGTCGTATGTCTTGAAATTGTTAACACACGTATGTGTGTAAACAACCATGTATTATCAAGAATCATGCATGATGTTCTCATCAACTGGTGTGTAAGAAAACTAGTTTAACTTTAGTACGACCACAGTGGCTTACGTTTGGCTCGAAACGCAATACTCATATTCTGACGGCGGGACGTAACCCAGTGGTAAAGAACCAATCCCCGACGGTGGCTCATTGGGCTATTTCTCGTTCTAGCCAGTGCACTACGAGTGATATATCAAAGGCCGCGGCATGGGCTGTCCTGTCTGTGGGATGATGCATATAAAAGATCCCTTGATATTGTGGGAAAATGTAATGGATTTCTTCTCTAAGACTATATGTCAAAATTACCAAATGTTTGACATCCAATAAATCAATGTGTTCTAGTCGTGTCGTTTAAAAAAACACAACAACAACCAAAACAGTAAAACATGCAAATATTTGTGATATGTTAATGTACTATAGTTAATTAATCAGTACCTTAGACGGACTAGGAAATGCACAAATACTTTTTTTTTTAAATTCCAACCATAGCATCACGGTAGGAATAACAAAGGCTGTGGTATGTGCTATCATGTCTGGGATGGTGCATATAAAAGATCCCTTGCTACTAATGGATTTTTTTCTACCGGCTTTCCTGTCTAAGACTATATGTAAAAAGTGTTCGACATGCAATAGTCGATGATTACTAAATCAATGTGCTCTAGTGGAGTGGTGTCGTTAAACAAAACAAACAAACTTTAACTATGTTTCTTTCTTCGTTTTACCATTGGGCTATTACTCGCTCCAGCCAGTGCACCACAACTGGTATATCAAAGGCCGTGGTATGCGTTATCCTGTCTGTGGGATGGTGCATATCAGGGCCGTACCCTGACCAAAATCCATGGGGGGGGGGGGGCACTAAATTTTATAAATAATTTTTAACATACTATAAAGTTTAAACATTTCTATGCTATTACTGGAGATATATATAAAAAAAAAAAAGGACAAGATTATCGGGTAGGGGGGGGAAGCTGCCCCCCCAGCCCCCCAGCCCCCCCGCCCCCCCCCCCCCCCCCCCCCCCCCCCCCCCCCGGAGGGTACGGCCCTGCATATAAAGGATCCTTTGCTACTAATGGAACAAAAAATGTAGCTGCTTTCCTCTCTTAAACTATATGTAAAAATTACCGAATATTCGACATCCAGTAGTCGATGAGTAATAAATGAATGTGCTCTAGTGGTGTCGTTAAACAAAACAAACTTTAACTTTAAATATTGATTTAATTGATTAAAATACCATCAGTATCAATAAATTCCTAATTGTATTTAGTGTACAGCTGTTATGTTAGAGAAATAGTTGAAAACACGAATCTGTTCAAATGAATGTTCTGTAGAGTAGAATTATTTCATTTCATTTAGTGTACAGCTGTTATGTTAGAAATAGTTGAAAACACGAATCTACACAAACGAATGTTCTGTAGAGTAGAATTATTTCATTTCATTTAGTGTACAGCTGTTATGTTAGAAATAGTTGAAAACACGAATCTGTTCAAATGAATGTTCTGTAGAGTAGAATTATTTCATTTTATTTAGTGTACAGCTGTTATGTTAGAAATAGTTGAAAACACGAATCTACACAAACGAATGTTCTGTAGAGTAGAATTATTTCATTTCATTTAGTGTACAGCTGTTATGTTAGAAATAGTTGAAAACACGAATCTGTTCAAATGAATGTTCTGTAGAGTAGAATTATTTCATTTTATTTAGTGTACAGCTGTTATGTTAGAAATAGTTGAAAACACGAATCTACACAAACGAATGTTCTGTAGAGTAGAATTATTTCATTTCATTTAGTGTACAGCTGTTATGTTAGAAATAGTTGAAAACACGAATCTGTTCAAATGAATGTTCTGTAGAGTAGAATTATTTCATTTTATTTAGTGTACAGCTGTTATGTTAGAAATAGTTGAAAACACGAATCTACACAAACGAATGTTCTGTAGAGTAGAATTATTTCATTTCATTTAGTGTACAGCTGTTATGTTAGAAATAGTTGAAAACACGAATCTGTTCAAATGAATGTTCTGTAGAGTAGAATTATTTCATTTTATTTAGTGTACAGCTGTTATGTTAGAAATAGTTGAAAACACGAATCTACACAAACGAATGTTCTGTAGAGTAGAATTATTTCATTTCATTTAGTGTACAGCTGTTATGTTAGAAATAGTTGAAAACACGAATCTACACAAACGAATGTTCTGTAGAGTAGAATTATTTCATTTTATTTATTTTTATTTTATTTCATTTACGGGCAGGACGTAGCCCAGTGGTAATGCGCTCGCTCGATGCGCTGTCGGTCTGGTATCGATCGCCGTCGGTAGGCCCATTGGGATTTTTTTCGTTCCAGCCAGTGCACCACGACTGACATATCAAAGGCCGTGGTATACTATCCTGTCTGTGGGAAAGTGCATATAAAATATCCCTTGCTGTATTAGAAAAAAAATGTACCGGTGTAAAAGGAACGCAGGTCCGTAGGACCTCGGGTTCTAGGAACAGTAGTCCTATCGGACCTCCATAGCTTAGGAACCATAGTCCTACCCGGACTTTCATACCTGGTTTATGTTTACGTTGTTTTTATTCTAGGACTTGTATTCCTACCGGACTTAAATTACTTCCAGTGACAGAAATACTAGTCCGGCAAATTAGATGTCCGTTTGTTATACTCTGCAATTTGCACGAGCTGTCAGAAAGACACGAGAGAAAAAAAGTGAGGTTTTGGCAGCCTTCCCTCGTAGTGTGATGGATATGTGTACGAGTCTCTTAAGATTATTGTGGGTTCAAATCTATCAAAAAAATATTTTTAAGTTTGAGTATCAACTTAATATTTTTTTTACGTCATAGACTTGTTGATCAGACACATGAGTGAATTTTTGTAATCGTCTTACATTTTTGTTAGCATATTGAAGTAGGACGAATATCTTGCTATTTTCAAAAGTATATAATGCAACTACAGATATAAAGTAGGCTATATATGGTCATGTGTTCAAAACGAAAAAATGCATGAAAACCCCCCAACAAAACAATATGTAGCCCAAAATTGTTTTAAAAACATATACATTATGTAAATAAAAACGAGTAACTAAAAAAACCCTTAACATTTGGAGAACAACAAAAGACAATTTCTATATACACCAACATAATTTTTAATAATATGTTTTATAAGTTTATATTTTGACAGTAAGTCACAATCCGATTAATTGCGATTTTCTTAATTTTTGTCCGATCGGACTTCCATTCCTCGGAATTCTAGTCTGTGGGACTTGCATTCCTAGGAATTTAAGTCTATGGGACGTGCATTCCGAGGAATGTAAGTCCGTGGGACTTTTATTCCTGGTACTCCTAGTCCACAAGACTTTCAATCCTAGTATTCCTAGTCCTCTGGAATTTATTTCCGATATTTTGCTTATGATTCCTAAACATCCCTGAAATAAAACTTTGAACACTGAACTTAGTTCTAGTAATTAGTACTAATAACTAGTACTATAATGACCACTTACTACAATATAAAAATAACAGGAATAATAAGCATGAACAATTGCCTTTTATTGATGAAAAATTAAAAATAGCATCAGAACACTTGAAATTAATTATCACTTACTGCCTAATGGCAGTTTTGACCATCATAAGCATAAGAGAGGAGTTGGGGAAAGGGTCTCTGTATTATTATATCTGTCCGTTAAGGAACATCATAAGCTTTTGAGACTGGGTCGGGGGAGGGGGCACTCCCCCAAGTGCTGGTGGGGGGGGGGGGGGGGGGCAATGGACACGATCGGGCAAAATGAGCTAGCCTGAAATCTTCACAATTTTTTTTCATCATTCTACTCACAATATTAGTTGTAATCCATGTAAAAATGCAGACTGATTTGTTTGGAATCCTATATAGCGTCTTGGTAGTAATGCGAATATAAATATACGTTGTGTTCCAGATTCGGACATTTTCGTTTCATTCGGGCAATAAAAATCAGCCTGCCCCCCCCACCCCCACCCCACCCCCACTCCCAAAAAGGGAACCCGAATGTCTATTGTAACCAAAACTTTCAAGTGTAAAAGTTTAGTTAGTCTGTTTAAAAGGATCTTTGTAAATTGTGTGCGCATTTTATTGACAGTATGATAATTGTTCAGGAGTTGCTGTTTTGTTTTAGTCGGTGTAGTAGCCCAATGAGCTGCTAAAATCCACTCTTAGTCATTGATATTTCTATTAATTGATAAACCGTAATACAAACCATTTAACATATTTTTGTATCGATGGTTGGTTGGGACTAAGATATCAGAGTCCAGAGTCTGATATGCCATATGTTAGACCAAATTAATGTTTGAAAATGAGCAAAATTAACAAAACAGGCACATGTTCAGTAAGTTATGCAGGGGAGGGGGGTCTAGACTGTGGCAAGTAGAAATTTGCTTTGAAGAGGGGTGTTTAGACCACGCCACCCCACCCCACACCCTATGTACACGTACCTGCAACATTAATGACAACAAGGCACAAATTTAAAATTATATAATAACAAGATAATTTATATAACGCAAATATCACAATTTTATAGTTGAATTATTATTAATATTATTATCAAATACCAGTACATGATGTCTAACAGATAACTGTGTTGGTATATCATATGGGCAAGTTATACTTATTTGCGAGTACTAATACATGCTTCGGATTATGGAAAATCATTTCGAGTTACATTTAAATGTTTAAACATTTATTAGTTGGAACAACACGCAATGAATACAGGCCTTGGTTCTACTCATTTAATAAGGTCAGCAAAATGTGTACATACTCTTGCAAATGAAATAAATGGAAAATATTGTCTTTTTAATGATTGTAATTACATATCAAATATATTTTTCTGCATAAAATATTAGTGGCTGTATATTAAACGTGTTTCTGATCGTTTTAATATTTGTACTAGGTTAAATGTCATTTTATTTCCTAAAATATATTTTTTTCGTACGTACGAAATTATTTGAAAACAAAATCAAGTATGGGCTTCTTACAAATATTAAGACAACCAGAAACACATTGAATATACAGACACTGATATTCTAAACAAGAAAATGTATTTAATATGTAAGTTTAATCGTAGAAATATTTTATTAGTAGAAAACATCTTACAATGCAGCAAACTCGGGAATGTCCCTTTAATTAAATAAACCAGAAAGGAAACTGCTTTTCGTTTTGAATAAATGAATGAATGAATGAATGAATGTTTAACGACACCCCAGCACGAAAAACATACATCGGATATTGGGTGTCAAACTATGGTAATGCAAATAAATAAAGTGATGATCAACATCAATATAAAAATTCAAGATTTAAACAAAAACAGTGTAAAGAACTGTGCAAAAACACAAATATCACAGAGAGACGTAGCCCAGTGGTACAGCGCTCGCTTGATACGCGGTCGGTTTGGGTTCGATCCCCGTCGGTGGGCCCATTGGGCTATTTGTCGTTCCAGCCAGTGCACCACGACTGGTATATCAAAGGCCGTGGTATGTGTTATCCTGTCTGTGGGATGGTGCATATACAATATCCCTTGCTGCATTAGGAAAAATGTAGCGGGTTTCCTGTGATGACTACGTGTCAGAATTATCAAATGTTTGACATCCAATATCCGATGATTGATTAATCGATGTGCTCCAGTGGTGTCGTTAAACAAAACAAACTAATGACTACGTGTCAGAATTACCACATATTTAACATCCAATAGCCGATGATTAATTCACCACTGTGTTCTAGTGGTGTCGTTAAACAAAACAAACTTTTTTTCATTTCGTTTATACTTATGTCCGTACTTATATCGAATTAAGATTCTGGGCATACATCTCAGCTATCTGGGCTATCTGTCCAGTACAGTGTGTTAGCGGTTCGTGTTGTTATTTTTGTTAGACGAATCTACACGGATATATTATATTCTATACAATATTTATAATACGTTGTCATTCTTTATTTCTTGAGTACATGTATCTATGTTTCTTTGGAGTAGGACGGGTCGGAGCCTAGTGGTAAAGCGTCCGCTTGATGCGCTGTCGTTTTAGGATCGATCTCCGTTGGTGGGCCCATTGGGCTATTTCTCATTCCATCCAGAGCGCCAGGACTGGTATATAAAAGGCCGTGGTATGTGCTATCCTGTCTGTGGAAAAATGCATATAAAAGATCCCATGCTGTATTAGAAAACATGCAGCGGGTTTCCTCTGATGACTACTTGTCAGAATGACCAAATGTTTGACATTTAATAGGCAATGATTAATTAATCAATGTGCTCTAGTTGTGTGGTTAAACAAAACAAACAAACTTTAACTATGTTTCTTTCTTCGTTTTAACAAGTTATTTCTATTAATGATATAACTCTTGACTTAGACTCCCATTACAACCTAAAATAATAAACCTACCTTTTCTCTCTCAACTCTGGCGACTAAATGTTGTTTATTTTCTCATTTTTATTTTATACCTTCACATCCAGGACGTATGTTACCACGACGACGCTTCTGTAATATAAAATATTTCAATCACAGTGCCGGGGGTAATAAAATCAGGGAAAAAACACAACAATTATACAACTATCTTCGTTGTAGCGATAATATCTGGGTGCGTAGCGCTGCGACTGGGCGCCGTTAATTTAATGACCTTGGTTAGTATCCTTAAAACGTCTTCTGTGTCAATCGGCCATTAAATTTCCAAGTCTATGTTATTATCTATTCAGTACTCCCGGATGCAAAGTGTCCTCGACAAAGAAAGGCATTTTTAATAAATCAGCTCCTCCTGAGTTTTTTTTTCTTCTTCTTATTATTATTATTATTTTAACCTGGATATAACTCCAGCTTCAGCCGTGGTATGTGCTTTCCTGTCGGTGGGAAAGTGCATATAAAAGATCCCTTACTGCATTTGGAAAATGCGTATTTCCTCTGTTGACTACGAGTCAGAATTATTAAATGTTTGACATTCAATTGCCAATGATTAATTAATCAATGTGTTCTACTTGTGTTGTTAAACCAAACAAACTTCTTCTTATAAATATGTATGTATTTTTCGGCACAATAAAAATGTATATTTCACATATAAAACTGGAACACTCCTCAGAGTGTACGTATTTTGTGGATGGCACCAGGTATGATTATTATATTGCCATCAAAATTGATCGTAGGGCTAGTTACGATAATATTTAATATTAACAATTTATGAATATAGTCTATATTATTTTCATATCATATTGAACCTGGGTTCAGGTAAGCTGTTATTGTGATACAACTCTACTGTTAGCCTAGAAATCGGTCAAGAACGTATGAAGACTGTATTACATATATTATTTCTTCCAAGGCTATGTTATTATCTATTCAGTACTCCCGGATACAAAGTGACCTCAACAAACAAATGCATTATTTATAAATCAGCCCACCTGGGTTTATTTTTTCTTATTATTTTTTTTTTTTTAACCAGGATATAACTCCAGCTTCAGAGATGTGGGGCAGTGATATTCCTTTCGCGTTTCCGATACTTATGCATATTATTTTTTAAAACCTATTAGACACCTGAAAAGATAAACGTTGTCAAAGGGGCCATCCATAAAGTAGATATGCACACAATCTGAGATTTTATACACCTTTTGTACGTTTGATCATTACCCCCGCACCCCGTCATGTACGTCCATCTTTCACACTGAAAACTACACTGTATTGTATATATACACTAGAAACAATTCATTAACAGATTGGCATGTGTACTGCCAGGGACACCTGCCCCCTCCCCCCACTACGCTCTTCATATAATACATGGCGTGTGTTATTATATTGTATATATACTAGAAACAATTAATTAACAGATTGGCATGTGTACTGCCAGGGACACCTCCCCCACCCCCCACTACGCTCTTCATATAATACATGGCGTGTGTTATTATATTGTATATACACTAGAAACAATTAATTAACAGATTGGCATGTGTACTGCCAGGGACACCTGCCCCCTCCCCCCACTACGCTCTTCATATAATACATGGCGTGTGTTATTATATTGTATATACACTAGAAACAATTAATTAACAGATTGGCATGTGTACTGCCAGGGACACCTGCCCCCTCCCCCCACTACGCTCTTCATATAATACATGGCGTGTGTTATTATATTGTATATACACTAGAAACAATTAATTAACAGATTGGCATGTGTACTGCCAGGGACACCTGCCCCCTCCCCCCCACTACGCTCTTCATATAATACATGGCGTGTGTTATTATATTGTATATACACTAGAAACAATTAATTAACAGATTGGCATGTGTACTGCCAGGGACACCTGCCCCCACCCCCCACTACGCTCTTCATATAATACATGGCGTGTGTTATTATATTGTATATACACTAGAAACAATTAATGAACAGATTGGCATGTGTACTGCCAGGGACACCTGCCCCCTCCCCCCACTACTCTCTTCATATAATACATGGCGTGTGTTATTATATTGTATATACACTAGAAACAATTAATTAACAGATTGGCATGTGTACTGCCAGGGACACCTGCCCCCACCCCCCACTACGCTCTTCATATAATACATGGCGTGTGTTATTATATTGTATATACACTAGAAACAATTCATTAACAGATTGGCATGTGTACTGCCAGGGACACCTGCCCCCTCCCCCCACTACGCTCTTCATATAATACATGGCGTGTGTTATTATATTGTATATTATTACCATGCATGTATTACCCATTTACTATGGAGTTTTATTGATTCTATTCTGACGCATCTTACCATTACCCGCAATGTGCACATTATATTATTTTATTTATAAATATGTGTGGGTGCGGGATTTGTCTCAGTCGGTTGAACGCTCGCCTGAGGTGCATGCGTCGCAGGATCGAACCACCTCAGTGAATCCGATCAACAGATTTTTTGGTCTCGTTCCAAGCAGTGCAAAACAACTGGTTAAAGGCCGTGTTATGTGCTTTCCTGTCGGTGGGAAAGTGCATATAAAAGATCCCTTGCTGCATTTGGAAAATGCGTATTTCCTCTGTTGACTACGCGTCAGAATTACCAAATGTTTGACATCCAATTGCCAATGATTAATTAATCAATGTGTTCTAGTTGTGTTGTTAAACCAAACAAACTTCTTCTTATAAATATGTATGTATTTTTCGGCACAATAAAAATGTATATTTTTCATATAAAACTGGAACACCCCTCAGAGTGTACGTATTTTGTGGATGGCACCAGGTATGATTATTATATTGCCATCAAAATTGATCGTAGGGCTAGTTACGATAATATTTAATATTAACAATTTATGAATATAGTCTATATTATTTTCATATCATAGTGAACCTGGGTTCAGGTAAGCTGTTATTGTGATACAACTCTACTGTTAGCCTAGAAATCGGTCAAGAACGTGTGTTAAAATGTTGGGCGTCTTGGAGGAAAAGAAAGGAATGTGTGGGCTACGTTAGACTGGTTTATACGCTTCATCGCGGTAACTCATACATGTCCACGCCGCGAACCAATCAAATAGTTCGTGAACGTTAGCGAAACATAAGCAGGCTGAACTTGTAGTAGCTTAACGACAGCTCAGCATATTTTTTTTAAAGGGGCTGTCTCAAAATTGCATTTAATGTCCAAATTTATGTATTAATTTTTGCTTTGAAATGTAAAGATTATATCAATATGCTCCTAAAAATATTCAACAAATAACTGCATTTATTGGTAGAAAAGTGAATAAGCCGACGCTTATGCCTATGATCCGGTTAAAAGTTAGTCATGAAAACAGCGCACAGCACGTACACATCCTATTTACAATTATAAATCCCACGGTACAGTAAACAAGAAATTTTATTTCAGTCCGTTTTGCAGTCCATGTATTTTGAAGACTCTGTATTACATATATTATTACTTCCAAGTCTATGTTATTATCTATTCAGTACTCCCGGATACAAAGTGACCTCGACAAACAAATGCATTATTTATAAATCAGCCGACCTGGGTTTTTTTTTTCTTCTTCTTCTTTTTTTTCAACCAGAATATAACTCCAGCTTATAAAGATTATATCTTAATCATTATGCTCCTAAAAATATTCAACAAATAACTGTATTTATTGGTAGAAAAGTGAACAAGCCTACGCTTATGGCTATGATCCGGTTAAAAGTTAGTCATGAAAACAGCGCACAGCACGTACACATCCTATTTACAAGTATAAGGCCCATGGTACAAGAAATTTATATTAAAAAAAAAATTCGATTAGCATAAGTTTGTGTTTATTTTCAGTCCGTTATGCAAGTCCATGCATTTTGAACACTCTGCATTTCGACATATATTATTATTATTATTGATTTAATCGTATACGAACACCATTTTGTAGAGACGGTGAACTTGTTGTATGAATACTGAAAAATGATGTACGAATGTTTTCTTACATGCTTGGCTAACCGACATTCATATTTGTCACGTTGTTATGACGTTATCGCAGTTTCCTTCGTTTGTTCTTCTCTCAGATCGGGAAGAGTTGGAGTGCAGTAACAAGGAAAGCATGAGCGCCAAACGGGGGTCAATGGTAAAATTTAATACGTTATTTTCTTTCTTATTTACAGTTCTTTCTCTTTTTTAAAAAAGAAGAAGAAGAAATATTATCCATGAAAAGTACACGAAGTTCATAATAAGAACAAATCCTTTCATGAATTCCTAGTGGCGTTTGTGGAAAGCAAATGGATATTTAATTCACACGACAAGGTCGCGGTTTGTGCTATCATGTCTGTGGCATGGTTCATTTAAAAGATCTTTTGATACTAATGCAAAAAATGTTGCTGGTTTCCTCTCTAAGACGATATGTCAGAATTGAAACCCTATCGCCGATGTTAAATAAATAAGTGTGCTCTAGTTTGCTTGTACTTAAATGAAACAAAACTTTAATTAACCTGACAGTACAAGCATTCTGAGAGTACTGCTAAAGCAATACATGTCCTCTGCCGAGCCCAGCAAATTGTCATATCTCCTAATGGCCCGATCACACTGGCCCGAATGCCATTCCGTTTGTTTTCCGAATAGGAATTTGGGTGTTCGGGGAGCGAACGGATCATATTCGGGAAGCATTCGGTGTGTTCTAGGAGCATACTGGCTGTTCGGCTCCGTACGGATGCATACGGAACGGCATTCGGTAGCTCCAAAAATTTGTTGTGCATGTTCAAAATAATTTTCATCGACCATCCGAATGTGGCGTCCATGTCTATTCGGGAAGTATTCGGGAAGCATTCTAGGAGCATACGGCATGTACGGAAAACGTTCGGGAAGCATGCGTCTAGTTCTTGGTGCATTCTGAATGAAAATTTGGAGGTGCTGGGTTCCGTATGCTTTTCGAACACCCCGAATGGACCTAGAACATGACGAATGCTTTCCGAACGTTTTCAGTATCCTTTCCGGATTTCTTTTTCATTTATGCCGCCGAATGTATAACGAATAGCCAGAACCCTTCCAGTATTCTTTCAGAACATTTTCCGAACATTTTCCGAACTGCTCGTACACTTCCAGAATGCACAGTATGTTCCGTATGCTTTCCGAACACCCCGAATGGACATATAACATGACGAACCCTTTCCGAACGCTTTCCGAACCCTTGCGGAAAGCATGCGGAAAGAGTTCGGTCCATTCTAGGTCGATTCGCCGTGTTCTGAAAGCATACGGAAAGCGTTTGGAAAGGAAACCTTTCGAAGTCAACATGCGGGAAGTATTCGGTCTATTCTGAAACCATTCTGAAAGCATACTGAAAACATTCGGAAAACAAACGGAAAGCATTCGGTGATACATTGGGGAAAACACATTCGGAGGGACATTCGGCCAGTTTAAAAAATCACATCACTTTCGTATACGGAAAACAAACGGAAGCTCATTTGGGCCAGTGTGATCGCCCCATAAGTTCAAGGGCCATAACTGTCAACATTGGGTAAATCGCCACAAAAGTCTAATTTGATTGGTAAATGTACATGGTAAAACTTTATAAAAAAGCTTAGCTCAGCGTCTTGAGACATTGCGAAAAAAAGTCCGGAATTCTGTATGTGTGACAGGCGGACAGACGGACGGATGGTGACAAAACTAATATAACTACCTCGGAGTGAGAAATAATGGTTCAAGGAGAATACTTTTTAGCTTCCCTTTAACATGTGTGAATTTATGTATCATCATTATGGTAATGTCTTAAATGGCTCCCCATAAACTTAAGTTAGGGGAGCAATCAATCACTCTCCTCAATTTTTCTCATGTCGAGTTTGCCGCTAATTGCTTTAAAGTCGCTTATTTATCACGTCTGTTTGTATATTTCGTAGATACATTGAGCTGGTAGTCTGGCTGTTCGCCTGAGATACAGGCGCAGATCCAGGATATCCTTGGGTGGGGGTGGGGTGGGGTGGGTGGGGGTGGGGGTGGGTGGGACGGTGGGGGTGGAAACTAAGACAAAAGGGGAGCAAAGATCAAATCGTGAAAAGAAGGAAGGAAATACTGTATTTAACGACGCACTCAACACATTTTATTTACGGTTATATGACGTCGGACATATGGTTAAGGACCACCAGTCGTAGGGCATATATATGGATAGATGGATGGATACATGGATGGATGGATGGATAGATAGACAGACAGACAGATAGTTAGATAGTTAATTAGACAGACAGACACATATATAGATTGATAGATAGATAGATAGATAGATAGATAGATAGATAGATAGAAAGACAGACAGATAGATAACACGTGTGCACACGTATGTAACACAAACACAAGTATTACAACAAATTATATAATTTCAGCGATTGTTAAAGCAGTAAAATTGTATAAACGTATCAAAACAAAAACTATTGTGTTATATAAATAATTATGGAATATATACATATCAAAACCATAAAAAAAAGTAATTTTAAAAAAATAGTCATATTAATGTTGTAATACACTAAAATATAAAAAATATGATATTCAACTTTCCTAATATTTTCACTTCCGGTTTATAGTCACTTGTTAGTTTGAGATATCGTAAACGCAGAATATTACAGCTGGAACTCTTTATACAATGCAATGTTGGAAAGCAATGTTATATCAATGTTGCTAAGAGACTGGTCTATAAATGTTTACTTTATCGCCAAGTACTACATTATAAAATAACTACACGCACAGCGAATCTAGCATTTTGATTGGTAGTCGTCTGCCTGTCAGTGGTTAATTTTTGTCCATGTAGTCACACACATCAGGCTTTTTTGCCAAATTAATACAAAACAAAAATACTGTAAATATGTAAATAAACATGGATCTCTCTCTCTCTCTCTCTCTCTCTCTCTCTCTCTCTCTCTCTCTCTCTCTCTCTCTCTCTCTCTCTCAGATACACATACATGTGTATGCATTTCATTTTAAGCACTTAAATACAGTTTGTATATTTCAAAGCACCATTGGTTGTTAGCTAAGTAAAGCGTATCTAATGTTATGTCATCAATGTAAAAAACAATTTGCCAAACCGATTTACCAGACTTTGAACAAAAATATAATGCAAATCTAGAAAGCTGATATTAAAAGCACCACACGTTCGGAAATCCGCGTCAAGAATCTTATCCAGTCAGTGCTGTTATCCAGTCATTAATGTCGCCAGCGCCACGTGTGGCTAATCCACATACATGTTTGTAAATTATTTCGTCACACCATAGTTGTTGGTTTTTTTGGTTTGGTATTGCAAAACCATGACAGTTTTATTGCAAATGTGTTTACCAAATCCACGATAACCATTCAGATGACGTTATATTCTAACATAGGCGTACGAGACGGAATGGGGGGGGGGGGGGGGGGGGGGGGGGGGGGTGGGGGGTGAGAGTGGGAGCGAAGGGGGGGGGGGTAGTGCAGGAAGGCAAAAATGATAAGAGATAAACGGACAAAATAAACAGCCCTGTAACCTTTTTACCATGTTTTTCAGTCATTCTACTCACAATATTAGTTATAATCCATGTAAAATTGCATAGTGATTTGTTAGCTACATGGGGCGAGACGTAGCTCAGTGGTAAAGCGCTCGCTTAATGCGCGGTCGCTTTGGGATCGATTCCCGTCATTAGGCTATTGTTCGCTCCAGCCAGTGCACCACGACTGGTACATCAAAGGCCGTGGTATGTGCTATCCTGTCTATGGGATGGTGCATATAAAAGATCCCTTGCTGCTAATCGAAAAGAGTAGCTCATGAAGTGACGACAGCGGGTTTCCTCCCTCAATATCTGTGTGGTCCATAACCATATGTCCGACGCCATATAACCGTAAATAAAATGTGTTGAGTGCCTTGTTAAATAAAACATTTCCTTCCTTCCTGTTAGCTAAATAGCTATTTGGTAGTAATGCTAATATGAATAAATGTTGTAATCCAGATTCGGGTTGTTGTTTTTTTAATTCAGGCAAGCATCAGCCTGCCCCTCCCCCCCCCCCCCCCCCCCCCCCCCCGAAATGGAAGTCCGTACGCCTATGTATTCTAACACACAAAACACGATCGATTTCAAGGTTACACGTCACATTTTGCCTGTCAAACCACCAGACGTAAAATTCTTCGTCAGACCACGACCGTTTCGTTATATTTTGACCACAGATGTCTAACCAGATCCATGACGAGCATTTCATTGACGTTATACTCCAACATCATTAACAGGAAGACGCCGTCGGTGGTCAGGTAGTCACGCGTGAACTTCCCTTCAGCGTGGGCCTTTCTCAGGCCTTTGTGAACCAACATGAGATACTTGTACACGTATTTGATGCGATTCGAGGGGAAGGTAAGCTTTATCAACCAGCTCAGGTAGCTGTAGATATTAACGATAGCTACGAAGCAAATCCAGAACCAGAGAAAGGCGAAGACCTTCTCGTTGAACAAATTCACAGACAAGACGCACTGGACCGTGAAACGTTGGATGTTCTGCATCTGGCGGATCTCAAAGTCGCACAGGGTGACTCTGGGAAATCTCGGTGATTCTCGCAGCTCGTTGTTATTGACGAGATGGTCTATGACCTCCACGCCATACAGGATGTAATCCATAGCCAGGAATTTGTTGAGAAGAAACAGCAGTGCGAAGGTCATGAAGATGTAGAACAATTTGATGCCCAGGTACAAGCCCGTCAGGTAGGTTCCGGTCCGGCGACCCAGGCAGAAACAACACAGCGAGGAAACCTTCTCTATACACGAGTGCAGGAAGCCGTACTCAGAGCGCTTGGAAGTCTTCAAGGTGAGGTCGAAAACTGTGGCGAGCGCTTCCACGCTGGTCTCGCACTTTGCCCCAATCTGAGCGCCCTCCGCCATGAAGATGATCTTCTTGAGGTTGAAGCCGGTCTTCGTGTTGAGTGCCTCCCAGAAGAGATTGGGCAGCTTGAAACACAGAGCCAGGAACAGCAGGATGATCGGCACCCACTGGTAGTACTTCACCTCCGTCTCGTTCCTCTCGTTCGGGTCCCACGGGACCATGTCGTCTGCTGGGATGTAGTAAGTGTCTTTGATCCAGCAGATGGCCTCCGTGTAGTTGCAGTGGCTGTCGGTGAACTCGGCGGGACACCAGCAGTGGATGGGGTCGCCCACATACTCGGTGAGGGAGATGAGGATGGCGAACACGCACAGGATGCAGACGCTCCACACGTGGTTAAGGCGGTCGCTCACGTCGTCGTCGTACCCGGATGTATGGATGTTCAGAATGGGCAGGTTACTCGCGGTGGCCGCCAGAGTCAACCTGTGAGAGAAAAAAACAGATAATTAGATTCAAATAAAACAAACTTTCTTTCTGACAGCCGGATTACAGATTATCTTCCATTGATTTACTCACAAGAGTTAGAAATCAATCTGATTAAAATGAGCTCTATTGGTCTGCCACAGGTAATAGTAATTAACCAGTGGAGCTAATTTTAATTAGAATGGATAGAAATAAAAGAAAGTATTAAATCACTTTCATTCCTCGATCTATGCACAGAGACTTAAAGCGACATTTGTCTCCAAACTAATCTGTATCACAAAAGGAATGACTTCAACTTTCCAATAGACAATTTTTCCTTTTCCTTTTTGTTGAGCAATATACTTTCTGCTCCAGCTTTTTGTGTCTACATATCACAACTTACAAAATACATTATGGTATGCTCAATGTATATAGATTCCAAACAACGCCATATCATTCTGGCAGAGAAGTTGAGCCATCAGGATTATGATATCCAGTGACTCCTGAGGGCATTCCAAAAGTTCTATGGTAGACACTTGGAGGCTATATCTAGTAACTACGATGCATCACGGACCAAAATGGTGGCTGATGATATTCCATATTTTGAACTTGTGCATACTTTTTCATGTTTTTGGTGAAACTCTTGCACATTTTGTGTCCTCGTTTTACACATAATAACGGGATTGACAGCTGTGGTGGCAGTACTAATGGTGGGTGTCACCGGTGGGGCAGGATATGCTCAACTTTCATGAACACCTGGGCCCGTGCTTATAAAACTTAAAGTCTAGACTTTAATAAAGTCCAGACTTTAACGTAATGCTATTTGAATGGCGTTGCCATGACGTTAAAGTCTGGACTTTATTAAAGTCTAGATTTTAAGGTTTATAAGCACGGGGCCTGATACAATCACTGTTTTGACAGTGATTCACGAATGCATGTCATATTTATTCCAATGAGCTCTGTCCTGTGCTAGTTTTGATTGAGTAAACTGGTCTGTGTGTGGCAGTCCTCTTTGTGGTGGTTCAGGAAGGATGCATTGTTCAGTAAAGGATCTCCTCGGGAGTGGCTGTCCTCCTATAGATGAGGCACTAGATAGAGATTCGTACAATCATCCACTATTTTGCCAGACGCCCATTCGTCTATGCATTGTACAGAGATACGGTCTTGATGACGGATGACTGTTTTGTTGTTCAGAGGTACTCGTTGTAGGGGCGAGACGTAGCCCAGTGGTAAAGTGCTCGCTTGATTCGCGGTCAGTTTGGGATCGATCCCCGTCGGTGGGCCCATTGGGCTATTTCTCGCTCCAGCCAGTGCACCACGACTGGTTCATCAAAGGCCGTGGTATGTGCTATCCTGTCTATGGGATGGTGCATATAAAAGATCCCTTGCTGCTAATCGAAAAGAGTAGCCCATGAAGTGGCGACAGCGGGTTTCCTCCCTCAATATCTGTGTGGTCCTTAACCATATGTCCGACGCCATATAACCGTAAATAAAATGTGTTGAGTGCGTCGTTGAATAAAACATTTCTTTCTTCCTTCACTTGGTTAACACGCGTACGATAAATATATCATTTTTTATTCATTTTATTTTTCAATAATAATGTAAAAAAAAAAATGTTTTAAATCATTTTTATTTAATTCAGCTTATATATTCTCCCCACGTTATTGCAAAAATATTTTAAAGTACGCACAATTATTATAATATATTTAATTTATAGATAATTGGTTTAATTTTAAGGCAGTTAAAGTGACGAAACATATCATTAAAACAATGATACAGTAACTTCTCCCCTGTGTGTGCTGTAACCTCACCGTGGTGCAGGGGTGTAACATTCTCTTTGAGAACCCCTGCGCGTGCTGTAACCTCACCGTGGTGCAGGGGTGTAACATTCTCTTTGAGACCCCTGCGCGTGCTGTAGCCTCACCGTGGTGCAGGGGTGTAACATTCTCTTTGAGAACCCCTGCGCGTGCTGTAACCTCACCGTGGTGCAGGGGTGTAACATTCTCTTTGAGACCCCTGCGTGTGCTGTAACCTCACCGTGGTGCAGGGGTGTAACATTCTCTTTGAGAATGGCCAATACAGCACAAATTGAAATTTTGAATAAAAGTCGGTATCTATCTGTGATATTTGTGTTTTTGCACGGTTCTTTACACTGTGTTTTTTTTAAATCTTGAATTTTTATATTGATGTTGATCATCACTTTATTTGTTTGCAGCACCATAGTTTGACACCCAGCCGATGTATTTTTCGTGCTGGGGTGTCGTTAAACATTCATTCATTCATTCATTCATACAGTAACTTCTGGACAGGTTATCCGATTTGCCTGCAATTTGGAACATTCATCACTTTGAGTATTTATAATTAAAGTTATGAACGTATTCAGACGCCTCGAATTCTTGGCCTCACATAAAGTCATTCTTATTTGGTCTAGGTCATAATCATTTTATGTTTGACTAAATATGCAAAGTTGGATTGTTGATAACACATGTACACTCTATTCATTTCTTTTCTTTCTAAGGGCCAAATGTACATACACTGTTAGATTTGTCCCACATAATAAGAACACCAACGCGTCGCGTCACACAAGCTACCCATTCCACCGGATAGAATAGGTTAAGCGCATACTTCAAAATGCTCGTTTTGGTGTCGGATTGAATTTGAAACTTTGCTCGTGTATTTGTTTTAAGTCATTCACATTAGGAGGTAAAGTAATATACAGGAGGCAGGAGGAGCTGCATTAATCATAACAAATTCCTGAATTAACCCATTTTGATTTGGTGATGTTTAGATAGTTTTGGTGTCGGACATTGATAGAAATCAAAGATATATATATATATATATATATATATATATATATATATATATATATATATATATATATATATATATATTAAGTGTTTTTTCTTCATTATTATACTTTATTAAGAAATGACAGTCATAACTTTTAAAGGGGCATTCCTGACTTTACATACTTTTCAACATGGCTTTTAATATGAATAAACTGGGTATTAATTACGTTGTCTTGCTTAGAATATTAATGAGTTTCTGGTATTTCTAATGTTTATAGTAGCTTAAACAAGATTTGTATCTAACCTGTACGAAATTATAGAAGGCAAAATCTAGTTTGAGCTGGTAATTTGAAATTTTGGGTCTGGTGTTGACCACTTTTGAAATATGCCTTTTTATACAAATACACTGGACATATTACAGTAAAATCTAATTCATCTTCAATGTCATCTCGATTACAATTACGACATTTTCTCTGTTATCGTTCAATTTCATGCTCAAGGAGTAGTTGGTGGGGTGAAACATTTAACTACAAGAAGAAACCCAACAACACCCCTTTCAACAATGGTCGTAGGTGCTGACAGGTTTTTGGTACATATTAATTATCATTAGCAGCAAGGATTCTTTTATATGCTCTTTCCCACAGACAGGACATTACATACCATGACCTACGATATACTAAGCCTGTAAGAAACGAACGGGGGAGGCGGGTGTGTGTATCTTTGGCCGCTAACTTAAGCACTAACACAAACGATTATCTATTCTTTTCTACATCTAAATAAACATAAAAGTAGGGCTTGTGACCTCACTAGGAACTGTGCCCCCTTGACTAGAGATTGTGCCCCCCCCCCCCCCACACACACACACACTCTCTCTCTCTCTCTCTCTCTCTCTGATTCTCTCTGTCTTTCTCTCTCTCTATCTGATTTTCTCTCTCACTCTCTCTCTCTGGTTCTCTCTCTGTCTTTCTTTCTCTCTCTCTATCTGATTTTCTCTCTCTCTCTCTCTCTCTCTCTCTCTCTCTCTCTGATTATCTCTTTCTCTCTCTTTCTCTCTCTGTCTGTATGTGTATGTCTCTCTCTCTCTCTCTCTCTCTCTGATTCTCTCTTTCTCTCTCTCTGATTCTCTCTCTGATTCTCTCTCTCTCTCTCTCTCTCTCTCTCTCTCTCTCTCTCTCTCTCTCTCTCTCTCTCTTCTCTCTCTCTCTCTCTCTCTCTCTCTCTCTCTCTCTCTCTCTCTCTCTCTCTCTCCAGAATTCGTTCCTACGGGCCTGATGGGTGGTGTACAAAAGCAGCGATTTAGCTGATTTATTGTTTATTGTGATAAAACATCATTGATGGTTACAGTTGTGGTTTTATTACCTTTGTTCAGTACAGTTACCATCACTAATACGTGTTCATAAAGAAAATATCTTCTTGGGATTTTTTTGTGTATGTTAGGTGGGGGCCTTTATTGTCCACTAAAGACTGGCGCTCGTTCGAGAAACTTCGCTTTATATAGAAATCCGTGACCTTTAGACAGTAAACAAGAGCCAAGGTCTTTTGTGGTTTGTTTGGGTTTACAAACTGGTTTCGTGTAAATCATTCCAAACAATCGGCGGCGTTTAGATCTCACTTTTTACAACAACAAACTAATTTCCACTGAAAGTAATGCTAGGAATTAAAACCGGATCTTTACCAATATAATGTATCACAGTTTAAAGCCTAAAGTAGATTAGTATTAAACTATGACTATAGATGGGCAATCAAAATAATACGACGCCATAATAGCGTTCGTTTAAAGGCAAGGCCAGTCCAGTAATACAACGGTTGAGGTTCAACAAAATTGTTAGAAAAGGTTTCTTGATTGATTTCAGATCTTTTGTTTAACCTCTACATGAATAATAGAAAAGTGTACCCAGATCTGACACTAGAAATACTAGAGCTGGGAGGTATTGAAATTTGAGGTTATTTATCGATATCGGTATTTTAGGGGTGATTTACCTCGGTATCGGTACGGTATTCAGTATTGACACAATACCGATATCAAGCGCTATTTTCGGTAGGCCTATACTCGGCTTTAAATGCATGCCTGTCTTATGGCTCACCCGCTAATTTCATCTAAATACAATTAAATTCCATACACAAGGCTCTCGTCTGATTTATACCAACCCACTTTGCGTTCGCCAGATATATTATTAGTGTTTTCAGAGAAATATTTTTCAATACCGAAATTTCGGTATTTTGAAATTTGCCAAGCACGGTAAATCGGTATTGATATAATACCGATACCGAACGGTATATACGGTATACCGCCCAGCTCTAGAAAATACCTCAAATTAGGTCAAATCCAAAATGGCCGTCATTAAAATTAACTAAAAATTAAAAAAAGAAGACCCCCCCCCCCCCCCACACACACACACATTATAAATATGGGACCAATTAAGATAAATACATGTATGACGAGTCTTTTCACAGTAGCTTGAAAAGATACATGCAATGGAAATTATATTTTATATGCATGGTCATCTGACAATTCAAGATGGCCACAAATATTTGACAAAACGTACAATATTATTAAATGTATACAAATAAAACCACTATTAAGTAGTTAAGATGGCTGTAACAACTACATCTGCAAACCCCTGGCTAAATTAAATGTTTATGCCAATATTCAAGATGGCTACCATACAATTTATTACGTATATGCTCTCTTATCAATGGATATTATGTAACAAAATATCGCAAAGTTAACACTACACTATTCAGAAGGTGATTTTCTGACATTTGCACACACATTAGTCTGTTGTGTCAGTGAAATCATGTGCTTTTCCATTCGTGAAGGTTATTTCTTTACTCTGACCACATGACAAATTACATTGGAGCCCATTTTTTGCAACATGAACGTGTGTTTTTGTCACACTTTCCAGTGCTGTTGCATCTAATGATTTGCATACCTCGACTGGGATCCGAACCCAGTACCTACTAGCCTGTAGACCGATGGCCTAACCACGACGCCACCGAGGCCGGTAAAATAAGTATAAATGAATGAATGAAAATGGTTGGTGACCCACTAAATAGCCTGACAAAACATTGTGTGGAAATATGTTCACTAACCACTAACAACTAACCTACTGTCCTGGACAGACATCTCAGATAGCTGAGGTATGTGTCCAGGACAGCGTGCTTAAAACTTAATTGGATATAAGCACGAAAATAAGTTGAAACGAATTGGAATGAAAATATATACATTACATTTATCTCGGAAGTACTGTAGTCAACCAGGTAAACAGTGGTCATACCCCACCTATTATCGATAGTTTGCTGCACAATATATACATTACATTTATCTCGGAAGTACTGTAGTCAACCAGGTAAACAGTGGTCATACCCCACCTATTATCGATAGTTTGCTGCACAATATATACATTACATTTATCTCGGAAGTACTGTAGTCAATCAGGTAAACAGTGGTCATACCCCACCTATTATCGATAGTTTGCTACACAATATATACATTACATTTATCTCGGAAGTACTGTAGTCAACCAGGTAAACAGTGGTCATACCCCACCTATTATCGATAGTTTGCTGCACAATATATACATTACATTTATCTCGGAAGTACTGTAGTCAACCAGGTAAACAGTGGTCATACCCCACCTATTATCGATAGTTTGCTGCACAATATATACATTACATTTATCTCGGAAGTACTGTAGTCAACCAGGTAAACAGTGGTCATACCCCACCTATTATCGATAGTTTGCTGCACAATATATACATTACATTTATCTCGGAAGTACTGTAGTCAATCAGGTAAACAGTGGTCATACCCCACCTATTATCGATAGTTTGCTACACAATATATACATTACATTTATCTCGGAAGTACTGTAGTCAACCAGGTAAACAGTGGTCATACCCCACCTATTATCGATAGTTTGCTGCACAATATATACATTACATTTATCTCGGAAGTACTGTAGTCAACCAGGTAAACAGTGGTCATACCCCACCTATTATCGATAGTTTGCTGCACAATATATACATTACATTTATCTCGGAAGTACTGTAGTCAACCAGGTAAACAGTGGTCATACCCCACCTATTATCGATAGTTTGCTGCACAATATATACATTACATTTATCTCGGAAGTACTGTAGTCAACCAGGTAAACAGTGGTCATACCCCACCTATTATCGATAGTTTGCTGCACAATATATACATTACATTTATCTCGGAAGTACTGTAGTCAACCAGGTAAACAGTGGTCATACCCCACCTATTATCGATAGTTTGCTGCACAATATATACATTACATTTATCTCGGAAGTACTGTAGTCAACCAGGTAAACAGTGGTCATACCCCACCTATTATCGATAGTTTGCTGCACAATATATACATTACATTTATCTCGGAAGTACTGTAGTCAACCAGGTAAACAGTGGTCATACCCCACCTATTATCGATAGTTTGCTACACAATATATACATTACATTTATCTCGGAAGTACTGTAGTCAACCAGGTAAACAGTGGTCATACCCCACCTATTATCGATAGTTTGCTACACAATATATACATTACATTTATCTCGGAAGTACTGTAGTCAGCCAGGTAAACAGTGGTCATACCCCACCTATTATCGATAGTTTGCTGCACAATATATACATTACATTTATCTCGGAAGTACTGTAGTCAACCAGGTAAACAGTGGTCATACCCCACCTATTATCGATAGTTTGCTGCACAATATATACATTACATTTATCTCGGAAGTACTGTAGTCAACCAGGTAAACAGTGGTCATACCCCACCTATTATCGATAGTTTGCTGCACAATATATACATTACATTTATCTCGGAAGTACTGTAGTCAACCAGGTAAACAGTGGTCATACCCCACCTATTATCGATAGTTTGCTGCACAATATATACATTACATTTATCTCGGAAGTACTGTAGTCAACCAGGTAAACAGTGGTCATACCCCACCTATTATCGATAGTTTGCTGCACAATATATACATTACATTTATCTCGGAAGTACTGTAGTCAACAAAGGTAAACAGTGGTCATACCCCACCTATTATCGATAGTTTGCTGCACAATATATACATTACATTTATCTCGGAAGTACTGTAGTCAACCAGGTAAACAGTGGTCATACCCCACCTATTATCGATAGTTTGCTACACAATATATACATTACATTTATCTCGGAAGTACTGTAGTCAACCAGGTAAACAGTGGTCATACCCCACCTATTATCGATAGTTTGCTACACAATATATACATTACATTTATCTCGGAAGTACTGTAGTCAACCAGGTAAACAGTGGTCATACCCCACCTATTATCGATAGTTTGCTACACAATATATACATTACATTTATCTCGGAAGTACTGTAGTCAGCCAGGTAAACAGTGGTCATACCCCACCTATTATCGATAGTTTGCTGCACAATATATACATTACATTTATCTCGGAAGTACTGTAGTCAACCAGGTAAACAGTGGTCATACCCCACCTATTATCGATAGTTTGCTGCACAATATATACATTACATTTATCTCGGAAGTACTGTAGTCAACCAGGTAAACAGTGGTCATACCCCACCTATTATCGATAGTTTGCTGCACAATATATACATTACATTTATCTCGGAAGTACTGTAGTCAACCAGGTAAACAGTGGTCATACCCCACCTATTATCGATAGTTTGCTGCACAATATATACATTACATTTATCTCGGAAGTACTGTAGTCAACCAGGTAAACAGTGGTCATACCCCACCTATTATCGATAGTTTGCTGCACAATATATACATTACATTTATCTCGGAAGTACTGTAGTCAACCAGGTAAACAGTGGTCATACCCCACCTATTATCGATAGTTTGCTGCACAATATATACATTACATTTATCTCGGAAGTACTGTAGTCAACAAAGGTAAACAGTGGTCATACCCCACCTATTATCGATAGTTTGCTGCACAATATATACATTACATTTATCTCGGAAGTACTGTAGTCAACCAGGTAAACAGTGGTCATACCCCACCTATTATCGATAGTTTGCTACACAATATATACATTACATTTATCTCGGAAGTACTGTAGTCAACCAGGTAAACAGTGGTCATACCCCACCTATTATCGATAGTTTGCTACACAATATATACATTACATTTATCTCGGAAGTACTGTAGTCAACCAGGTAAACAGTGGTCATACCCCACCTATTATCGATAGTTTGCTACACAATATATACATTACATTTATCTCGGAAGTACTGTAGTCAACCAGGTAAACAGTGGTCATACCCCACCTATTATCGATAGTTTGCTGCACAATATATACATTACATTTATATCGGAAGTACTGTAGTCAACCAGGTAAACAGTGGTCATACCCCACCTATTATCGATAGTTTGCTATTATCGATAGTTTGCTACACAATATATACATTACATTTATCTCGGAAGTACTGTAGTCAACAAAGGTAAACAGTGGTCATACCCCACCTATTGTCGATAGTTTGCTATTATCGATAGTTTGCTACACAATATAATTATGGCTTCGAAGCAATGAAGGGGCGGGACGTTGTCCAGTGGTAAAGCTTTCGCTCGATGTGCGATCGGTCTGGGATCGATCCACGTCGTTGGGCCCATTGGGCTATTTCTCGCTCCAGCCAGTACACCACGACTGGTATATCAAAGGCATGTGGTATGTGCTAACCTGTCTGTGG
>NC_054711.1:36257549-36315858 GCF_016097555.1 Gigantopelta aegis
AGTGCCACTACTGCTGTTACACCTACTGTACCATTGACTACTATTACTACTACTACTACTACTACTACTACTACTACTACTGCTTCTACTACTACTACTACTGCTACTACTACTGCTGCTGCTACTACTACTACTGCTGCTACTACTACTACTGCTGCTAATACTACTACTACTACAACTACTACTACTACTACTACTACTACTGCTACTACTGCTGCTGCTACTACTGCTGCTGCTGCTACTACTACTACTGCTGTTGCTGCTACTACTACTACTACTGCTGCTGCTACTACTACTACTACTACTGCTACTACTACTGCTGCTGCTGCTACTACTACTACTGCTTCTACTACTACTACTACTGCTACTACTACTACTGCTGCTGCCGCTACTACTACTACTGCTGCTACTACTACTACTGCTGCTAATACTACTACTGCTGCTACTACTACTACTACTGCTGCTGCTTCTAGTACTACTACTAATAGTACTATAACTACTACTACTAAACGTACTTCAACTACTACTACTACTGCGACTACCACCACTACTATTACCACTACTACTGCTACTACTACTACTACTACTACTGCTACTACTATTACAACTACTACATTACTACCATTACTACTACTACTATTACTACTATCACCACTATACTAATACTGCTACTGCTGCTACTACTACTATTACTACCTCCACTATTATTACTACTGCATTTGCTACTATTACTACTGCATATGCTACTACTACTACTGTTGTTACTAGTACTATCATTACTACTGTTACTGCTATTACTTCTACTATTACAATCACTACTAGTACAACTTCCATTACGATTACTATTACCACTTAATGTCCTACTATTCCAATCACTACTACTACAACTACCATTACGATTACTATTACCACTTAATGTCCTACTATTCCAATCACTACTACTACAACTACCATTACGACTACTATTACCACTTAATGTCCTACTATTCCAATCACTACTACTACTAACCATCTACTACAACTACCATTACGATTACTATTACCACTTAATGTCCTACTATTACAATCACTACTACTACAACTACCATTACGATTACTATTACCACTTAATGTCCTACTATTACAATCACTACTAGTACAACTACCATTACGACTACTATTACCACTTAATGTCCTACTATTACAATCACTACTACTACAACTACCATTACGACTACTATTACCACTTAACTATTATACTGCTACAACTTCTATTTTTATTCATCTTAACTGTACAACGATTGAAAGGAAAAACCACCAACAACAAAAACCCACCACCAACTAGCTATTCTAGTAGTATCCGTCATGCATTTTTACTTGATACCAGCCACGAAGTAAAATTTACATATATTCCCACGGAAATCAGAATAAGAAATTACCTACATCTTAAAATAGCATTTATACACGTAATGCATGGCGATATTTTAAAATCCAACTCATAACACGTCATTTGTATTCATTCATTTATTTATTTATTCATTCATTTGATCAACATTTGGCAACAATTCGTTTATTATCATTATTAAAATGTTAAGAAGAAAGAAAAACTAGCATATAATTTGAAAAAGATTAACATGGTAAACTTAAAAAATAAATATAAAAATATAAAATAAAAACACCATATATTTAATTAAACTGTATTTCGGAAAAATATATAATCATAATAGAGAGGTAAATAGTTTTTATCGTCTAATTTTCATATAACACAACTTTTCCAGATCAGCTGAAACAAAATGAAGAATCAAAATATGGTTAACAATAAACGTTTGTGATCTACATGTATTTACAAGTAAACAACAAATAATGGTAAAGAAAAGTTCACTTACATTATTAAGAGATATTCGTCACGCTTTCGGCCGAGCCAGGCTTTTCGTGGAACAAACTGCGACCGCGGTACACCTTACATATATATATACTGCCTATACTTAGTGATACGTGGAACGGGGATTCCCTCGCTTTTTTATTCCGCATAGGCGTACGGGCTCCAATTTTTGTATAGGGGGGGGGGGGGGGGGGGGGGGGGGGAGACTGATTTTTATTTGACTTGAACGAAAATGCCCGAATCTAGATAACAATGTTTATTCATACTGTCATTATTAGCAAACAGCTATATAGGGTTGTAAACGAATCATTACGCATTTGTGCATGATTCACTTAATTACAACTAATACTGTGGGTAGAATGCTGGAAATACATGGTGAAAAGGTTTCAGGCCAACTCATTTTATCTGAATGTTTGCATCATTCTCTCTCGTTCAGACGGATCCGGCTTCTCAAGATCTGTACTTCAGCACAGTACTACACCTTCAACATCTATTGACTGTCAATCTAGGGGTTTTCTTGACGGGATGCAACCCATCTCGTCCCCACAAGCTGTGCACCCTAACAGCCTTAAAGAGGCCACTCTCGTGGACATATAGATCGGACTTTAAACTATTAGACCTTCGTTCAAAAGTTTGTCAAAATTACTTTTTTTTTTCTTTTTTTAATATTATTAAATAGTCCGATCCTCTCTTCTTTCTCTTATTTATTTTTGGACTGTCCTTCTAAAATGCTCCAAATTATATAAATATTCGACCGAACAGTCAGTTCTTTTTAGTTTTGGTTTGTAACTTCTTCTTTTTTAAAAATTCTATTAACTTTTTTACTATTGCTATTTTCAAAATTCTGCTAATTTTCAACTCTACTACTACTACTACTACTACTACTACTACTACTAATGCTGTTACAACTACCATTTACTACTACTACTACTACTACTACTACTACTACTACTGCTGTTACAACTACCATTTACTACTACTACTACTACTGCTGTTACAACTACCATTTACTACTACTACTATTGCTGTTACAACTACCATTTACTACTACTACTACTACTGCTGTTACAACTACCATTTACTACTACTACTACTGCTGTTACAACTACCATTTACTACTACTGCTACTACTGCTGTAACAACTACCATTTACTACTACTACTACTACTGCTGTTACAACTACCATTTACTACTACTACTACTACTACTACTGCTGTTACAACTACCATTTACTACTACTACTACTACTGCTGTTACAACTACCATTTACTACTACTACTATTGCTGTTACAACTACCATTTACTACTACTACAACTATTGCTGTTACAACTACCATTTACTACTACTACTACTACTACTGCTGTTACAACTACCATTTACTACTACTGCTACTACTGCTGTAACAACTACCATTTACTACTACTACTACTACTACTACTACTGCTGTTACAACTACCATTTACTACTACTGCTACTACTGCTGTAACAACTACCATTTACTACTACTACTACTACTACTGCTGTTACAACTACCATTTACTACTACCACTACTATTGCTGTTACAACTACCATTTACTACTACTACTACTGCTGTTACAACTACAATTTACTACTACTACTACTACTGCTGTTACAACTACCATTTACTACTACTACTACTGATGTTACAATTACCATTTACTACTACTACTACTGATGTTACAATTACCATTTACTACTACTACTACTACTACTATAGTAACTGCTATTACTGCTGCCACTACTTCGTCTACTACTACTACTACTGCTGCTGCTTCTAGTACTACTATTATTACTACTACTGTTGCTACTACTACTGCTACTACTATTACTACTACTGCTGCTGGTGGTACTTCTACTACTACCACCACTACTACTACTACTACTGCTGCTACTAACACTACTACTACTACTGCTACTAACACTACTATTACCAGTACTACTGATGCTGCTGCTGTTACTACTACTACTAATACAACTACTACTACCACCACCACTACTACTACTACTACTACTACTACTACTGCTGCTAACACTACTATTACCAGTACTACTGATGCTGCTGCTGTTACTACTACTATTACAACTACTACTACCACCAACACTATACTAATACTGCTACTACTACTGATGATGATGCTACTAAAACTACTACTACTATTACTACTACTACTGCTGCTACTACTATTACTACCGCATTTGCTACTATTCCTACTACTACTATTATTACTACTGTTACTGCAGTTACTCCTGCTTTTACAATCACTACTACAATTACCATTACGACTACTATTGCCATTTAATGTCCTACTATTCCAATCACTAGTACTACAACTACCATTACGATTACTATTACCACTAGTATCACTGCTACAACAACTTCTATTTTTATTCATCTTAATTGTACAACGATGAAAGAAAAAACCAACAACAAAAACAATAACCCACCGACTAGCTATTCTAGCAGTATCCGTCATGCATTCTTTTTGATAGCAGCCAGGAAGTAAAATATACATATATTCTCGGAGAAATCAGAATAAGAAATTACCTACATCTTAAAATGGCATTTATACACGTAATGCATGGCGATATTTTAAAATCCAACTCATAACACGTCATTTGTAGTCATTCATTTATTTATTTATTCATTTATTTGATCAACATTTGGCAACAATTCGTTTATTATCATTATTAAAATGTTAAGAAGAAAGAAAAACTAGCATATAATTTGAATAAGATTAACATGGTAAACTTAAAAAATAAAAAAATAAAAAAATATAAAATAAAAACACCATAATTATATTTAATTAAACTGTATTTCGGAAAAATATATAATCATAATGGACAAAATATTTTATCGTATGGCTTTTACATAACACAACTTTTCCAGATCAAGTGAAACAAAATGAAGAATCAAAATATGTTTAACAATAAACGTTTGTGATCTACATGTATTTACAAATAAACAACAAATAATGGTAAAGAAAAGTTCACTTACATTATTAAGAGATATTCGTCACGCTTTCGGCCGAGTCCGGCTTTTCATGGAACAAACTGCGACCGCGGTACACCTTACATATATATACACTGCCTATACTTAGAGACACGTGGAACGGGGATTCCCTCGCTTTTTTTTATTCCGCATAGGTGTACGGGCTCCAATTTTTGTAAGGGGGGGGGGGGGGGGGGGGGGGGGGGGAGAGGCTGATTTTTATTTGACTTGAACGATAATGCCCGAATCTGGATAACAATCTTTATTCATACTGGCATTATTAGCAAACAGCTATATAGGGTTGTAAGCGAATCATTACGCATTTGTGCATGATTTACTGAATTACAACTAATATTGTGGGTAGAATGATGGAAATACATGGTGAAAAGGTTTCAGGCCAACTCATTTTATCTGAATGTTTGCATAATTTTTGCAAAACTTCGATGATTTGAGACTACGCCCCCCCCCCCCCCCCCCCCCCCCCCCCCCCCCCCCCCCCCCCCCACACACACACACACACACACTCCCCGTTAACGCGGTCTCGTATAGTCATGTTATTCCGCCAGGTACAAAAGTTCCATAGTTAAAAGTTTGTTTTGTTTAAAGACACCAGTCGAGCATAGGGTTTAGTTAATCATTGGCTACTGGGCGATAACAAATATTACAACCACCAGCTACTAATCGGGTTATTGTTGGGTGGGGAGTGGGTTTACGTAACCCCTATAAATAGTATTCAGTGGGGTTTTTGTGAGGAGGAAATGGGAAATACCTATTTAACTTTGCAAACAGTACACGCGGAACTTCGTTAGAATGGTAGAGAGATATGTTAAATAATATTTGTGGGTTTTGTTGGAAGAAAAGAGGGATATCTATATAGCCCATGTTGATAGTAGTGGTGGGTTTTGTTGGGAAGAAAAGACAGATATCTATATAGCCCATGCTGATAGTAGTGGTGGGTTTTGTTGGGAAGAAAAGAGGGATATCCACATAGTCCATGTTAATAGTACACGAGATTTTTTTTTTGAGGAATAGAGGGGTGCATGACTGATAATCGTCAAGAAGTATCGAGTTTTCCAAGAATTTAAGTAATTTTCCACCCAAAGCTGCTACTTAAAGGTGCACTATCAACGCTGTAAAACATAGAACTACGTGTTGTTAAGCTGCATCCTAACCGATCGCGTGCGACGCGAGCGATTTTTTTTGTTGAAACCATTGATTTCAATTGCTGCATCCTAACCGCACGCATAAGCCGTGACAGATTCATGTGGTCGAGCGCGCGACAAAATACCGATAGGAATTGTTTCTATTATTTGTCGCGCGACACGAGCGACAAACATTGATTAACTGATCAAACAACTTTCACTTGGCGATTTCAACTATTAATAACAATTTTAAAAAGAAGACTGTCGTTATGGTCGCGTCTGGTTAGGATAGAAATAGTGTCGTGTCGCACGCGTCTGGTTAGGATACAGCTTTATGTATCAAAGCTGTAACGTATATACGCTGTCGACGTAGTTAAATCTTGACGACACAAGGAGACACTGACAGTTTCACAATTAATACATTGAATTTTCGTATAATAAAACACATTTACATAACACAGGGTTAACATTTTAATATAAACAATCTATCTACTGATAGTATAAAGATATAAAAAGGCAGGCACGCGCACACTGCAATGGTGAGTATATGTTTGTGTTTGTCCGTCTGTGTTAGCATACTGTAGTCAGAGGAGATGTTGTCTGTATATGTATGTATGTCCGTCTGTGTCAGCATACTGTAGTCAGAGGAAGTTGTCTGTATATGTATGTCCGTCTGTGTTAGCATACTGTAGTCAGAGGATGTTGTCTGTATATGTATGCCCGTCTGTGTTAGCATACTGTAGTCAGAGGATGTTGTCTGTGTATGTATGTCCGTCTGTGTCAGCATACTGTAGTCAGAGGGAGTTGTCTGTATATGTATGTCCGTCTGTGTCAGCATACTGTAGTCAGAGGATGTTGTCTGTATATGTATGCCCGTCTGTGTTAGCATACTGTAGTCAGAGGAAGTTGTCTGTGTATGTATGTCCGTCTGTGTTAGCATACTGTAGTCAGAGGAAGTTGTCTGTGTATGTATGTCCGTCTGTGTTAGCATACTGTAGTCAGAGGATGTTGTCTGTATATGTATGCCCGTCTGTGTCAGCATACTGTAGTCAGAGGAAGTTGTCTGTGTATGTATGTCCGTCTGTGTTAGCATACTGTAGTCAGAGGAAGTTGTCTGTGTATGTATGTCCGTCTGTGTTAGCATACTGTAGTCAGAGGAAGTTGTCTGTGTATGTATGTCCGTCTGTGTTAGCATACTGTAGTCAGAGGAAGTTGTCTGTGTATATGTCCGTCTGTGTTAGCATACTGTAGTCAGAGGAAGTTGTCTGTGTATGTATGTCCGTCTGTGTTAGCATACTGTAGTCAGAGGAAGTTGTCTGTGTATGTATGTCCGTCTGTGTTAGCATACTGTAGTCAGAGGAAGTTGTCTGTATATGTATGTCCGTCTGTGTTAGCATACTGTAGTCAGAGGAAGTTGTCTGTGTATGTATGTCCGTCTGTGTTAGCATACTGTAGTCAGAGGAAGTTGTCTGTGTATGTATGTCCGTCTGTGTTAGCATACTGTAGTCAGAGGAAGTTGTCTGTGTATGTATGTCCGTCTGTGTTAGCATACTGTAGTCAGAGGAAGTTGTCTGTGTATGTATGTCCGTCTGTGTTAGCATACTGTAGTCAGAGGAAGTTGTCTGTGTATGTATGTCCGTCTGTGTTAGCATACTGTAGTCAGAGGAAGTTGTCTGTGTATGTATGCCCGTCTGTGTTAGCATACTGTAGTCAGAGGAAGTTGTCTGTGTATGTATGTCCGTCTGTGTTAGCATACTGTAGTCAGAGGAAGTTGTCTGTGTATGTATGTCCGTCTGTGTTAGCATACTGTAGTCAGAGGAAGTTGTCTGTGTATGTATGTCCGTCTGTGTTAGCATACTGTAGTCAGAGGAAGTTGTCTGTATATGTATGCCCGTCTGTGTTAGCATACTGTAGTCAGAGGAGTTGTCTGTGTATGTATGTCCGTCTGTGTTAGCATACTGTAGTCAGAGGAAGTTGTCTGTGTATGTATGTCCGTCTGTGTTAGCATACTGTAGTCAGAGGAAGTTGTCTGTGTATGTATGTCCGTCTGTGTTAGCATACTGTAGTCAGAGGAAGTTGTCTGTATATGTATGCCCGTCTGTGTTAGCATACTGTAGTCAGAGGAAGTTGTCTGTGTATGTATGTCCGTCTGTGTTAGCATACTGTAGTCAGAGGAAGTTGTCTGTGTATGTATGTCCGTCTGTGTTAGCATACTGTAGTCAGAGGAAGTTGTCTGTATATGTATGCCCGTCTGTGTTAGCATACTGTAGTCAGAGGAAGTTGTCTGTGTATGTATGTCCGTCTGTGTTAGCATACTGTAGTCAGAGGAAGTTGTCTGTGTATGTATGTCCGTCTGTGTTAGCATACTGTAGTCAGAGGAAGTTGTCTGTGTATGTATGTCCGTCTGTGTTAGCATACTGTAGTCAGAGGAAGTTGGTCTGTATATGTATGTCCGTCTGTGTTAGCATACTGTAGTCAGAGGAAGTTGTCTGTGTATGTATGTCCGTCTGTGTTAGCATACTGTAGTCAGAGGAAGTTGTCTGTATATGTATGTCCGTCTGTGTTAGCATACTGTAGTCAGAGGAAGTTGTCTGTGTATGTATGTCCGTCTGTGTTAGCATACTGTAGTCAGAGGAAGTTGTCTGTATATGTATGCCCGTCTGTGTTAGCATACTGTAGTCAGAGGAAGTTGTCTGTGTATGTATGTCCGTCTGTGTTAGCATACTGTAGTCAGAGGAAGTTGTCTGTATATGTATGTATGCCCGTCTGTGTTAGCATACTGTAGTCAGAGGGAGTTGTCTGTATATGTATGTCCGTCTGTGTTAGCATACTGTAGTCAGAGGAAGTTGTTTGTATATGTATGTCCGTCTGTGTTAGCATACTGTAGTCAGAGGAAGTTGTCACGTGTGATGTCTGTTCCACGATTAGTGACGTAAGAAATATGATATATGGCGGTATCACAGAACAGTATTTATATTGTTCATGTTTATTAGTCTGACAGCGGAAATATTTAATTGTAGCCAGCAGAATGTAACATCTCGCGAAATGCGATTTTAATCTACGCCCTTTTTTCGTAAGTCACGCCCCCATGTCACAAAGGAGTCTAATATGTTTCCGTAGGAAAAAAACATAAATATGAACGAGTAATACCGCCACTTTATTACAAAACCATACGTAACAATACCCTACTATATTTGTAAATTATGTCAAACAGTGGCGGATCCAGAAAATCCATTGGAGGTGGGGGGAGGGCAGTGACATGAGGTGTAATGGCAAGGGAACTTTGGGGGAGGTTTGGAGGGGGATCGTAAAAAAGAGAGAAGAAAATGAATATATAATAAACTTATAACTATAGCAAAATTTAGGAGGTGGGGCCCTGGGGTGCACGCCTAGAACCGCCTTTGTCAAATAGAGATATGTGTTATTGTAACCAGCATTTAATAAAATATTAAGTAATACAAACAGGTTTTATAACTGAACGTTATAATTAGCGTTTTTCAATGTGTTTTTTCTTCTAATCTGTACTTCCGATGTTTTGACGTACCTACGTAGTCCGATACACCTGCCGTCAAATGAGTTTATGACAGATGTATCGGACGCTGCATAGTTAATCGTTTGTAAACGTGACACAATTTTAATAATATGTGAATAATACAATATATCGCATAGCTATTTTGTTTTATATATATATGTGTAAAAATGAATATATAACCGTGGGTTAATCCATTATCTACCACCTACAGGTAAGGTGAGAGAATGGGGTTAAATGGCCTAACAACTGATACCGTGGGTATCATCCACTGAAGGCACTTTTTCTTTAATGTACGTGATATATTATATTACATACTATTTGGCTTATGTCAGGGCTTTAGATTGCACCAAAACTGCACATGTACTATATATGCTGGGGTTAGTTTTTGCAAAAGTTATAAACTTCAGATTTCAATTTTATCAGGGTAGATTTTCCATTTTATATGTAATGTTAATTTCAGCTAAATAAATATGACTTCTTATGCAAACACTGAAAATTAAATATGAATATGATGGATTAATCCATTATCTAAATGATCAGGGTATATTTACAATTAGTTATTTGTAAAAAAAATTGGTAAAGCATTAGCTTGATGATGCGAGGTCGGTCTGGGATCAATCCCCGTCAGTGGACCCATTGGGCTATTTCTCATTCATGCTAGTGCTCCACAACTAGTGTAACAAAGGCTGTGGTATGTACTATCCTGTCTGTTGGATGGCGCATATAAAAGATCCCTTGCTGCTAATCAAAAAGAGTAGCCCATGAAGTGGCGACAGCTGGTTTCCTCTCTCTATATCTGTGTGGTCCTTAACCATATGTCTAATGCCATATAACCTAAAAAAATGTGTCGAGTGCATCATTAAATAAAACATTTCCTTCCTTCCTTTATTTTTGTAAAACATATACCGAGTATGTGAATAACCTTACTGTATGTTTTCTATCATAGTTAGGAAAATGAGATTTTACAGTATCTAACTACCGAGGGTACAAGATCATCCACCAAGAGTAGTTTTCTTAATATGGTATATTAATTTATTTATTTATTAGCTACTGTATATTTCAGCTAAGTAAACACCTTCTTATGTATATCAATTATCTAACTGATAAAGTAGATTTTCAAATTATAAGAAATTATTATTATTATTTTGTTTTTAATTATTATTATTTTCTAATATTTGTGAATAACCTTACTTTATATTTACTATCAGTGCTAGGGATAGTTCTAGAAAAATCAGAAACTTTGGTACCTAACTACCGAGGGTACTTTTCCCAAAATATGGTATATTAATTTACTTATTCATTAGCTAATATATATTTCAGCTAAGTAAACACCTTCTTATATAAATAATAACAATTAAATATGTAAATGATGGATTAATCCATTATCTAAATGATCAGGGTAGATTTCCAAATTATAAGAAATTATTATTAGTAGTATTTTTATTATTATTATTATTTTAAATATATGTGAATAACTTTACTGTATGTTTACTATCAGTGCTAGGGATAGTTCTTGGAAATTGAGACACTTAAGATTTCAATAGGGTGGATTTTACAGTACATAACTACTGAAGGTACAAGATCATCCACCGAGGGTACTTTTTCCTTAAAATGGTATGTTATGTATTTGTTAGCTATTGCATATTTCAGCTAAGTAAACAACTTCTTATGTATGCACTAACAATTAAATAAGTATATGATGGATTATTTCAATTACACAATGTATTAATCACTCTGTATATTATTAAATACTTGTTACATTAACATTATTTGCAATAATTTTTATATATACACCAGGACATTATTCGATGTTGTAAAATCTTGATGTTCATCAACCGTTTGCTCATGAATATTCAGTAGACACTCAGTAGTTGACGACTTAGTCTCTACGATTTAGTCTATCCCGTCTGACAGCGGGTCGGCGTAACTTGGAGGCTGTATCGAATAGGGCTGCGTCGAATAGGGCTCATTTGCTATAACAAAAAATAAAACATCATTGAGAGAGAGAGAGAGAGAGAGAGAGAGAGAGAGAGAGAGAGAGAGAGAGAGAGAGAGAGAGAGAGAGAGAGAGAGAGAGAGAGAGACACACACACACACACACACAGGCAGAGAGAGAGACAGACACACAGAGAGAGGAGACAAAAAACCCACAGAGAAAGAGACAGAAATACAGAGAGGGACAGACAGGCAGACAGAGGGGGAGAGAGAGAGAGAGAGAGAGAGAGAGAGAGAGAGAGAGAGAGAGAGAGAGAGAGAGAGAGAAGGACGGAAAAAGTAGAAGAGAATGCTGTTAGTTTAATACCCAGGGTACGTAATTAGCTTTCGCGGCCTTAATATTCTAAAGGTCAAGGTTACGTCTCTCATTGACGACAAATGTCACTTCCAGACAAACAGCTAGGCTGTGTGCCTTTGAATCACAAACATAAATATCACAATATAATAACAATATATAATCATCATTCGTACCTTCGTGGCATGCTGATGGCGCAATGACGTTGTTGTTGGCGGCTGCATTTACGTTTCCGGGTAGTCGAACAACTAGAAACATAAAAAATATATATTATTATTGTAATTATCAACATCATTATCACAGATTGTTTTTCTGTCACGCAGAACGTCCGAGTTACATAGACATTAGACGATATAACTACATGATTACGATATAACTACATGATTACGTTATAACTACATGATTACGATATAACTACATGATTACGTTACAACTACATGATTACGTTACAACTACATTTACAACTACATGATTACGTTACAACTACATGATTACGATATAACTACATGATTACGTTATAACTACATGATTACTGATTACGATATCACTACATGATTACGATATCACTACATGATTACTTTATAACTACATGATTACGTTATAACTACATGATTACGTTATCAACAGATATTATTTAATGTCTATGTAACTCATTTATATCTGGGGTGGGACGTAGCCCAGTGGTAAAGCACTTGCTTGATGTGCGGTCAGTTTGGGATCTCTCTCTCTCTCTCTCTCTCTCTCTCTCTCTCTCTCTCTCTCTCTCTCTCTCTCTGTCTCCCCGTCTGTGTGTGTCAATCTATGTCTCGCTCTGTCTGCCTTTTTCTGTCTCTATCTGTCTCTATCTCTGTGTTTCTCTCTGTGTGTGTGTGTCTCTCTCTCTCTCTTTCTCTCTCTCTCTACCCCCGTCTGTGTGTGTCAATCTATGTCTCGCTCTGTCTGTCTCTATCTGTCTCTATCTCTGTGTGTTTCTCTCTGTGTGTGTGTCTCTCTCGCTCTCTCTCCCCGTCTGTGTGTGTCAATCTATGTCTCGCTCTGTCTGTCTCTATCTGTCTCTATCTCTGTGTGTTTCTCTCTGTGTGTGTGTCTCTCTCTCTCTCTCTCCCCGTCTGTGTGTGTCAATCTATGTCTCGCTCTGTCCGCCTTTTTCTGTCTCCATCTGTCTCTATCTCTGTGTGTTTCTCTGTGTGTGTGTGTGTGTGTGTGTCTCACTCTCTCACTCTCTCTCTCTCTCTCTCTCTCTCTCTGCCCATCTGTGTGTGTCAATCTATGTCTCGCTTTGTCTGCCTTTTTCTGCCTTTTTCTGTCTCTATCTCTGTGTGTTTCTCTCTGTGTGTGTGTGTGTCTGTCTGTCTCTCTCCCCCCCCCCCCGTCTGTGTGTGTCAATCTATGTCTCGCTCTGTCTGCCTTTTTCTGTCTCTATCTGTCTCTATCTCTGTGTGTTTCTCTGTCTGTGTGTGTCTCTCTCTCTCTCTCTCTCTCTCTCTCTCTCTCTCTCTCTCTCTCTCTCTCTCTCTCTCTCTCTCCCCCCCGTCTGTGTGTGTCAATCTATGTCTCGCTCTGTCTGCCTTTTTCTGTCTCTATCTGTCTCTGTCTCTGTGTGTCTCTATCTCTCTCTCTCTCTCTCTCTCTCTCTCTCTCTCTCTCTCTCTCTCTCTCTCTCTCTCTCAAATTTGTATACACTACCTGTATGTGATGGCAACGTGGTGTTGATTGTTCTTCGTTGTTTCAACTTCATGTAGACGCAGACAGCGACGCCGATGGCCAACCCAACAGATAACAGACTGCTTGTAATCGCAGCAGCAATGTACGGACTGGAATAACCAACAACAAAACAATATTACAGTGTCACAGTGTAATATAGTACTGAAAACAGCAATGTATGGACTGGAATAACCAATAACAAAACAATATTAAACTATATTAATATATCAATTAAAGCAGTAATGTCAGGACTAGAATAAACAACAGCAAAACAATACACAGCTAAGAAAATTTCAAATATACCGGTACACATCTACAGAAACTATAAAAGTTATATTCAGAGAAAATCACTATTTTCAAGGTAAAAGTAATATTCTTACTGAATTTAAAGGGACACACCCTAGTTTTTAAACACTAAGGCATATGCTTCACTACTAGAGCAGTTTATGATCACTGAAATCAAACACTACTTATATTTTATCGTTTAGATTATCCATTTCCGTACAATCAAAGTGTTTCTGGTCATCCTAGTGTTTCTAATACTGCATAATGTATTTTTCATATTTTTAAAAACGCACGTGCGTCTGAGAAATAATGATGATTGAATCGAGTTTTAGTCTATTTTTAAGGGTATTTCAACGTCACAAACTCTATTGTATCCAAATTTGTTACAGGTTTGTAAATTAACCAAACTTAGTGTCCATTGTTATGGGTTGAAACTAGGGTTCAGGTGATAAATATGCCTTAGTGTTTAAAAACTAGGTTCTGCCCCTTTAACCTGTGGTGAAAATATAGAAACGGTATTTACATAGTGAATATTACACGAGTGGCCGTTAGATAACATTTATCTTTTTAAACGAGTCTGTTTAAAACGTATATAATCGAGAGAAAGAGTTGTAAAATAAATTATATCTAATGGACACAAAAATAGTATTCTATTTATTAAATGTCCTCCAAAACAAAAAAAGATAGTTTAAAACAAGTTTAATCTTCTTTTCCAAGTAAACGTTATTCACGATGCTTGCACGTTTGTGTCACAAAGGGGGCGGGACGTAGCCCAGTGGTACAGCACTCGCTCGATGCGCGGTCCGTGTGGGATTGATCCCTGTTGGTGGGCCCATTGGGCTATTTCTCATTCCAGCCAATGCACCATGACTGGTATATCAAAGCCCGTGGTATGACTATGTACTACCCTGTCTGTGGGATGGTGCATATCAAACATTTCTTGCTGCTAATCGAAAAGAGTAGCTCATGAAGTGGCTACAGCGGGTTTCCTCTCTCAATATCTGTGTGGTCCATAACCATATGTCCGTAACCATATAACCGTAAAATACAATGTAAAATACAATGTGTTGAGTGCATCGTTAATTAAAACATTTCTTTATTTTTTTTGGCATCACAAAGGTCAGTTTCAGGTTAACATAAATAGAAAATAATGACAGCATTGAAAAACGTCTGGACTAATGAAGAATAAAACAATATTTCGGCATAGTATATTTTAGTATTTATGTTTTTAAAATAATTCACAGCTTTTATTTTATTTTCACTGAAAGAAAGAAAGAAATGTTTTATTTAATGATGCACTCAACACATTTTATTTACGGTTATATGGCGTCAGACATATGGTTAAGGACCACACAGATATATATATATAGAGAGAGGAAACCCGCTGTCAGCACTTCATGGGCTACTCTTTTTGATTAGCAGCAAGGGATCTTTTATATACACCATCCCACAGACAGGATAATACATACCACGGCCTTTGTTACACCAGTTGTGGAGCACTGGCTGGATTCTGGTATAATATATAACCATAATATAAAGTTTGATTTTGTTTAGCACCACCACTAGAGCACACTGATTAATTAATCATTGGCTATTGGATGTTAGATATAGCTCAGTCTGTTTGACATCGAACAGCCGATGATTAATCAATATGCTCTAGTGGTGTTATTAAACAAAAATAAAATAATTGGTAATGGTAATTCTGATACGTAGTCATCTGAGGAAACCCGCTACATTTTTCCTAATGCAAACAAGGGATCTGTTATATGCTATTTCCACAGACAGGAAAGCACAGCCTTGGACCAGTTGTGGTGCACTGGTTGGAACGAGAAAAAACCCAATCACCGAGGTGGTTCGATCCTGTGCCGCATGCACCTCAAGCGAGCACTCAGCCAACTGAGGTACATCCCACACCTACTATAATATAATGACGAAGTGAAAATAACCTGATTTGTTGCAGTGTTTATGTTGTGATGGAGAAAAGAATGTCACCCACCCACCCTCCTCCCACACACCCTTCTCCCTCCATTTATGACTTACTTGACGGAGTTATGACAACAGCGTTCTTCGTTCGAATTTCCGCAACAGTCGTCGTAGTTGTCCGGTTCGCCCTCTTTAGGACACACGAAGTATTTAAACGGGTAGCCGGAATCGTTTCTGCAAATCGTGGGCACTGTAAAATGAGAAAGTAAAATGTCTGCCGTCAGTTTGAAGCTAACTTTGGCATGAATGGAAATAGGGTGCAGTTTGAGATCACCTTGGGAGTCAAGTTAATTTTGTTATTCCTTGATAGTAATGTCCTGACTATCTCACAGGTGAACATTACCCAGAATTCCTGTGGAGAAACATGCTCAAATAAAGTGGGGAAACAGGCTCAACTGGCGACAGTACATTTCGTCCACATATGTTACCCATTGCAACTTTTAATAGGAACCACTTGTCCAAGAAAGAAAGAAAGAAATGTTTTATTTAACGACGCACTCAACACATTTTATTTACGGTTATATGGCGTCAGACATATGGTTAAGGACCACACAGATTTTGAGAGGAAACCCGCTGTCGCCACTACATGGGCTACTCTTCCGATTAGCAGCAAGGGATCTTTTATTTTCGCTTCCCACAGGCAGGATAGCACAAACCATGGCCTTTGTTGAACCAGTTATGGATCACTGGTCGGTGCAAGTGGTTTACACCTACCCATTGAGCCTTGCGGAGCACTCACTCAGTGTTAGGAGTCGGTATCTGGATTAAAAAATCCCATGCTTCGACTGGGATCCGAAACCCAGTACCTACCAGCCTGTAGACCGATGGCCTGCCACGACGCCACCGAGGCCGGTGCACACTTGTCCAAGATACATTACGAAGGTAAATTTGGATTTTCAAGATGTTTTTTGTCTACACATCAGAATACTTTTTAATATTTTATCCGCCAGAGTTGAAAATAGAGGAAACTACTAAAATCCAGCCTAAGCACTATGATAAAAGCGTAAGCTTTAAAGTAGACAAGTTTTCCTTTATGGCAAGCAATATTCCTTCTGCTCAAGCTTTTGATGTTGGTATATCGAAATTTCCGAGATACCTGGTATTTTTAATATATATCGAGTGTGATCCTTTCATACTTGCAACTAAAGTGGGCGTCACATCTAAGTTAAATTTTGTTTCATTTAACGACACCACTAGAGCACAATGATTTATTCATTGTCAGCTATTGGATATCAAACATTAGGTAATTTTGACAGATAGTCTTATAGAGGAAACCTGCTACATTTTTCCATTAGTAGCAAGGGATCTTTTATATGCACCATCCCAAAGACAGGATAGCACATACCACAGATTTTTATATACCAGTTTGTGGTGCACTGGCTGGAACGAGAAATAGCCAAAAGGGCCCATTGACGGGGATCGACCCCAAACTGACTGCACATTAAGTGAGTGCCTGACCACTGGGCTACGTCTCTTCCCTTCATGAGTGTGGATTTTAATGTTTATCAGTAGTAGTGTTTCCATATGAGCGATGCGGTTGCCACGTCTGCACTACGCCAAATTCTGACCATATAGAAAACGACACTGCGCGTGTCGCAGTAGCCGCGCCTGCACTACGCAAAAAAAAAATGTGCACAGAGAAAACGGCACGGCGCACTTCGTGGTAGCTGCGCCTGAGCTACGTCAAAAACAGCAATAGAAAACGATCGTAAGTCACTATCATTGGGGTTGGAGTTATACTGACTTGATCTCATGTAGCGACTGCTCCCCACCACGGCAACAATAGCCGCGTCTGTTCTACGCCAACAATCAAGCAATAGAAAATGATCGTAACTCACTGTGATTGGAGTTACATCGGCTTGATCTCATGTAGCGACTGCTCCCCAACATGGCGCCAGTAGCAAACGCTGTTCTGCACCTTCTCCTGGTATATATACTGGATCCGCGCCTTGTTATACTGGAACCGGACCTGCTGCTACGAAAACTGCTACTGGTTCTTCGAGTTCTTCTTATGAGACCGTCAGTCTCAGTCACTGTATAGTAAAATGTATTGTACAATTTTGGAGAAAAAAACAAGTATCGGTCATCCCAGGTGTAGTCAAAATAAAGAGTCTGGGAACACTTCACTCACACGCACACAGCAACGCAAGCACGCGTGAATGCTCTCTCTCTCTCTCTCTCTCTCTCTCTCTCTCTCTCTCTCTCTCTCTCTCTCACACACACACACACACACAAATTAATAAAAATGTATAAAAATAACAATACTAATTAAAATGTATAAATAAATGAATAAGAGAGGATGTTTGGCCACCAGATTATTGGGGTGGGGAGGATGGGGTGGCGGGGTATGGGCCGTAGGATTAGTGTTATGTACACTCATTCTTCTTCCAATACTATTTTATTTTCAATTTTGACCATGTTTATAGTGAATTTTTATTGAGCGTTCCCTGCGTGTGCTGTAACCTCACCGTGGTGCAGGGGGGTAACATTCTCTTTGAGAATGGCCAATACAGCACAAAATTGAAATTTTGAGTAAAAGTCAGTATCTATCTGTGATATTTGTATTTTTACACAGTTCTTTACACTGTTTTTATTTAAATCTTGAATTCTTATATTGATGTTGATCATCACTTTATTTGTTTGCATTACCATAGTTTGACACCCAATAGCCGATGTTTTTTTCGTGCTGGGGTGTCGTTAAATATTCATTCATTCTTATTGAGCGTAGACACTATTTTTGACATTATCAAAATACTCATAGCCTAACAGCACTAGCAATAAATCGTGTTTCTGTCATTTTGTCTTGGTTATTTTGTTATCTCACTTTTAAACAAAGAGCACTGGAGCACATTAATTAATCATCGGCTATTGGATGTCAAACATCTGGTAATTCTGACATATAGACTTAGAAAGGAAACCTGCTACATTTTTCACTAGTAGCAAGGGATCTTTTATAAGCTCCATCTCAAACACACGATAGCATATTATATACTACGGCCAGAATGTACTAGTCGTGGTGCACTGGTTATAACGGAAAATAGCCCCATGGGCCACTGGCAGGTATCGATCCTAAACCGACCGCACATCAGGCGAGCGCTTTACCAATGGGCTACGTTCCGCCCCTATATCATACAAAGTCCACTGTATCATACACATTCCACTATCCAGTAAGCAGGCCCCGTGCTTATAAACCTTAAAGTCTAGACTTTAATAAAGTCCAGACTTTAACGTCATGGCAACGCCATTCAAATAGCATTACGTTAAAGTCTGGACTTTATTAAAGTCTAGACTTTAAGTTTTATAAGCACGGGCCCTGGGGTCTAATGCATGAATCGAGACAATGACGTTGTCTCGGACTATTTGCGAACGCCGAAACTTTCTCGTGAAAGTCAGAATGCATGAATGAAGAGAAGCCAAAGTCTGGGACTATTGGAGGGACGAAATCGCTCGAATTTTGGACCTGCTACAACCCAGGCGTAAATACAATAGTCTCTGACAACCGGTTACATTCAGTATAGCTGACGTTGCACTGATGTGTTTTATAGACTTGCGATTAGGGTTAACTGAATTTATACCCATATTTTGGACGCATGGGCAGATCCAGCATTTTGTAAAAGGGGGAGGGGCCTCACAAAATTATAAAAAGGGCAATTTCGTTTTGTCGAAGGCAAATTAACCGACCTCCCAAAGAGTGTATGCGGGTTTGGGGACATGTTCATCGGAAATTGTTGAAATAAAGATGCCCAGAGACATGTTTTCATAACAGTTGAGTGTTGTGCATTGTGGGTGATGAATTTAAAAAGGACACTTAAAACGGAAGCCCTCTGGGCCCGCCAATGGGACGTATATAATGTCGATCAAATGTATCATAATTTTCTGTTGTACCGGTATAGCATTTATCAACTACATGTCAATACGAACCGGGGGCCTGTGACACCCGTCTACCACCCGACTCGCCCCCCCCCCCCCCACCCTTAACTCCAAAATTATTAACTTTTTGGTCCTACAATACATAAATGAAACAAACAAATGTTTTGTCTCCCCTGCTCTACCTCAACATAATAGCGTGTGCCTTACATTTCATATATTGTTACTACAGGCCTCATCTAATTAGCAGCATGATGGGCGATATTCAGCACACATCGTGGTGTTAACAAATTCCACTCAAAACAGTATGTAAAAAACGTTTCCAACAAGATCATCTGTGCCCAGAGTCCTTTCAATTTGAACAAAAGGTTTTTATTTGGTATATTATAACAATCATTGTGTGGAACCGACAATGGATATTGTTACTGTCTTAACGACAAATCTTGCTAGCACAAGTAGTCAAAATAATTATTAAAGTTTTTTCTTATTAATGACTTACTATTGGGTGTCACTTATCATTAATCAAGTTAATACAGGTTCATATAACTTTAACATTGCAGAACACATTAAGAATAATTGCGTATTTCTTTCATTCAAGTTTTTAATTACGACCGTTATTGTTATTTTTGCAATTTCGAACGATGTTTGAATTTATTATTCAGAATTAATAGTGGCAGTACTTGTTTGTTAAAAGTCTTAAATACAGGTCTGTAATTGTTTTATTACCAGTTATAACTTTAAATTATATGTTAAAATTCTAACATTTTATTACCATAGTTGAATCGTAAGATAGTACCAATATCCGATGTCGGTCCTACACAGTGAGTCATACAAATCTTATTCGCGTAAAATACGAAGAAAAAAAAGTTTTATTTAACGACACCACTAGAGCACTTTTGTTTATTAACCATCGGTTATTGCATGTCAAACATTTTGCCATGTTTTTACTAGTAGTCTTAAAGGATCGTTTATATGAATTTCCCCACAGACAGGACAGCACATACCACGGCTTTTGATATACCAGTCATGGTGCACTTGTTGTGACGGGGAAAACCCCAAGCAGAATATGGATTTGAATAAATATTTTTATTTATTATTATTTTGTATTTTTTTACTCCGACAGATCACAAGAATGTAGCTCATAACGTTACACCATTAGAAACTAATTTTATAAGACCAGAGTTGATTACAAACAATTTAAATTATGTTTATATATTCATATTTATATATGACCTCACATTTAATTTTTGACCCCCCCCCCCCCCCCCCCCCCCCCCCCCCCCCCCCAATTTATTGCCATCTATGTTTTACGAGTTGTTTTAAAATATATCTAACGAGCGAACGCGTCCAAACCTATTTGATTAAAATATATAAAAATAAAAAAATATGTTCGTTAATCAGGGAATATGTTATGTAATTGTTATAAATATATAAAACGCGTGATCCCAGTGTTGTATGCTTTACTGTATATTATATAACGCATGGGTTGTTTTAAATTGAGGGGCGTATTCGATTGCCTTAATTCGATGTTACGTAAATGGGAAATTAAAAACAAAATTGGCGATTTACAGGTATGGTTTAATTGGCAGGCGCAACTCTGAGATTTTTAAATAGCGTGACCCATAATCACAATTATAAAGTAACAGACACACTAGTTTATCTAATTTTAACCGCCAGCTTTCTTCATATTTTCTCACCTTATTAATAATTTGTGCTATAGTGCCACCATGGTTACCCACGACATTACCACAATAAATACAAAATCAGTGTGATGTCAAAAACGTTTTCTATTATTTCTTGCAATGTTATAGTTTATATATTGGAGTGTTTCAGTGCAAGAAAATTCTTGGGATTTCCTACTTTATAAATAGAAATACAGCGAACGCTGTGACAATCGTGCTAGTCTCGAACTTCGTTGTCGTAGTCCATGCATAGAAAACTGACGACGGCCAAAGTCCGGGACAATGACTTGTTAGAGACTTTCGGTTGTCTCGGTTCATGCATGAGACCCCTGGTCAGTATTTTTTATTTTTGTTTTGTTATCAATGACTGTAGCGTCATTACCCAAGGGACGTAATTCCGATTTCGGTATTAATGAAAACGTGAAAAGAGTTATTTTTCTTAATACATGAGCATGGGTGTTCGCAAGAATCTTTCCAGAGAGAGAGAGAGAGAGAGAGAGAGAGAGAGAGAGAGAGAGAGAGAGAGAGAGAGAGAGAGAGAGAGAGAGAGAGAGAGAGAGAGAGAGAGAGACTGTCAGACAGACAAAAGATAGATACAAACATGAATGGATGGATGGATGGATGGATGGATGGATGGACGAACGAACGGACGGATGGATGGATAGAAGAACTAGGAATTTACGAAGTTTAAAACATATTTGTGTGTGTGTGTGTGTGTGTGTAGCACCGTGACCTTATTTATTATTTTATTTATATTTATTTTATTATATTTATTTCTTCCTTTTATTTACTTTTCACTATCACTTATATTAGTCACACACAACTTCATTTGAAATATCTAATATATACGAAGGTTAAATTTTAAAAATTATTATTTACATGTATTTATTTATTTATTATTTATTTTCTTTGTTTGATTCTTTCTTTATTTTGAGTTCACCATCAGTTATATTAGTCATATACGATAACTTCATATGAAATATCTGGTATTTACGAAGTTTTAAAACTATTTATTTATTTATTAGGCCATATTTCTTCTTTTTCATTCACCGTTTTAATTATTTCGGCTTAAATTCACACTTGGCCTGTTTACTTTTGTTGATTGTCCGTCGTCCGAGGAATGGTACTTAATATGTTTGCTTCAAACATTCAAACGAAGTACCTTATGACTGCGCATAATAAACCCTCATGAGTTTATAATAAAGGGACCATCCTGAGTTTGTAGCCATATTATCAGTCTGTAGGCTAATCTAATCTGTTATAAATACAACTTAGATGTTTCTTTAAGTTAAATAATCTTGCTTCGAATTTAAATAGCTGTATATGCAATACAGTTACATTTCTGACCATTTTCAGGTCAGTAACAACCGAAAAGTCGGAGGGGGGATTGTAGCCTCACTTTTATAAACCCTGTTTAAAATATGGCTTTTGCCCCCCCCCCCCCCCCCCAACTAGACTGTGACCCTCCACTACAGATTGTGCCCCCTCCCCTCTCCCAAATCCAAATATCGTCCCTACGGGCCTGATTCTAATGTTTTATAATACCATAGCTCAAATTTCATCATTCCCAGTCTGGAGCTCGTCGCGGTAAGACGTGTTTGTGCACACTGCACGTGCTTTCGCGGCTCGACTTTGGGATCCTTCACTTTCGTTGTTTTTATCAGCGAAATTAAGTTTTCTACTGGGATGTATGCGGCCATTGGAACTGATTGAACGCTGGAACGCTTCTCGTTTCGACAGTCCGCACCACTAGGTTGGATTCTTTTTTAGCGAGATTTCTTGCCTCCACCTCATTTCTCCGTCTGACTATGTTGACTTGCTTTTTTCGTGACTCGTATGACGGCCATTCTGCAGAACGCCACGGTTGTTCGCGTTTAGTCTCTACATGTCCGAGCCTGTCCTAGCAGCACTGGAAGATTGACCGCCCCACTCTAAGAAGAAATAGGAAGCGGGGTCGGCCCTTACTACTCTTTTCTAGACTTTACTTTGTTTATTGTGATACCATCTCGTATCCTCCGGAGTCGGGCCCGTCCGCACCACTATACCAACCTATGACGACTGGACTATACCCTAGTCTGATTTTCTCTCTCGTTCAGACGCATCCGGCTTCTCAAGATCTGTATTTCAGCACAGCACTACACCTTCAACGTCTATCGACTGTCAATCTAGGGGTTTTCTTGACGGGATGCAACCCATCTCGTCCCTACAAGCTGTGCACCATAACGGCCTTAACGAGGCCACTCACGTGGACATATAGATCGGACTTTAAACTTTTAGACTATCGTTCAAAGGTTTATGTCGAAATTACTTCCTTGTTTTAATATTATTAAATAGTCCGATCCTCTCTTCTTTCTCTTATTTATTTTTGGACTGTCCTTCTAAAATGCTCCAAATTATATAAATATTCGACCGAGCAGTCAATTCTTTTTATTTTTGGCTTGTAATTTTTATCTTTTTTATTTTTTAAGTTCTATTAACTTCTTTAGTAATTGCTATTTTCAAAATTCTGCCCATTTTCAACTCTACCCCCCCCCCCCCCCCCCCCCCCCCCCAATCTTATCTAATTTCTTTTTGACCACCCGATCTAATCTAACGACCAAATTTAATGAGTAGAATTTTCTTTATTAATTAATTTTTGGATGTAAATTTCAAAATTGTCCGCTTAATTTTTTTTTCTGTCTCGGGACAAGCCCCTGGCTATCCAGAGACAGGCACCGGGACGGACATGCTCGAAACTCTAGTGGTATATGAGCATGTAAAAATTATTCGCACTCGCACTCAAATTTCATATGTATCATTTAATTTTATTCCAAATACTGAACAAAATTTTAAATAACTTGGTGAAAAGAAATCCCGACAAGAATCCTAAATGTATTTATCTGTATAACGCTTTATAAATATTTAAATCATGTTAAATACAATAAATATCTGCATACATACACGCGCGCACACATTAATATTATTTCAGCCCATATCCGATATTTATTGCGTACGAATCCGAACCGATGGTTTGTCGGGCGTTAACAACCAAATACTTTTTATTTCGTGATAAGCAATAATTCACAAATATCTCCAATAAGTCTTGTTGGATGTCGACAGAATTTTCGGGTTCTCTACTGATAGAATAATTAATCATGGAGATATTCACATTCCTATTGCGTGGCCTCCCATTGTCTATGCAGTATCAAGCGTAACACGACCAAGTAAGAAAGAAAGAAATGTTTTATTTAACGACGCACTCAACACATTTTATTTTACGGTTATATGGCGTCAGACATATGGTTAAGGACCACACAGATTTTGAGAGGAAACCCGCTGTCGCCACTACATGGGCTACTCTTTCCAATTAGCAGCAAGGGATCTTTTATTTGCGCTTCCCACAGGCAGGATAGCACAAACCATGGCCTTTGTTGAACCAGTTATGGATCACTGGTTGGCGCAAGTGGTTTACACCTACCCATTGAGCCTTGCGGAGCACTCACTCAGGGTTTGGAGTCGGTATCTGGATTAAAAATCCCATGCCTCGACTGGGATCCGAACCCAGTACCTATCAGCCTGTAGACCGATGGCCTAACCACGACGCCACCGAGGCCGGTACCAAGTATGAAGATTGAGCCAGATGTAATCTATAATGCTTTAAGAGGACCAAAATTAGTTTGCTTTGTTTAACGACACCACTAGAGCACATTGATTTATAACTCATCGGCAATTGGATGTCAAACATTTGGTAATTGTGACGTATAGTCTTAGAGAGGAAACCCGCTAAATTTTTCCATTAGTAAGGGATTTTTTTTTATATACACCTTCTCACAGACAGGATAGCACATACCACCTTTGATATACCAGTCGTGGTGTACTGGCTGGAACGAGAAATAGCCCAATGGGCACCCAACTGGGATCGATCCTAAACCGACCGAGCATCAGGCGAGCACTTTACCACTGGGCTACGTCGTGTCCCTAAGTGAACCCAGGGCCCCGTTTTACAAAGCGCTCTTAGCGCTAAGATCACCTTCAGTGTATAAGGAACTTATGTAGTTAAGGTGATCTTAGCGCTAAGGTATAAGGAACTTATGTAGTTAAGGTGATCTTAGCGCTGAGGTCACCTTCAGTGTATAAGGAACTTATGTAGTTAAGGTGATCTTAGCGCTAAGATCACCTTCAGTGTATAAGGAACTTATGTAGTTAATGTGATCTTAGCGCTAAGGTCACCTTCAGTGTATAAGGAACTTATGTAGTTAAGGTGATCTTAGCGCTAAGGTATAAGGAACTTATGTAGTTAAGGTGATCTTAGCGCTGAGGTCACCTTCAGTTATAAGGAACTTATGTAGTTAAGGTGATCTTAGCGCTAAGGTCACCTTCAGTGTATAAGGAACTTATGTAGTTAAGGTGATCTTAGCGCTGAGATTGCTTCGTAAAACGGGGCCCAAGTACTTTGATTACATAAGACGTCCACCTTACTATCTGTGATGTTGTGGTCACGTTTCCGTATAAAATATTGATAAATCTTATTTGAACAACCCCATACCATCAGAAGACATGATTAATTATGTATGATAAAAACAGACAATCGCATCCACTCCACATCACTACCCTAAATAAATACACAGATTTAGGTCACCCAGTCAATTAGTGTAGAAAAACACAACGACTAAATTTCTGGCATTTTGTGAAGTATTTAATGTATCCCTGTCTATCTGTCTGTCTGTCTGTCTATCTGTCTGTCTATCTGTCTATCTATCTATCTTGTCCAGTGGCTTAGCAAAAAAATCGTGACACGCTGGTCCAAAGCACCAAATTTGGTATACTTGACAGTTAGGCTATACAAAAACATAATTCGATGAGGTGCCCGACCTATGACCCCCGAATTAGTATTTTTTCAAGATGGCCGCCATCACCATTATCAGAAATAGGTTTTGTCACCATAACTTTTAAATTAAAGAACTTAAAGAAGTGGAACCAGTGCCTATATCTACTGCTTGAATGGTGTTATTGGTTGCATAGTGATTAAAATCATATTTATTGATATTCCAAGATGGCCGCCGCCGCCATTAAAAGAAATCACCCTTTTCAACATAATGTTAAATTATTCACCTTATAAAGGTGGAACCAATGTCTATACCCATTATTTCAGGGTCAGTCTATGTGTTAATACTGATTTTAAATAGGCTGATATTACAGTTGATCATATTCCAAAATGGCTGCCACTGCCATCATTAAAAATTACCCATTTCACCGTAACTTCAACACTATACTAAACGTTTGAGACATATAAACAGAATACATACCTATTATTATATGATATGCATTTACTGTCATTAAAATCATATTTGTTCATATTCCACGATGGCCACCCATGGAATGAACAGTAAGACGCAAAATGTTCTTCAAATGTCAACGATATAGGAAAGTATTGTCTGAAACTTATAATTCAATGTCATCATTCCGTGAGATATTCATATTATTGGTTATTTGAATCAGCACTTATATTACTTCAGTCAGTGTAAAGTCCTCTGCAGTGGTACAGTGCAATGCATTTGAGTCCTGTTGTTCTGCAAACACATTTCCTTTTACAAATATGTTCTGCCTTGCATCCACACTTGATCAGCTGCTTGCAAGGTTTTGATATTTCTGGTTGTGTGGTCCAAATTGGCTCCCAATGACTGTTCTTTTTAACACAACCAAATCTCTCTGGACTAGGATGGTTCTGCTCAGATTCCAAGCATCTCAACCAGATACTAGCCTGATACACACTTCGATTTGTGTGTTCGATTAAAGAGGCCTGAGTTGGTGGCAGGTTTTGCATCATTGGAGTCTTTTGCAGGAACATTTCTCTTCTTAGGTCGTTTACAGTTCTTGAGCGTGATGAACTATCATACAAAATGCATGTAAATTTCTCTATGACTTCAAAGTATTGAGAATTGATACTCACTGGATCAAATGGGTTCACATTAGGATAAGTGAATGCCTCTGTCGCAGGTGGAAATGACGTCCAAGCTTCCCAGCATCTTTTCTTGGCCATTCAAAAAAACTGAGAGGTCGTATCTGATTCAGTAAAGGCATGGAAGAAGGGAAGAGCACAGCATCTGTCTTCTCCAAGCGCAAAGCAAATGAAATTGATATGAAAGTGGCGGAAGTTCTTGCCTTTGTCAAATGCTACCCAAAGCTGAATACCAGGGTGCAACCTTGCCAGTTGGAAATAAATGCCAATAAGAATAACGACCACATCTGTGTCTACAGTGCTGATCATAATAATTATTTCTCCTTTTTGTGCAGCATCTGCAACATGTAGACATATTCTGGTATCTGCCTCTTCCTGGTTAGATTCTGGCATCGGCTCACTGTTGCCCTTTGTCACAACTGAGTGACCAGAGGTAATACAGACTACTTTGTCTGATGGCAAATCAGTGGCTTCTATATCTTCAGTGAGTAGCACAAACAATTTTTCTTTATTGGTTGATTTATGTAGAAAAGCACCAAAGTCCTTTCGTAGCTTTGTCTGTGCAGAAACCTTCTTCCGGACATCTTTTTTTACATGTGGCCTCCTTTAGACTGTCGGTCTTGTAGACATCCCATACAACATCAATACGCTTACAGTTGTGAAGTTGCCGATAGGCCCAGTGTCTGAAGATCTCCTTGCTTTACTGGCCAAATGTTGAAGCATCTCCAGTTGGAAGTGAATGCACCACTGCTGGGCCGTCAAATACATTGACATCAAAGCTAGATGGAGCTTCGGGCGTTTTGCTGTCCAAAAGATCCAGTAGGTTGGATATGCAACTTGCTAATCGAAGTTTGCCATGGTCGCTTAGAAATGGATGCCATGGGTGGTTTTCGTGCACTCTTCCAAGTTTCCATCACGCACCCATCACGACAGGAAATGAACAACTGGCCGAAGAGGCTATAGTCACTTTTAATGTCTTCCATCTGTTGTTTGGTCTTTGCTTTACTTTAAGCGGTGTTTTTCTTGAAGATCAGGATGGTATTTTTTTTTAATTGGCTCGTGAATGGATTGATTTCATTCAACCAAAACCTTCTTAACAAATTCTTTGTAGTTTTCTTTTCCAAGGTTTTCCATGTTGCGGAAGGTGCTTACTACAGCCTGGTCCACACAGTCATGACTATCAAGAGACATGCGCTCCTGTGATTTCTCGATAAAAGGATTACCCATTGACGTAATTGTTGCACAGAGCTTGTTGACCTGAGCTTTAAATGTTTGCTGTGTTGAAAACCCCTCCTCGTGACTTTTGAAATCATCAGAATAATTTCCACAATACTGCTCCTCAAACTCTGTCAGTAGTCGAGCCTGTTCGGGACCAGCAACCATCCACCTCTTCAATGCTTTTGGGTGTTCTCTTAATCCAATAGATGCACCCGAGTCTTTTACATTTGCATTGTTTTGTTCATGAGTTTGGCCCAGAGTGATAGCTGAAAACCTATTCTTCCCTTTAGGAAAAACCCAAAAGCTGATCCTTGATTCCGTCAGGAATGGTCTTTATGTCTCTTAAATGCACAAAGACTCAGCGAGCATAATTCTGATGGTCAAAGACAAAGAACCATGCTGTAAGTGTCTCCAGTACATCAATGTACAGGGAAAGGTTTCGTTCACAATGAGAACGGACGAAGATGAGAATCAGCATTTTGTGCACAAATCGTTCTTCCACTTGGTGAATGCTTCAATCTCTTGCTGATTGCTGGAATCATGTGATTCTTGCATCGTATGTCATGCATCATATTGCAGCTTTGCAAGGGTCGGGATAGTCACCTAATGCGAGTGCCGTGTCCGGGTCAAGTGTGATACATGAAGGAAAGAGTCTGCTGTTCCTGTAGAAGCAATCCCAGCCTCAGTCAAAGCTGTTGTCCGACCACTTTTGTCTGACAGATCACCAAGCACTTTCCACAATGCTATTTCAAGGTGAAGACCTCCAAACATGATGACATACAAAGTTTCACCAAATGTTTCTGGCCATTTCCATTGCACATATTTGCAAAGGGTGAACAACCCATTGTTATTTACATGTTCAATGATACTAGTTAGATAACTAGTCTCATTTTAAAAAGTGAAAGTAATACCCTAAATGAAAAATAAATAAAATGTTCAAACTTAAAATGATTCACAATCTATCTTCATTTTTGTTATTAGTTTGGTAAAACATGTATTCTATTATGTTGAATAAACTGTCTTTATCTTATGTAATGTTATATTTATTACAAAGCAAATAAATGACAAATAAGTAATAAAAATAAACTATTTAAATTCAGGTATAAAACTAGTATCACCACATTGATCCTGAAATAATTGATATAAATAGTGGGCATATGTAAGTCTTGTAAATCAAAACTTAGATGGAAAGAGTGTCTTTTTTAAATTTTTAATTGCGTTGGCGGCCATCTTGAATATGGGCAAATATGATACTGGCCACCATAACTCTAGTATTACCACATACAACCTTGATACTGAAATAGTAGGCATATACACTGGTTCTACCGCTCTATGTCTTGTAGTTTCAAAGCTATGCTGAAAAGGGTTATATTTTTTATGATGGCGGTGGCGGCCATCTTGGAATATGGACATATATCATTTTAATCACTATAAAACCAGTAACACCATTCAAGTAGTAGATATAGACAGTGGTTCCACTTCTTTAAGACCTTTAGTTTCAAAGTTATGGTGATAAGTAATGTTGATGGCGGCCATCTTGAAAAATACTGTTCCGGGGGTCGTAGGTCGGGCACCTCATCAAATAATGTTTTTGTATGACCTAACTGACAAGTATACCAAATTTGGTGCTTTGGACCAGCGTGTCACGATTTCATAAAAATTTGGAGCTAAGCCACTCCACTAATCTACAAGTATCTAAGTATCTATCTATGCGTCGTTAAATAAAACATTTCTTTCTTTGCTTCGTAAAACGGGGCCCAAGTACTTTGATTACATAAGATGCCCACCTTACTATCTGTGATGTTGTGGTCACGTTTCCGTATAAAATATTGATAAATCTTATTTGAACAACCCCATACCATCAGAAGACATGATTAATTATGTATGATAAAAACAGACAATCGCATCCACTCCACATCACTACCCTAAATAAATACACAGATTTAGGTCACCCAGTCAATTAGTGTAGAAAAACACAACGACTAAATTTCTGGCATTTTGTGAAATTCATTTCAAATATTTAATGTATCCCTGTCTGTCTGTCTGTCTGTCTGTCTGTCTGTCTGTCTATCTATCTATCTACAAGTATCTAAGTATCTATCTATCTACTTATCGATCTATCGATATATCTACATATACATATAGATGTAGCAGTAGTAGAATATGTATTAGTAATAATAGTAGCAGTAGCAGTAGTAGTAGTAGTAGTAGTAGAATATATATATAGTAGTAGTAGTAGTTGAATATATATATATATAATATATACTGACACACAATGAAAACGCAAAACAGATATTTTTCAATATTTTGTTGTGATTAATAAAAATATATTTATTGCACTTAAAATAACAATTTATGAGAGGACGCCATTGATTGGTACTTTTGTCTGGGTTTTAATCCTGGTTTTGTTCTCGTTACACATACAATAGCAGAAACACATAAAATGGTGTGAAATGCGTTCACTACATGCTCAATCATGCTGCATGCAATGCACGTGAAATGCCAGTATGTGGACACATAAAAGTCACGTAACGGTGTCATATTCCTCGTCACATTAAGAATGCCACGACTCGGAGAAGAACAAAGGGAGCGAGCGTTGGGCATGGTTCAAGGGGGACTTCGCAAAGCCAAGTTGCTAGGACCTTCAGAGTCCATCCATCAAGTATTGGACGACTTGCTGAACGTCATCAACAGACTGGGAATGTCTGTGATCGACCTCGACCTGGCCAACGTCCCGTTACGACCCCACGCCAAGATCGGCAGATTCGATGACACCACCTCCGTGACCGGTTCAGAACTGCGACGATGACAGCAAGCAACACGATAGGACGTCATGGAAGGCTTATCCATCCGATGACGGTCATCCGTCGACTCAGAACGGCTGGACTCGGATGCAGACGCCCGTACAACGGTAACATCATGACACCGCAACATCGTGCTGCGATACTACAGTTTGCTCTCCAGAATGGTAATCATCCACCATCTTCCTCTCATAAATTGTTATTTTAAGTCCAATAAATATATTTTTCATTAATCGCAACAAAATATTGAAAAATATATGTTTTGCGTTTTCATTGTGTGTCAGTATATATATATATATATATATATATATATATATATATATATATATATATATATATATATATATATATATATATAATTACTAGTAGTAGCAGTAGTAGTGGTGGTGATGGCGGTAGTAGAATATGTAGTAGTAGTAGTAGTGGTAGTAGTAGTAGAATATGTAATAGTAGTACATGTAGTAGTAGTTGAATATATATATATATAGTTGAATATAGTAGTAGTAGTGGTGATGGCGGTAGTAGAATATGTAGTAGTAGTAGTGGTAATAGTAGTAGAATATGTAGTAGTAGTAGTAGTTGAATATATATGTAGTAGTAGTAGTTGAATATATATATATATATATATATATATATATATATATATATATATAGTACTAGTAGTAGTAGTAGTGGTGATGGCGGTAGTAGAATATGTAGTAGTAGTAGTAGTAGTAGAATATGTAATAGTAGTAGTAGTAGTAGTAGTAGAATATGTAATAGTAGTAGTAGTGGTAGTATTAGTGGTAGTAGTAGTAGAATATGTAATAGTAGTAGTAGTATTAGTGGTAGTAGTAGTAGTAGTTGAATATAGTAGTAGTAGTAGTAGTAATAATAGTAGTAATAGTAGTATTAGTGGTAGTAGTAGTAGTTGAGTATAGTAGTAGTAGTGGTAGTAATAGTAGTAGTAGTAGTAGAATATGTAGTAGTAGTAGTGGTAGTAGTAGAATTGGTAGTAGTAGTAGTAGTGGTGGTAGTAGTAGTAATAGTAGTAGTGGTGGTAGTGGTAGTAGTAGTGGTAGTGGTAGTAGTAGTAGTAATTGTTGTAGTAGTAGTGGTAGTGGTAGTAGTAGTAGAATATGTAGTAGTAGTAGTAGTGGTAGTATTAGAATATGTAGTAGTGGTAGTAGTAGAAGTGGTAGTAGTAGTAGTAGTAGTAGTAGTAGTAGTATAGTAGTAGTAGTGGTAGTGGTAGTGGTAGTGGTAGTGGTAGTAGTAGTAGTAGTACTAGTGGTAGTAGTAGTAGTAGTGGTAGTAGTAGTGATAGTAGTAGTGGTAGTAGTAGTAGTGATAGTAGTAGTAGTAGTAGTAGTGTATAGTAGTAGTGGTAGTAGTAGTAGTAGTAGTAGTAGTAGTAGTAGTAGTAGTGGTAGTCGTGGCGGTAGCGGTAGCAGTAGTAGCAGTAGTAGTTGTTATTGTTGTTGTTGGTTTAGTAGCATCAGCAGAGTATTTTATAAGTTAGTATTTGACATTATTTGACATATATTATTAATTCCAGAAATTATGAAACAGGAAGAAGACATTGCTATATATGTGCAAACACACTGTTCACGTACACACAATGATTATTTGTTAGGGCGCTTCCACATACAGACGGACATGTACACAGGAATATTCCCTGTACACGCGACACCCAACCCCCGTCTACTACGCCCAGACCAAAACAAGTGTAAAGATTGAGTTGCCTCGCAGCTCCACCACTTTTACCCCCCCCCCCCCCCCAAAAAAACAAAAAAACACAAAAAAAAAACAAGTCTTTTCCATCCGACTCTCTCATCACTCCCTCCCCTATATCTTTTCCATCTGACCCTCTGTCAAATTGCCACTCCGTTTCGACCATTTCTGGAATAACTTTCAAATCAATGTTTTTATTATAATCGTTAATTAATTAATAATTTTACTTTAAAAAATACTTACCAAATATAGATATAACAAAAACACTTAGTATAAGATGATACGTTACTCTCAGCCAGTGTGCCATATTTTAATTTTACACTTAATTCCTTCTTACACTCTTATAAAAGTAATGAACTGTTGTGATGATACCACAAATATATTCTAAGTGATCGTATGTGTACAGACGAGTCCATTAAGTAAAAAGGGGGTAATTCTGTATTCTCTTGGTTTGTAACTTGATTTGTTTGTTTTTTTTGTGTTTTTTTGCTTTGAATAAAATCGAATAATTGTTGTCAGTTTCCCTCTCAATGCGGCGTTTGCAAAGATGTTATTAAACATTAAACTATTATTGTGTAATGTTTTTTTTCTCTTTATTTCTTTCTTTCTTTAATTTTTTTTTGGTGTGTTGATTTTGTTTTGGTTTTAGTGAGTTTTTGAAGGTGTTTGCGTGGGTGGATTTGAGAGAGGAGTGTTGTTTGCTCTCTCTCTCTCTCTCTCTCTCTCTCTCTCTCTCTCTCTCTCTCTCTCTCTCTCTCTCTCTCTCTCTCTGTTTTTTGTTGTGTGTCCTCCCTCTCTCCCTCTCCGTCTGTCTATCTGTCTCTCTCTCCCTCTCTCTCTCTCTCTCTCTCTCTCTCTCTCTCTCTCTCTCTCTCTCTCTCTCTCTCTCTCTCTGTCTGTTGTGTCCTCCCTTCCTCCCTCCCTCTGACTCTGTCTCTCTCTGTTTTTTGTTGTGTGTCCTCCCTCCATCCCTCCCCCTCTCTCTCTCTCTCTCTCTCTCTCTCTCTCTCTCTCTCTCTCTCTCTCTCTCTCTCTCTCTCTCTCTCTCTCTCTCTCTCTCTGTGTGTGTGTGTGTGTGTGTGTGTTAAAAATAAAATGAACTAAATTTATTTATTAATTAACCCATTTCTATAATGGAATAATCCTACCGATACCGCGAACGTCACTAGATAAACTCGACGCTAAGAACACGGTGTCGCAATCTACTATACGTCACAACTGCTTGTAGTTCGGGAGCCAAGTCCCGATTTTAGGCCATACCCTGCAATCAGAGTAAAGTTTTTTGCTTTGGTGATTTTGGTAGACTGGGTGGTAGTCTTCAATTTCCAGGTGGATGACCGCTCGTCACCCTTGAGCAATTCTCTGAATTAATCCTTTTCTGTTGGAACCGCAAAATCACAAATTGCCATAAAAATGGGGGTAAAGAACACAAAGAGTCCTCTAGAACCATTGTTATAGAAGATAATAGATCACGTGACCCCTTAAAATGTGTGTCTTGGGGAGCTCTTTATAATGATAGGTGTTATATGCAAATGAGTTCAATAATTAGGTCAAAAGGTCCAACTTTCTGGGCTGGCAATGTAGTCTTTAACTTGAGATGGTGGATTTGACTGGCTCTGGCCTCTCTTGCACCCCTGATTCAGGATTTCGTGCTAAAATTACGGTAACGGTCGAACACAAGGTACACTTCATAGTCCTGCAATAGTTTTTGAAAGAAAGAAAGAAGTGTTTTATTTAACGACGCACTCAACACATTTTATTTACGGTTATATGGCGTCAGACATATGGTCAAGGACCACACAGATTTTGAGAGGAAACCAGCTGTCGCCACTACATGGGCTACTCTTCCGATTGGCAGCAAGGGATCTTTTATTTGCGCTTCCCACAGGCAGGATAGCACAAACCATGGCCTTTGTTGAACCAGTTATGGATCACTGGTCGGTGCAAGTGGTTTACACCTACCCATTGAGCCTTGCGGAGCACTCACTCAGGGTTTGGAGTCGGTATCTGGATTAAAAATCCCATGCCTCGACTGGGATCCGAACCCAGTACCTACCAGCCTGTAGACCGATGGCCTGCCACGACGCCACCGAGGCCGGTCAATATTTTTTGAAGACGTTGCTTCACATTTGAAACATAGTCTTGAACAGTGCCAGCATCTGAATCTACTGAGTCTGTGGGTTATGGCATAGCTTTGGTTCCAATAGACCAAATTTACAAAGTGTTCCAAATATTTTAGGCCAAAGAGCCGAATGATTCTTAGAAAATTAAAGAAGTATAGGTTTTTTCTCCAGTTTGGCCAGTTTTCCTATGGTCAAAATAATTTTAACAAAGAGAGCTGTTTGGAGTAGGGTCTGCTCATTAGAGCTAGACAATGTCACAAGTATAAAATATTGTCACAAGTATAGTGTTGCCATCTTTGTTTTAGTGTGCTACTAATTGCTGCCTTATTTTATTGACTCAATTTACCATGACAACTATCTTTCCTATGCATCTGTTTACTTGTTTGATCTTTGACCTTGAAAATGTGACCTTGAATGTCAAAATGTGGGATGAACCTTTCTGAGTTCCCCAATGCAAGTATTTGAAGGGGGTCATTTGTTATTCTAGGTTGATTGGCTGCATTACTGTGGGCATTTTCCCTTTTACTGTCAAAAATAGCTATTTTAGTACTTTTTTGACATAGGTTGTCTTTCGTTTCCTACAGGGCGGTCATTATGCAATATATTTGAACATAGGTTGGTCAAAATCATAGCAGGATGTCTAATCAAACAGGTTCAGGTGTAAAAGAGACAATTTAGGTTTGTTCTTGGCCTACGTAAGGATGTTTATAACAGTATTCGAGATTTTGTGCAAGGTCAAAAATGTGTGACCTTTTAACATCTGTTGACCTAATTATTGAATATATTTGCATATAACACCTATCATTATTAAGAGCTCCCCAAGACCCACATTTTGAGGGGTCACGTGATCTATTATCTTCTATAACAGTGGTTCTAGAGGACTCTTTGTGTTCTTTACCCCCATTTTTATGGCAATTTGTGATTTTGCGGTTCCAACAGAAAAGGATTAATCCAGAGAATTGCTCAAAGGTGACGAGCGGTCATCCACCTGAAAATTGTAGACTACCACCCAGTCTACCAAAATCACCAAAGCAAAAAACTTTAACTCTCGGTGCAGGGTATGACCCCTCGGCACCCGGTCTATTGGTAACTGCCCGGACGATGTTAGCAATATGTAAACAATAACTTAACAACCATTTGTTAGGTCGTCGCTTCTTTCATATTGATGTCCGTACTTGTGATATAGTGCACACAGCGAGAGAAGAATAGACCATTGAAATAAACCCTTACAAGCAGTCTGATAAATTATGGATCAGTGTATATTAAATTCAGTTCAACAGTCGTAATAATCATACTACTACTTATAGGAACTAAAAATAGACCTACTTCAAAGGAATAGCGTCAAAGTTCTTATAATTGCTTTACGATTGATAGGATTTTAATTCCGTGTACAATTCGGAAGTATTTTCATTCAGAATAATGTTAAAATAAGTAAGTATCTTAATATAAAAATGACAAACAACCGTTATTTTTACTATTTCGTGTTTGTTTATTCCTTAAAATTATCTTATTGGGTACACTTGACTTGTAGAAATTCGATGTGTCACATGCCTTCATGCATTCCACATGAATAAGGCCAAATCAATATAATTTTTATAATTTTTACTCCCATTCCAAACATTACAACCGGTAGTTCAGTATAACAGTAGGTTTTATGACCACCAAAGATCTTGAAGGACGATTGGGATCAGAAGTGAAATTTAAAAGTTGACGGGTTTTTTATCAGTAGTGGGTGATACCGCCACGATGTGTCAGACATTTATTCAGTCGACGAGGCATATTGCGTACGAGTCGATGGCCATTTGAGGGAGTCTGTTCCACTCCGCTTGCAGCGCCTGACCAAGTTACGCTAACGTGGTCGGCGGTCTTTGACGTTGACGCACACGTCTCCCAGACGTGTTCAATGGGGGAAAGGTCTGGCTCATTGCTAGCCATGGCATTTGATAAATGTTGTGCTGCTAGAGGTGAGCATTGACGATTCGTGCACGGTGAGCACGGGTATTGTCCTGAAAAACAAAACGTCGACCCACATGCAAAACGGGACGACAAAGGGTGTCAGTATGTTGTCCCGGTAGTACTACCCAGTGACCCTTGCACAGTATGGAGGAGGCTTCTGTCAGTCATAGTGATACCACCCCACACCATAATCGATCCACCACCAAATCTGTCATGAAATCGCATTGTGACGTTGGCGTGCCGTTCATTTCATCGTCGCCAGACCCGACCACGCCTGTCAAGGAAGTCCAAAGTGAATAGGGACTCATCTGAAAACATGACACGTGACCAGCGACGAAAACTCCAGTTTTGACGCTCCTTACACCATTCACGTCTGTGGGCAATGTGACGATTTGTCAAGGTAGGCACAACCTGGGGCCGTCGAGCATGAAGATGGGCTGCATGAATACGATTTCTAATCGTCTGACCCGTAACTCGGAAACCAGTACGGGGCGGGACGTAGCCCAGTGGTACAGCGCTTGCTCGATGCGCGGTCGGTCTGGGATCGATCCCCGTTGGTGGGCCCATTGGGCTATTTCTCGTCACAGCCAGTGCACCACGACTGGTATATCAAAGACCGTGGTATGTGCTATCCTGTCTGTGGGATGGTGCATATAAAAGATCCCTTGCTGCTAATTGAAAAGAGTAGCCCATGAATTGGCGACAGCGGGTTTCCTCTCTCAATATCTGTGTGGTCCTTAATCATATGTCTGACGCCATATAACCGTAAATAAAATGTGTTGAGTGCGTCGTTAAATAAAACATTTCCTTCCTTCGGAAACCAGTAGCCTGATGCAGGTTTGCAACAATTTGATTTGCCGAGCCTGGTTACGGATGAATCGATCCTGTACTCCTGTCGTTGCCCTGTGACGACCTGAACGGGGTCGATCGTCAACATTTTGGGTTTGTTGGTATCTGTTCCAGTCTGCTAATCACCGACTTCGAAACATTGAAGGTGTTGACCACTTCACGCTGACTTCTGCCCGTTTGCAGCATGCCAATAGCCCGTAGACGCTCATCTCGTTGCATATGCCGCATCGCAAATTCAAACAATAAAAATGACTAAAACAAAACAATAACAAACTGTATGATCAACAGAATGAAAAAGATTGACAGAAATAATGTTCCACAGTGATTAATCGACCTTCCTGGAAATCGAAAATGATACCCCACGCATGTGTACGGGGCAACTGCGTGATGCTCGTGCAAACTATGGAATGTGTTTCGGTGTGTTGATAAACAGACCAGGGGCCTTTTTCACAAAGCTCTCGCAAGCGTTGCAATATAGTAACAACCTCGTATCATTCTCGTAACGTTTTCAACCGTATTCACAAACACATCGTAACTTTACTATAACGCAGCGATCTAGTAAACTATATTGCAAATCGGCTCCAATTTGCGAGACGTCTGCAGTTCCCGTAACTGGTTTCGCAGCACAATTCAACGTTATGGCGGTGGCACACGTCGTTTTAGAGGAGGAAATAAACGATCTAGTAACTTGCAGACCACGTATTTTTAGAGACAGGACAAACCCTCTAGACATTTATGACGATGTTGATTTGTTTCGAAGATTCCGAATGCCTCGACATATTATACTTGACGTAATTGATCTCATTCGTGATGACATTGAACCTCAAACCTCGAGGTCACATGCCATCCCAGCCACACTGCAAACACTGTGTGCGCTTAGGTATTACGGAACGGGGAACTTTCAGACTGTCGGTGGAGATATCGCAGGGATAAGTCAGCCATCCGTGTCCAGAATTGTGGCTCGTGTGTCCACAGCATTTTCTAGAAAAGCAACACAAATTATCCGATTCCCTAGGGCACAGAATGAACAACAACAAATTATGGCAGGGTTTTATGAAAGTATCCAATTTCCAAACACCCTTAGGTGCGTTGACGGGAGTCTCATTCGCATCAAGTGTCCGTCGGTTGATGAACATGTATATGTATGTCGCACAAATTTCCATTCACTAAATATTCAAGGCATTTGTGATAATAACAAGAAGTTTACCAATTTGGTAGCCCGTTGGCCAGGATCTGCGCACGACACTTTCATTTGGAACAATTGTAAGCTAAGTGAAGATTTTGAAAATGGAAATATCCATGGTTATCTCTTGGGAGACAGTGCTTATCCCTTACGGCCGTGGTTGCTGACGCCGATTGCCAATCCACAAAATGCTGCAGAAGACAGATACAATAGACATCATCGCCAGACACGCCAACAAATAGAAGGGACATTTGGAATTTGGAAGTTGAGGTGGCTTTGTTTACATGCTTATGGTAAGTAATCCACTGGAAAACAGCCTTTCTAGTAAAAATGTATAGACATAATATTTAAAATGGTCGTCTTATATTGTGGGTAATGCCAATGGTGGCAATAGGATGTCAACCGTGAAAGTTTACAATAGTGCGACATTAACTTTCTGCATTTTGAAAAATGTTATACATTGGGCCATTTAAAAATATTTTTATTGTGATATTTCAGTGGGTGGATTGAGTAAAGTTTTAATCTAAATAATTATTAGTATTTTTTAAATACATGTATTATTAATAAATACAAATGCTAAAACACTAAACGCTAAAATGTTTGCATACATTCATGCGTTAAAGGGTGTATTCCTCCAAATCCAATCCCATAGACGACCATAGTAACATATGTGGCTAAACCTCCTACAATCAATAGGGTAAGGGGCTAGGTCAGTAGGCAGAACGATCGCCTGAGGTACATGGGTCGTTTAATGGAATACCCTCGGTACACCCATTCTGTTTTATTCACTTCCCAACCAGTGCCCAACGACTAGTATGTCAAAGACTGTGGTGCGCGCTGTCCTGTATGTGGGGAAGTGCATATGAAACATTCCCTGCTGATAATTGATAAATGCAGTGATTTTCCTCGAAGACTACATGTGACATTTATTAAAGGTTTGCCATCCAGTATCCGTTGATTAATATATGGATGTACTCTAGTGATGTTGTCAAACAAAAAGTTAAACTTGGACAACCAATAATATACATTTAGATGGCCTTACTGTTTCAGCTTTAATACTGTAAGGAGTAATATGTCTTGATTAGCCAGATGACCAAAACCAATAATATACATTTAGATGGCCTTACTGTTTCAGCTTTAATACTGTAAGGAGTAATATGTCTTGATTAGCCAGATGACCAAAACCAATAATATACATTTAGATGGCCTTACTGTTTCAGCTTTAATACTGTAAGGAGTAATATGTCTTGATTAGCCAGATGACCAAAACCAATAATATACATTTAGATGGCCTTACTGTTTCAGCTTTAATAATGTAAGGAGTAATATGTCTTGATTAGCCAGATGACCAAAACCAATAATATACATTTAGATGGCCTTACTGTTTCAGCTTTAATACTGTAAGGAGTAATATGTCTTGATTAGCCAGATGACCAAAACCAATAATATACATTTAGATGACTTTACTGTTTCAGCTTTAATACTGTAAGTAGTAATATGTCTTGATTAGCCAGATGACCAAAACCAATAATATACATTTAGATGACTTTACTGTTTCAGCTTTAATACTGTAAGAAGTAATATGTCTTGATTAGCCAGATGACCAAAACCAATAATATACATTTACATGGCCTTACTGTTTCAGCTTTAATACTGTAAGGAGTAATATGTCTTGATTAGCCAGATGACCAAAACCAATAATATACATTTAGATGGCCTTACTGTTTCAGCTTTAATACTGTAAGGAGTAATATGTCTTGATTAGCCAGATGACCAAAACCAATAATATACATTTAGATGGCCTTACTGTTTCAGCTTTAATACTGTAAGGAGTAATATGTCTTGATTAGCCAGATGACCAAAACCAATAATATACATTTACATGGCCTTGCTGTTTCAGCTTTAATACTGTAAGGAGTAATATGTCTTGATTAGCCAGATGACCAAAACCAATAATATACATTTAGATGACTTTACTGTTTCAGCTTTAATACTGTAAGTAGTAATATGTCTTGATTAGCCAGATGACCAAAACCAATAATATACATTTAGATGACTTTACTGTTTCAGCTTTAATACTGTAAGAAGTAATATGTCTTGATTAGCCAGATGACCAAAACCAATAATATACATTTACATGGCCTTACTGTTTCAGCTTTAATACTGTAAGGAGTAATATGTCTTGATTAGCCAGATGACCAAAACCAATAATATACATTTAGATGGCCTTACTGTTTCAGCTTTAATACTGTAAGGAGTAATATGTCTTGATTAGCCAGATGACCAAAACCAATAATATACATTTAGATGGCCTTACTGTTTCAGCTTTAATACTGTAAGGAGTAATATGTCTTGATTAGCCAGATGACCAAAACCAATAATATACATTTACATGGCCTTGCTGTTTCAGCTTTAATACTGTAAGGAGTAATATGTCTTGATTAGCCAGATGACCAAAACCAATAATATACATTTAGATGACTTTACTGTTTCAGCTTTAATACTGTAAGTAGTAATATGTCTTGATTAGCCAGATGACCAAAACCAATAATATACATTTAGATGACTTTACTGTTTCAGCTTTAATACTGTAAGAAGTAATATGTCTTGATTAGCCAGATGACCAAAACCAATAATATACATTTACATGGCCTTACTGTTTCAGCTTTAATACTGTAAGGAGTAATATGTCTTGATTAGCCAGATGACCAAAACCAATAATATACATTTAGATGGCCTTACTGTTTCAGCTTTAATACTGTAAGGAGTAATATGTCTTGATTAGCCAGATGACCAAAACCAATAATATACATTTAGATGGCCTTACTGTTTCAGCTTTAATACTGTAAGGAGTAATATGTCTTGATTAGCCAGATGACCAAAACCAATAATATACATTTACATGGCCTTGCTGTTTCAGCTTTAATACTGTAAAGTAATATGTCTTGATTAGCCAGATGACCAAACCAATAATATACATTTAGATGGCCTTACTGTTTCAGCTTTAATATTGTAAGGAGTAATATGTCTTGATTAGCCAGATGACCAAAACCAATAATATACATTTAGATGGCTTTACTGTTTCAGCTTTAATACTGTAAGAAGTAATATGTCTTGATTAGCCAGATGACCAAAACCAATAATATACATTTAGATGGCTTTACTGTTTCAGCTTTAATACTGTAAGAAGTAATATGTCTTGATTAGCCAGATGACCAAAACCAATAATATACATTTAGATGACTTTACTGTTTCAGCTTTAATACTGTAAGAAGTAATATGTCTTGATTAGCCAGATGACCAAAACCAATAATATACATTTACATGGCCTTACTGTTTCAGCTTTAATACTGTAAGGAGTAATATGTCTTGATTAGCCAGATGACCAAAACCAATAATATACATTTAGATGGCCTTACTGTTTCAGCTTTAATACTGTAAGGAGTAATATGTCTTGATTAGCCAGATGACCAAAACCAATAATATACATTTAGATGGCCTTACTGTTTCAGCTTTAATACTGTAAGAAGTAATATGTCTTGATTAGCCAGATGACCAAAACCAATAATATACATTTACATGGCCTTACTGTTTCAGCTTTAATACTGTAAGGAGTAATATGTCTTGATTAGCCAGATGACCAAAACCAATAATATACATTTACATGGCCTTACTGTTTCAGCTTTAATACTGTAAGAAGTAATATGTCTTGATTAGCCAGATGACCAAAACCAATAATATACATTTACATGGCCTTACTGTTTCAGCTTTAATACTGTAAGAAGTAATATGTCTTGATTAGCCAGATGACCAAAACCAATAATATACATTTAGATGACTTTACTGTTTCAGCTTTAATACTGTAAGAAGTAATATGTCTTGATTAGCCAGATGACCAAAACCAATAATATACATTTACATGGCCTTACTGTTTCAGCTTTAATACTGTAAGGAGTAATATGTCTTGATTAGCCAGATGACCAAAACCAATAATATACATTTAGATGGCCTTACTGTTTCAGCTTTAATACTGTAAGGAGTAATATGTCTTGATTAGCCAGATGACCAAAACCAATAATATACATTTAGATGGCCTTACTGTTTCAGCTTTAATACTGTAAGGAGTAATATGTCTTGATTAGCCAGATGACCAAAACCAATAATATACATTTACATGGCCTTGCTGTTTCAGCTTTAATACTGTAAGGAGTAATATGTCTTGATTAGCCAGATGACCAAAACCAATAATATACATTTAGATGACTTTACTGTTTCAGCTTTAATACTGTAAGTAGTAATATGTCTTGATTAGCCAGATGACCAAAACCAATAATATACATTTAGATGACTTTACTGTTTCAGCTTTAATACTGTAAGAAGTAATATGTCTTGATTAGCCAGATGACCAAAACCAATAATATACATTTACATGGCCTTACTGTTTCAGCTTTAATACTGTAAGGAGTAATATGTCTTGATTAGCCAGATGACCAAAACCAATAATATACATTTAGATGGCCTTACTGTTTCAGCTTTAATACTGTAAGGAGTAATATGTCTTGATTAGCCAGATGACCAAAACCAATAATATACATTTACATGGCCTTGCTGTTTCAGCTTTAATACTGTAAAGTAATATGTCTTGATTAGCCAGATGACCAAACCAATAATATACATTTAGATGGCCTTACTGTTTCAGCTTTAATATTGTAAGGAGTAATATGTCTTGATTAGCCAGATGACCAAAACCAATAATATACATTTAGATGGCTTTACTGTTTCAGCTTTAATACTGTAAGAAGTAATATGTCTTGATTAGCCAGATGACCAAAACCAATAATATACATTTAGATGGCTTTACTGTTTCAGCTTTAATACTGTAAGAAGTAATATGTCTTGATTAGCCAGATGACCAAAACCAATAATATACATTTAGATGACTTTACTGTTTCAGCTTTAATACTGTAAGAAGTAATATGTCTTGATTAGCCAGATGACCAAAACCAATAATATACATTTACATGGCCTTACTGTTTCAGCTTTAATACTGTAAGGAGTAATATGTCTTGATTAGCCAGATGACCAAAACCAATAATATACATTTAGATGGCCTTACTGTTTCAGCTTTAATACTGTAAGGAGTAATATGTCTTGATTAGCCAGATGACCAAAACCAATAATATACATTTAGATGGCCTTACTGTTTCAGCTTTAATACTGTAAGAAGTAATATGTCTTGATTAGCCAGATGACCAAAACCAATAATATACATTTACATGGCCTTACTGTTTCAGCTTTAATACTGTAAGGAGTAATATGTCTTGATTAGCCAGATGACCAAAACCAATAATATACATTTACATGGCCTTACTGTTTCAGCTTTAATACTGTAAGAAGTAATATGTCTTGATTAGCCAGATGACCAAAACCAATAATATACATTTACATGGCCTTACTGTTTCAGCTTTAATACTGTAAGAAGTAATATGTCTTGATTAGCCAGATGACCAAAACCAATAATATACATTTAGATGGCCTTACTGTTTCAGCTTTAATATTGTAAGGAGTAATATGTCTTGATTAGCCAGATGACCAAAACCAATAATATACATTTAGATGGCTTTACTGTTTCAGCTTTAATACTGTAAGAAGTAATATGTCTTGATTAGCCAGATGACCAAAACCAATAATATACATTTAGATGGCCTTACTGTTTCAGCTTTAATACTGTAAGAAGTAATATGTCTTGATTAGCCAGATGACCAAAACGTATCAGATTGTATTGCTAATTGTGGATTTAACATGCATGTCACGTGTAGACCTTAGAGTAGTTGTCTCTGCTAAAAACAATGTAAAAATGTGTTATTCATCCACATGTTAAATTATTAGTTGGTAGGAAAGTTTCTATGCGTAGTTCCGATGTCATATCTAGAGTGTTACACACCGTGTACAATGTTTCCCAGTTCATTTTGTGAACAAAGTTGCGAATGTGTTAAGGAAAGTGATAATATAATAATAATTTTGCTACTGTTTCTTGCCCGTCACATTTAGGTGCCTTTATTCTCCGATAAAGGGACACTCCTAAGTTTGCTACGACTAACAGAGGCTTTTTAACGATTGTAATTACATATCAAATATATTTTTCTGCGTAACATGTAGTGGCTATACATTAAAAGTGTTTCTAATCGTTCTAATATTTGTACAAGGATAAATTTCATTTTATTTCCTAGACTTCTTACAAATATTAAGACGACCAGAAACACTTTGAATATACAGACACTGATATTCTAAACAAGAAAATATATTTAATATGCAAGTTTAATCGTATAAATATTTTATTAGTTGGAAACATCTTACAATGGAGCAAACTCAGGAATGTCCCTTTAATGATTTCAGTGTCTTTTACTTTACATATTATAAATGTATTTGCAGGTGGAGCCCTTATGTTCACACCAGACCGATGTGTGAGAGTAATTACAGCCACTGCCGTATTACATAATATTTACTAAAAATATGGAGTTCCACTGCCACCTGACGCTCCACTGAATTCAGATGATAATCAAGATGATGGTGTGAATCCACCAAACCCCAGTTTGCAACAGAACGATGGTCGCCAAGTGAGAGACGCACTTGTTCTTGGCCATTTCACAAGATAACTTGTAAACATATCTAACTGTTAGTGAAAAAAACACAACAAGCAATATTTCATTTTTGTATCTATAACATTACTGTTAAATTATGTCTCTACATATGCACCTGTATTGAATATGAATAAAATAATTCTCCATCACAAACACAGCCTGTGTTCGTTGTTGTTATGAAAGATAATGGAATGTCAAAGATCGTCCATGTCTAGTCCATTCTAAATAATAACTTAACTTAATAAATTAAAATGAATTTAACATAAACTTAAGACATTAAAATAAAGTTAACATAAAATAACAGAAATATCACAACGTAAATAAATAACATAATATATGTGATAATTGGTGATTTTCAGTTTCATTATTTATGCACTTTAATCACACTGGGTTGCTCTGGTGGATGTGGAACGTAGTTGGGTCTGTAGAGACAATTCCATTTCTCACCTTGCCTCTTTGATTTGTAGACGTCGCTCTTCAATCTTAATTCTCTTCTTTTCAACAAGCAAACGTTCTTTCTCCACTTCCAACAACTCTTGGGAGTATTTCGGTTGTGACAGAGATGGCGGTGTTTCACTTGTAGGCGAGGTGCTTGTTGTCTTGCGGAGTTTAGACAGTGGGTAACCGCTAGTGGTGACATCTACTGTATCGATCTCGTTAGGTGGTTTCTCTTCCTCATCTTGAAATGGAGTGGCGGATCGACCTTGCTTCGAAGAAGATGAACCTATTGACTGAGTAGCGGACACGATAGATTGAGCATCGGTACATTGTGGTTCATCACGATCATAACTATAAGCCAATGTCTTCTGTAATTAGAAATATATTTACTGATAATTCATCAATTTTAAAAGTATACTTATTTATATTGAGTTGGGTTGATTTTTTATTTTGTTTTGTTTGTGAATTTCATAGTAGTTTGTGTGTATGGTGGGGTGGGGTTTTCAATGTAATATGAAATTATAATTTCAACACGTATCACATATTACAGTGAATTCTAGTATAAGGTATCAACTCAAAGTGATAACACTGGATATACGAAAACATTGTGATCATTGCAAGAGGTTTTTCTTTTGTTGTTTTAAAAAAACACTAGACCACATTGATTTATTAATCATGGGCTAATGGATGTCAAACATTTGTAATTTTGACATATAGTCTTAGAGAGGAAACCCGCTACCTTTTTCCATTAGTTGGAAGGGATTTTTATATCCACCATACCACAGATATGACAGCACATACCACGGACTTTGATATAGTAATCGTGGTGCACTGGCTACAGCGAGAAATAGCCAAAATGGGCCCACTTGATCATTGCAAATTAAAATCGTAAATATTTCATTATTTAAAACAAACGAACTGTTTAACCTTTTCATATAAAGATGTGGGGATGTGCAGTTTGGGTAAATATATTTATTTATTTTTATAGATATTTTGCTGAAATGTGATGGACCTTCTAATTTCATTTTTAATTAAAATGATATGATAGGCCTACGCAGACAACTTTACCAATTTAAAAATAATTTTTATAACGATTATTTTTGTGAACTTGCTTACAGTTGAACTTTCTTCTGCGGTATCTATCCCTCCATCGACTCCATGGATAACTGTATTACCAATGATCCCGACAATCCGTTCTTCTACGTCTGTTAATAGCCGATGGCTTGATTCGCCTCCACCAGTTTTACGAATATCTTTCTTTATCTCATTGGCCCTTTTTTGGTTCGTGATTTCAAATCATCCCACTTTTTTTCACAAGTCTGCGACAGTTCGCTGAACAGGGGACACAGCATTTACCGCAACCATAATCGTTCTACATGCTGCATCTTTCTTTATGTTGGTTACATTATCTGCGAATTTTGATGATAAAAGTTTATAATTCATTTCTATTTTATCCACAAGGGTAATAAGTTCACGTTCGATGAAATTTATTCGTCGTATTCTTTTTTCATTCGACATTTCAGCAGTTGAAAGAACGAGGCTTATTTGACCGTTATATGAAATAAAAGTGGGATCGGGATGTATATTTCATTAAAATCGATATCACGTGCAACCTAATTCATCATCGCAGCTGCTGCGAGGTAATGCAACATGAGAGGACGTTAGTGAATATCGCGCATCGCAACTTACGCAACCGCGCATCGCCCTTGTAAGTTTTCTCTCAGTGCACTAGGATATTGTTAAGTTAAGAGGCTTTAGTGAATAAGGTCCCAGCGATCTTAGTGCTAAGATTGCTTCGTGCAACGGGGGCCCTGAACGTTCTTTACTAGGATGTCTGTGGTCAAAACGTATGATCGGTCTAATAGTTGATATTAACATTAATATTTCAGGTTCCACTACTTTTTTCAAGAATATATATATATATATATATATATATATATATATATATATTTATATATATTATTTTTAATCTGTGCGTCTGTCCAGCTTTATGGTTTGTTATTAAGAAACGAAGAAAGAGAATTAGCCACAGGGTCTCCTATTATTGGAGGAGGGGGGGGGGGGGCAGGCTGAATTAAACGAAAATGCCCGAATTTGAATAACAATATTTATTCATATTATTATTACTGCTAAACTATCGGCAATATGGTTGTAATGAATGAATGAATGAACGAATGAATGTTTAACGACACCCCAGTACGAAAAATACATCGGCTATTGGGTGTCAAACTATGGTAATGGAAACAAACAAGGTGATGATCAACATCAATATAAAAATTCAAGATATAAATAAAAACGGTGTAAAGAACTGTGTAAAAATACAAATACAAATATCACAGACAGATACTGACTTTTACTCTAAACTTCAGTTTGTGCTGTATTGGCCATTCTCAAAGAGAATGTTACACCCCTGCACCACGGTGAGGTTACAGCACGCGCAGGGGCATATTTGTATGGAATACAACTACTATTTTGGGCAGAATGATAGAAATACATATAGATTTTATATTACAAGGGGCAAATTAACACGGCAGAAAAGGGCTCTTCAAAGTTAATATGGTAAATGTCCTAGATATCGCTGACATAAAAATGTAAATAAATTATAAAATAAGGGGGCACTTGGATTTTTAGGGGGAACTAGTCTTCCTGGGGCCTAATTCACAAAGGTCTTTAAAGCTGTATCCTAATCGGACGCGTGCAACACGAGCGACGCGACCGATGCGAGCGACTCGACAATATTTCTATCCTAACCAGACGCGACCATATCGACAGTCTTCTTTTTAAAATTGTTATCAACAGTTGAAACCGCCAAGTAAAAGTTGTTTGATCAGTTAATCTATGTTTCTCGCTCGTGTCGCGCGACAAATAACAGAAACAATTCCTATCGGTATTTTGTCGCGCGCTCGACTACATGAATCTGTCACGCCGTATGCGTGCGGTTAGGATGCAGCAATTGAAACCAAAGGATACAGCTTTAGACAACAAAGCATCCTATTTGCAAGTCTTTTAGCACTGCACTGCGAGATCGCAAAGTTACGAGAGTTAGTGAATTAGGGCCCTGGTTAACGGTATATTTGTTTTTTAGCATAGTTTATTAGTCAACCAAACATTTCAAAGGAAATATTATATATTCGTGTGGTAAATGCAACACTGACGATAATCTGTGGGTAATTACATGTTAGAAGTTTTACTGCATGTGAACAATGAAAACATCTTTCTTTTTTCTTCTTCTGGGAATCACCGGCCTCGGTGGCGTCGTGGTAGGCCATCGGTCTACAGGCTGGTAGGTACTAGGTTCGGATCCCAGTCGAGTAATGGGATTTTTAATCCAGATACCGACTCCAAACCCTGAGTGAGTGCTCCGCAAGGCTCAATGGGTAGGTGTAAACCACTTGCACTGACCAGTGATCCATAGCTGGTTCAACAAAGGCCGTGGTTTGTGCTATCCTGCCTGTGGGAAGCGCAAATAAAAGATCCCTTGCTGCTAATCGGAAGAGTAGTCCATGTAGTGGCGACAGCGGGTTTCCTCTCAAAATCTGTGTGGTCCTTAACCATATGTCTGACGCCATATAACCGTAAATAAAATGTGTTGAGTGCGTCGTTAAATAAAACATTTCTTTCTTTCTTCTGGGAATCTTAATTAAAACACTAATGCGCGCCATTTGCTCTCTTGGTCTACATTATCTGTGCTGTTATCAAGGGAAATCACTGCTGTAGTCTTCACAACACTAAGACCTCGACGGTTATCGTCCTTTACTACGTTTTCTAAACACTAAAAGATTTTTGTTGCTACTGATTCCATATCGAGTTGTTTGTTCGTTTTGTTCAACGACACCACGAGAGCACATTGATTAAATAAAACCGGCCTCGGTGGCGTCGTGGTTAAGCCATCGGACTACAGGCTGGTGTGTACAGGGTTCGCAGCCAGATACTGGCTACAACCCAGAGCAAGTTCTTAAGGGCTCAATGGGTAGGTGTAAGTCCACTACACCATCTTCTCTCTCACTAACCACTAACCAACTAACAACTAACTCACTGTCCTGGATAGCCAGTCCAGATAGCTGAGGTCTGTGCCCAGGACAACATGCTTGAACCGTAACTGGATTATAAGCACACAAAAAAGTTGAAATGAAATGATTAAATAATCATTAGCCACTGGATGTCAGACATTTGGTAATTCCGATATATAGTCCCATTAGCAGCAAGGGCTTTTTTAATATGTGCTTGGCCACTGGATGTCAGACATTTAGTAATTCCGATATATAGTCCCATTAGCAGCAATGGCTTTTTTAATATGCACTTGGCCACTGGATGTCAGACATTTAGTAATTCCGATATATAGTCCCATTAGCAGCAAGGTCTTTTTTAATATGTACTTGGCCACTGGATGTCAGACATTTCGTAATTCCGATATATAGTCCCATTAGCAGCAAGGGCTTTTTTAATATGTACTTGGCCACTGGATGTCAGACATTTGGTAATTCCGATATATAGTCCCATTAGCAGCAAGGTCTTTTTTAATATGCACTTGGCCACTGGATGTCAGACATTTGGTAATTCCGATATATAGTCCCATTAGCAGCAAGGTCTTTTTTAATATGCACTTGGCCACTGGATGTCAGACATTTGGTAATTCCGATATATAGCCCATTAGCAGCAAGGTCTTTTTTAATATGCACTTGGCCACTGTATGTCAGACACTTAGTAATTCCGATATATAGTCCCATTAGCAGCAAGGTCTTTTTTAATATGCACTTGGCCACTGTATGTCAGACATTTGGTAATTCCGATATATAGTCCCATTAGCAGCAAGGTCTTTTTTAATATGCACTTGGCCACTGGATGTCAGACATTTGGTAATTCCGATATATAGTCCCATTAGCAGCAAGGTCTTTTTTAATATGCACTTGGCCACTGGATGTCAGACACTTGGTAATTCCGATATATAGTCCCATTAGCAGCAAGGTCTTTTTTAATATGCACTTGGCCACTGGATGTCAGACATTTGGTAATTCCGATATATAGTCCCATTAGCAGCAAGGGCTTTTTTAATATGTACTTGGCCACTGGATGTCAGACATTTGGTAATTCCGATATATAGTCCCATTAGCAGCAAGGGCTTTTTTAATATGTACTTGGCCACTGGATGTCAGATATTTGGTAATTCCGATATATAGTTCCATTAGCAGCAAGGGCTTTTTTAATATGCACTTGGCCACTGGATGTCAGACATTTAGAAATTCCGATATATAGTCCCATTAGCAGCAAGGGCTTTTTTAATATGCACTTGGCCACTGGATGTCAGACATTTCGTAATTCCGATATATAGTCCCATTAGCAGCAAGGGCTTTTTTAATATGCACTTGGCCACTGGATGTCAGACATTTCGTAATTCCGATATATAGTCCCATTAGCAGCAAGGGCTTTTTTAATATGCACTTGGCCACTGGATGTCAGACATTTCGTAATTCCGATATATAGTCCCATTAGCAGCAAGGGCTTTTTTAATATGTACTTGGCCACTGGATGTCAGACATTTGGTAATTCCGATATATAGTCCCATTAGCAGCAAGGGCTTTTTTAATATGTACTTGGCCACTGGATGTCAGACATTTGGTAATTCCGATATATAGTCCCATTAGCAGCAAGGTCTTTTTTAATATGCACTTGGCCACTGGATGTCAGACATTTAGTAATTCCGATATATAGTCCCATTAGCAGCAAGGGCTTTTTTAATATGCACTTGGCCACTGGATGTCAGACATTTGTAATTCCGATATATAGTCCCATTAGCAGCAAGGGCTTTTTTAATATGTACTTGGCCACTGGATGTCAGACATTTGGTAATTCCGATATATAGTCCCATTAGCAGCAAGGGCTTTTTTAATATGCACTTTCTCACTGACATGATAGAACATACCACGACCTTTGATTTGCTCTCCTAATGCAGCAAGGGATCTTTTATATGCACTTTTCCCACAGACAGGGAGGCACGTTTGACAAGTTGTGGTGCACTGGTTGGAACGAGAAAATCCCAGTCAGGTGAATGGATCCACCGATGTGGTTAATCTCCATAAAAGTCAAACTTGATTTGTAACTGTCTATGATACAGCTTAACTTGAAGTTGACAGACGGACGGACACGAAACCTATAGTCCCCCTCCAATTGGGCAGGTAGGGGACTAATAATTGGATGTAAGCACGTTAAACCAATTCTACCTACTTACCTACCTACCCATCTGGCTACCTACCTACCTAACTACCCAACTACCTACCTACCTACCTACCTACCTAACTACCCAACTACCTACCTGCCTGCCTACCTACCTACCTACCTACCTACCTACCTACCTAAATACTTAAAATATTTCTATCCAAATTCATATGCTTACAATGCCACGTAAATAGGGAAAAGTTAACACTATTATTTCTTCGCACTTAAATCTATTACTTGACTATTACCTTAAAGGGACATTCCTGAGTTTGCTGCATTGTAAGATGTTTCCGACTAATAAAATATTTCTACGATTAAACTTACATATTAAATATATTTTCTTGTTTAGAATATCAATGTCTGTATATTCAATGTGTTTCTGGTCGTCTTAATATTTGTAAGAAGCCCAAACTGGATTTTGTCTTCAAATAATTTCGTACGTACGAAAAAAATAATATTTAGGAAATAAAATGAAATTTAACCTAGTACAAATATTAGAAGGATCAAAAACACGTTTAATATACAGCCACTAATAGTTTATGCCGACAAATATATTTGATATGTAATTACAATCGTTAAAAAAGTCTTTATTGGTCAATAACCTCTTAAAAATTACAGCAAACTCAGGAATGTCTCTTTAAGAAGATGAGTTTGAACTGACGAAGCTTTGGAATTAAGAGGGAAAATCTCATTGCCATGACAACGATAAACATTGTTAAGCCTTTTCTCAAATAAACTTCACATTTAATTTGCGGTAACATTTAATAAAGCTTATATCAGTCTGACAAAGACTGTTTAATTATTGTTACACACAGAACAGAAATCCGTTTCCAATAAAAATACCTATACATGACAGTTTCTTTGAAAGTTAAAGTTTGTTTTGTTTAACGACATCACTAGAGCACATTAATGTATTAATCATCGGCTATTGGATGTCAAACATTTGGTAATTTTCGAATATTCATAGGGAGGAAACCTGCTGCATGTTTCCATTAGTTGGCAACGGATCTTTTATATGCACCACCACACAGACAGGTCAGCACATACCATATGTTTTGATATACCAGTCGTATATCAAATACTGGCTGGAACGATAAATAGCCTAAATGATCCAACCGATGGGGATCGATCCTGGACCGATCACGCACCATGCCAGCGTTTAACCACTGGGCTACGTCCCGCCTTTTGCTTCTTTAGAAGTGTGTTGGTGGCGTATTTAGTTGTCGGTCTAATTTTCAAATGTGGGATAAACCACGAGAAATTGTGTTACGAAATCATATTGTTTTATGTGAGCACATATACCTGGTCCTCTAACAATATTCTATGATAAGTTTGACTAAAACTAGTTTCTTTCTTGAAGTTCTAATTATTCACATTTAGTTCGACTAGTTGTGTAAAAGTTAGTTCTCAGTGTATACATTAAACACATTACTTCGGCACTACAAAATTACAATTCAATTAGTGTGTTTTTTATTTATCTGGAGATGTGTAAATGCTTATTTTCGTCAACATCTGAATTTATTTGGAGATGAGTAAATGCTTATTTTTGTCAACCTCTGAATTTATCGGGATATGAGTAAATGCTTATTTTCGTCAACCTCTGAATTTATCTGGAGATCAATAAATGCTTATTTTCGTCAACATCTGGATTTATCTGGAGATCAGTAAATGCTTATTTTCGTCAACATCTGGATTTATCTGGAGATCAGTAAATGCTTATTTTCGTCAACATCTGGATTTATCTGGAGATCAGTAAGTGCTTATTTTCGTCAACATCTGAAGTGCTAAAATTGTTCTTACATATCTAATGGTGAGAACAGTATTCGTTAGTTTTGACAACACACACCGATAGCATGCAATGTACGTGTAACATTGCTTTATTTATATATCTAAAGGATACTATTCTACAACGCTAAAGATAATGGTGAGTAACTTGTGAAGGGTATTCACCATATCTAAACATGATCCATAAGGCACCAACGAACCGTGGTTTCAATATTAGAAGAAACACTGTTATATCTTTTATTAAGTATGCACTTCAAAGTATGACATCGTATTTAATGGATTCTCCTTTAACACTATTTGTTTACTAATAAATGACTTTATTAGATAGTAATGTTTGTTTGCATGCAATTACGGGTATACTTTTTACATTCCAACAAAACATTTATTTTACCCTAAGTACCATTATGCAACTGATATGCTCCCTAAAAAAAATGCCAAGAGAGGAAAAATGCACCTTACTAAAATGTATTTCATTGGTGGTACTAATGGCCATTTGTGTTACTCTACCTGGTAACACCAATGACAGGTAACACCAATGACAGTTAACACCAAAGACAAAGTAGTGGAAAACAAATTCATGCTCAACTAAAGAAACGGTTGACAAAACTGAAAAGGTACATGTTGTATCAGACATACTATCTCTATAATACCATACAAAAAGTTTCTTAAAATTATTAACCATTAAATAAATACGAATGTAACACCGATGACTGTCAATAAACCTAATTTTATATTTCGACAACACATTCATTACATTAAAACAAAACCTCTCACAATTCTTCACATGTTTCGTGCTATTGACAAATACGTTTCAGTGCCGATATCTAGCGGTGAAATGTTTTATCAAGAGAGCATTCAGTTTCTTTTGTTTTCTCATAAGTATATAGAGTAACACCAATAACATAATAACTCTGGAACAAGCTTATATCGTCCACCATCTTCTAAATACGAAAACTATTTACAAGGTTCCTTTTATGTATTAAGTCAGCCATCAGTACGTTTTACATTAAAGTATTTATCAGTGCATGTTATGTATAGTGTTGTGCTTGGGATAGGTGACACCAATGACATTTTTCACTAATCCTGAATAAAATCTCTACCAAAGCTGATAAGCAGAGAAAAAAAATGCTATGACAGGATGATATTATTAAAGACAACAAACTTAATGTTCTATATATACACAAACAAGGAATTGTGTAAAGACATAAAAATGTCACTTTCTGTAGAATGACCCTATTGTCAATTAAAAGACATATGACTGGCAGCTCCACAGCCATACCATCTAATAAAAAAGCACCATTAACATTGATTAATCTGTGACGTTTACGTCTATGGTGCATAGGTTAGCCACAAGCGCAACGAAGCTGAAAAAAGATGTTTAATTGTATTTTAAACCTGGATTTGGAGGACATGTAAGAAATAGAATACTACGTTCGCGTCCGTTAGATACCATTTGTCTTACAACTCGTTTAAATAGAGAATACTACATTCTGGTCCGTTAGATACCATTTGTCTGACAACTCGTTTAAATAGAGAATACTACATTCTGGCCCGTTAGATACCATTTGTCTCACAACTCGTTTAAATAGAGAATACTACATTCTGGCCCGTTAGATACCATTTGTCTCACAACTCGTTTAAATAGAGAATACTACATTCTGGTCCGTTAGATACCATTTGTCTCACAACTCGTTTAAATAGAGAATACTACATTCTGGTCCGTTAGATACCATTTGTGTCACAAATCGTTTAAATAGAGAATACTACGTTCGCGTCCGTTAGATACCATTTGTCTCACAACTCGTTTAAATAGAGAATACTACATTCTGGCCCGTTAGATACCATTTGTCTCACAACTCGTTTAAATAGAGAATACTACATTCTGGTCCGTTAGATACCATTTGTCTCACAAGTCGTTTAAATAGAGAATACTACATTCTGGTCCGTTAGATACCATTTGTCTCACAACTCGTTTAAATAGAGAATACTACATTCTGGTCCGTTAGATACCATTTGTGTCACAAGTCGTTTAAATAGAGAATACTACATTCTGGTCCGTTAGATACCATTTGTGTCACAAGTCGTTTAATCTAAATAAGAACCGTTGGTCCGTTAGAAATTTGTCTCAAACTCGAATACTACATTCTGGCCCGTTAGATACCATTTGTCTCACAAGTCGTTTAAATAGAGAATACTACATTCTGGCCCGTTAGATACCATTTGTCTCACAAGTCGTTTAAATAGAGAATACTACATTCTGGTCCGTTAGATACCATTTGTGTCACAAGTCGTTTAAATAGAGAATACTACATTCTGGCCCGTTAGATACCATTTGTCTCACAACTCGTTTAAATAGAGAATACTACATTCTGGTCCGTTAGATACCATTTGTCTCACAACTCGTTTAAATAGAGAATACTACATTCTGGCCCGTTAGATACCATTTGTCTCACAACTCGTTTAAATAGAGAATACTACATTCTGGTCCGTTAGATACCATTTGTCTCACAAGTCGTTTAAATAGAGAATACTACATTCCCAAACAAACCAACAACAAACAAACCAAAAGCAAACAAACAAAACAACATTTGACGTGTCTCCGACATCAAGATATCGTGTCATGAGTTTCTACAGATTGTAGGTCAAGCAAGTTAAAAATAAAGTTAAAGTTTGGTTTGTTTTACGACACCACTAGAGCACATTGATTTATTCATCTTCGGGTATTGGATATCAAACAGTTGGTAATTTTGACATATAGTCTTAGAGAAGAAACCCGCTACATTTTTCCATTAGTAGCAAGAGATCATTTTTATGCACCATTCTACAGACAGGATAGCACATACCATATACCATTCGTGGTGCACTGGCTGGAAGGAGAAATAGCCCAATGGGCCCCCGACGGGGATCGATCTTAAACCGACCGCGCATCAGACGAGCACTTTTACCACTGGGCTATGTCCCGCCCCTTTGATATAAAAAAAAAAGGATAGTCTTCCTACAGACGGAGTTGGAACCATATATCGTGGTCAAGACCAGCTTTCCTCTGTAGACAAAGTACCTGACTGGGAGTTATAACTGCATACCCTCATGACTATATAAAGTCTTTTGGAACCAGGGCCCATATTTTCGAAGCAATCTTAGCCTACGAAATCGTAAAATTATCGTAAGCTATGATGTCACTATGGCGTGTGTTGTAGTGACGTCACACCCTACGATGGTTTTACTATTTCGTAGCACTAAGAGAGCTTCGAAAATATGGGCCCTGCCTTTTACAGAGATACGGTACTGAATAATATTCTAACGGGAATTCGTAATCGTCACGGGTGTTACGGTTTCTATTACAAACTTTAGAAATGTTATTTTGTTTTGGTGTATTACTAGTAAAAGAAAGAAAAGAAATGTTTTATTTAACGACGCACTCAACACATTTTATTTACGATTATATGACGTCCGACATATGGTGAAGGACCACACAAATATTGAGAGAGGAAACCCGCTGTCGCCACTTCATGGGCTACTCTTTTCGATTAGCAGCAAGGGATCTTTTACATGCACCATCCCACAGACAGGGTAGTACATACCACGGCCTTTGATATGCCAGTCGTGGTGCACTGGCTGGAACGAGAAATAGTCCAATGGGCCCACCGACGGGGATCGATCCCAGACCGACTGCGCATGGAGCGAACACTTTACCACTGGGCTACGTCCCGCCCCGTATTACTAGTAAGTAGATTGACGAATATTATCGTCAATATCCTTACAAAAATAGCTTTCTATTGCTTGTGTCATACGATCGAACCACCTCAGTAGACCCACCCTCTAATTGTTTGTTTTTCCATCCCAACCAGTACCCCACGGCTGGTATATCAAAAGCCGTGGCATGTGCTATCCTGTCTGTGGAATGGTGCATATAAAATATCACTTGCTACTAATTGAAAAATGAAGCGGGGTTCCTTTCTATGATTATATGTTAAAATTACCAAATGTTTGACACCCAGTACCCGATGATTAGTAACTCAATGTGTTTTAGTGTTGTCGTTAAACAAAATAAACTTTCTCTTTTTTAATGGCAGCGCCACCTAGGCCTGTTATG